>NC_051863.1:25302490-25607490 GCF_015732765.1 Culex quinquefasciatus
TCACACGCAAGCGCCTGCTGATGTTCTTGCGGGATCGGTCAAGATCAAAGGAATTTCGGGACAACCGGCCGAAGCTCAAGGCCCTCTAACGAAATCAAGAGAAGATGAAAAAACACCGAAAATAAGAGCAAGAACACAGAATCTGTCCGATAACAAAGCGAATTACCCACGGGGACCCCTCGTAAAAAGTCGTCGAAAATAATTTTTATTAACCTTCATAAACTTGTGAGACGAATTTATCAACGCCGAATCCGGACAGGCCATGTGGGAACCATCATCCACGAGGGTGGTTTCGGGCCCCGGACAACGAGGGAGTGAATTTCGTCCCGGACCTCGATCCTTCGGGGATCCTCCCACCGGTGTCCACAAACCATAAATAATGAGAATGTATACGGCGCGCAGGTCGTCAAGAAAGAGAAGAAGGACAGAACACCCAAAATCGCCAGCGGATTGTCACGACCTCGAGTCGGGTGGAGGCGACAAAATGCGCGCACGTTGGGACCTCTCCGCTGATTGTCCCCGAAGGGCCGACGAAGAAAATGTGACCACAAAAAAGGGCGCAAGGAGCGGGTGGATTTGCGATCGGGGGAGTCTGTACGAAGGAGATGTTACAACTTTACACTTAGAAAGGGTGACATTTGTGAAGTCGCGAAACTTACTTGCGGAAACCGTGGAGATTTTCCCTTATCCACTTAAAAAAGGAGGATCAGTTCAGGTGGAGTTGGTTTTATTCCCAATTATCAACTCCCAGGCAATCTGTACTTGAAAGTCATCCCATCATATGGTTAAATCCAGTCTGCAATCCGTTAAAATTATCGTCTCCAAGCGAAGCGAAGAAAGCCGGAGTCTCCAAAGCCTCAAAAGCCGGAGTTTTTCAACAACTTTGGATGGCAGAGTATTTTGAGTTTGAGTCTGAGTTGGATGGCCTTCAGTAACAAGAGTTGGAGTAAAAGTTGCTATACATTTCATGTCCTCTTTGAAGCTCCTTAGTCCTTAGTGGGACTTCTTCTCGAATGCGATGATGCGTGCCCCCGATGACGACGGCCACATCACGAGGACAATCGACACTCGCGAACCCACGGGGCACCATTATCCTGATGCTGGCACACACGGTCCCGGTTCCGAGATTGTTGATGGCATTGGAATTATTATAATTAGGGTTCCACAGACAGGAGTGCGGTGCTGGTGGAGGAGTTTGGAATGTGTCCCGGAAGGTATTTTCAGAATGCTGGTGGGTTGGCGATGATGACTTGGTTTGGAATGTGATAAGGTTTGGGAACACGAAATGAGTCAGTATTAAGGACAATATGAAGAAATCTTTGGTTCTGGTCAAATGTTGTCTTTAAAATATAACATTTATGCTTCTTTCACTATACAGATTTTCTTTTTATCTGAGTTTTACCAGTAGAGCATTTTGTTTTTTGTTTTCTTGTTTGACCATAACTTTCCAGGGGGCTTTCCTTCGACCAAAAAAGCAATTTTGCATCATTGGTTTGTCTATACAATTCGTACAATTTTGGCAGCCATCCATACAAAAATGGTTTGTAAATATTCGAAAATCCGTATCTTGGGAAGGAATTTTCTATGTATGTAAAAAAGTTACACTTTTGAAAAAATCCCATTATTTGATTGAATTTTCGCATAAATATCTAAATTCCCAAAATACTCTTTTTTAAATTTTCGAGATTTTGAGATATGTTTACGTGACCAAAAATAGTCATCTTTTGGGCCACGGAGGTGTTTGGGCAAAACTGTTGCCATCAAGTTATAATTTTTGTAAGAAACATAAAAAAACGAATTTCAAGCAATTCTTTTGTATAATTTTATAGAGTAAAATCGAATTTTCTTTGGAAAAATTCTCTACATGTGTTCATCTCATTTTTTTCAATTTGCTAGAAACTTGTCTATTCAACATTGATGTGGTTTTTCACGCGAAAAAATGGCCAATTTCACGGGGACCTTAATAAAAAAAAAAAACAAAATTTCACGGAAATTTCGCAAATCGTGAAAACTGCTTAAAAAACTCAGAAAATCTTGGGTCATAATTATAGAAACTACTTTTTATGCTTCATTATATATTATTTTTCAATAAACTAACAAATAAAAAATCACTAAATTTGAACGTGAGGCGAAAAAAAACCATTTCTAATTTCCATGGATGGATAAATGGATGGGCCCAGTAAAAAAATATTTAGTGATTTTCACCTGGCTATTCAAAATACTAAATTATAAATCAAAAGGCAAAAATAATTTTATCAATAAGGCGTCATCCATAAAGTATGTCACGCTCTAGGGGGAGGGGGTCTGAGCAAGAGTGACATTGCGTGTTGTAAGTATAGGAAAAGCGTGACAAAGGGGGGGAGGGGGGGGGGGGGTAAATTTTGGCTGATTTTAGCGTGACGTACTTTATGGATGAAGCCTAACGAAATGTACAAAATATTATTCAATATCAGAACAAAAAAACAAAAAAAGTGATATTTTTCACCTTCTACGGGATTTATCCACCCAAATAATCAAATTTCGTGAAAATTAAAGAGGACTCAGAAAAAATCAGAAATGTTCATAAAATGTGACTCTTACACCGAAACTACCAAGCTTGAGAAAAAGAGGGAATTTATATGGAAATTCACCCTTGTTCTCGAGCTTGGGAGTTCTAGGTGTTAAAGATAAAAAAAACTACTTCTAATTCTTAAATAAATCAAGCTTGATTTTTTTCATTTTTTAAATAAAAAAGGAATGAAATTGTTTTGCGAATGAAAATCTTTCTTAATTTAGTTTTTTCCATAAAAAAACTAATAAACTATCTTTGTGATAACTTGATGCTTCCAAAAATATGTGTTTTCATTTGACTAATTTTTGTTAACATTATTTAAGTATTCGCAACATTCTCTTCTCAATAATTATTGTAACAATGTAAAGTTATTTAAATCTAATTAAATTTTCGTAAAAAGTCTTAGTGGATGCAATATTTGTCATGTTGTTATTTCAATGAATTGATTTGAAAAAATGGTAAATTTCACGGCATTTCGCGGAAATTTTCAAATTTCACGAATTTTACGCTGTCCGTGAAATCGTGAAAATCACTAACCATAATGATAATCCTTTTCTAAGATGACCTATGTAATGCAAACAATTTTCAAATGCCAGTATCTTAGGAACTGGAGGGGCCAATTTTCAGTGTTTAAAGACGGACTTCCTAGAAAATATTTCGACTATTTTGAACCTTTCAAAATGAAGACTAACTATTTATTAAAATCAGCAAAAAATCATAATTACTGTCTTGACTTATGATTTTCAAAATATATTAATCCAAGATGGCGGCCAATAACGTCATGATTCGAATTCCCGGACGCTTCGAAACCCGGACACTTCAACTTGCTTTATCAATTATTTGGATATAAGTGCGCATTATGAATGTCAAAACTGTGTTATTTGATGAATTCTAACATCAACTTTCATTTAAAACATTGTTGTTTGAACGCTGTAGTTAATGCCGAAACAATTAAATAAAATAAAATTATAAGTTTACCAAAAATGCGAAACATTTCAACGGAAATATTTCAAAGGCTTCCGAAGCACCGGGAAGGCAAAGCAGAAATTAGTGGTTTTGATTTCCTTAAATTCTAGCCATTTTTTATATAAATTATCAATTGTTTTGATCTTAACAGCTTATTTGAGACCTAAAGAATGCCATTCACTAACATTTCAGTCCAAATTTGTGCTATTCATAAGTAAAATCGAGTGTCCGGAATTCGAAGCAAAAGTGTCCGGATTTCGAATCAGCTCTTATCAGTGTCCGGGATTCGAAGCACAACAAGTCATTTTCATTTTCAAATTCTGATGAAAAATTGTTAGAAAAGACATATTTTGCATGCATTCCCTTAAAACTGACTATTTATACTATATCCTGATAATATTTCTACATTTCCAACTTATTACATGATTTTTTGCCAGCTATAACAAAAATGATATGCTACTAAGTGTCCGGATTTCGAATCATGACGTTATAGCGGGGACGAAAAATTAAAAAAAAAATGCGGTTTATTATTTAATAAGCAATCAACTAAACAAATTTGACTAAAATGGGGCTGCAGAACTCGAATTTGATGAAAAAGCGAAAAAAAATTGTTCATGATTCGATTATCCGAAGTTCCTTACTTCGGATAATCGAACTTCGGAAAATCGAAACTTCGGATAATCGAGTCTGGACTGCATATATTTAGGGGTGGAAATTATTTAAAAAATGTTGTTTTCTCTCAAAATCTAACTGATTCATATTTTTAAGATCCATAAGGCTGGTACAAATTTCATCAAAAGTTAGTCCGAAAAATCATGGTTGAACTATTTTTTAAAAATTAGCTGAAATCAATTTAAAATGCATTCCCCTATGTTTAAAATAATTTGAAGCATGTTTAGGTTAATTTAAAAATATTTAGGTGTTTAGTATATTTTTGATATTTGTTTTCGTGAAATTTTACATTTTATCTATATTTTTTTTTTAAATAGAAAATGAAAAAAATATTAAAGTGAATTAGAATTTTGTTTTTTTTTGTTTAGGCTGGTACAAATATTTTTAAAAGTTTTTATCACCCCCCCCCCCCCTTCAAAATTGGTCCGAAAAATCAGGGGGCAAAAAAATATTTTTGCAATAAACTTCAAAATTTCAATGAAAATTCAAGTGCAACCAGCTGAAATCAAATTAAATTACATTCTTCCGCGATTTTAAGATTTTTTGAAAATTTTCGATGCAAAATCTTTTTTTTTCGATAAAATTTTTGTTTTTGTCAGATCTTAGATTTTTTGAAAACTAATGATTGCAAAACAACTGAACTAGTTTAAAATGCATTTTAATTTTAACACTTTTTTCATTTAAATGTGAAGACTATGGCTTGTTATTTAAATTTGACCCCTTTGACCTCGGCCAGGGCCGAGGGACAAAAACTTTTTTAAATATTTGCATCGGCCTTATTTAATGTAAACTTAAAACAAGATGTAAACAACTACACACGGAAAATAAGCAAAACGTCAAAATGTGACAAGAGAAAAATCTAATGATATTTTTTTTAAAATCAAACAAATTGGTAATCCAGCTGTCGATGAATTTTAAGTAATTGAGTAATAACCAAATTGAGATCAATTTTAGTCATGTTTACAAAAGCTCTAAATTTTGACTCCAAGAATTTTAAAAATAAATAATTTACCATTGGAATTCCTTCAACAATGTCATGCACTGTTTACACTGGGGAGTTATAGCAGGATTTGACATTTTGACATGTTCAAAAAATCTTCTACCAAAATTTTGTTGATCTTCATTTATTTATCCTGTGGTCAGGAGGTCATTCTGAATACCTTTTACCCTACGATAAATTTATCTTGTCTTTTTTAATGTTTTTCTTCATTCATTTCTATGATTAGGGCATTGGAAACATTGGAATTTCACGGCGATTTCGCGGTTCTCTAAAATCTGCTGGAAATTATCGTAAGAATGAGTAGTTTAGTAATAATTGAGTACAGAAAATTTACTGAACAAGTAAGCTGTTGTTTTAGATACAAAATATAAGAACCATGACAAAAAAAACGCGACAAACAATATAAGCTCAATTTTGTGAAATTTTACAGAATTTCTCAATTCAGATTTTGCAATTCAGCTTACTTGTTTTTAGCGAGATTTCATAAATTTAATTTACTTAATTATCCTTAAAACAAAGCCCAATCTGATCAATAACTTCAGTAAATGTAGAATTAGTAATATGAAAGAAATAAAATTTTGTTTGCTTCCAAGGTTTTTAGCAAAAGGGAAATTCAAAAGGGAAATTGGAGGTTTTAAAAAAGTTTAGGCAAATTTCTATTTATAACAGCTTTTGCAACATTTGTTATTCACTATGTCATAAAAATATAAAAAAGTTGCTAGGTACTTAAAGAATGTTTTACAACATGTGTTGTATTTTAAACCATATTGAATTATTTAAAAAAGTTCCAATCATGATCAAAATATTCATTGTTTTTATACTTTCCTTGCGCGTTATGCAATTTTTCCATCGTTATTTTTTAATAAATTTTACAGAGAAAACAAAATTGCTTTGTGCATTGAAGTTTCAAATGACGTTCTTTCACATTATTTGTTTAAATTCGTGTATAATTGAGAAAAAGTGTTCATGTGTGTCTGCTTCAAATGCTTCAAACTTCATATTTTGCATATTTTGCTTATTATGCTGAAGATTTTCAATCACTAATCTGCATTTTTTAACATTATAATATACAATAACTCAAAAAAATAGTTCCAAAATTACTGTTAAAAATCTTGTGGATTGTATGAATTAAAAAATCAATGTTTACTACACTTAGGAGCAATTTAACAATACACGGCATTTCGCGGAATTTACCAAATTTCACGAATTATGCGGCTTCCGCGAAATCGCGATAAATCACTAGCCCTATTTATGATGTTATCTACATTTATCTTGTTCAGCTAAAAAAAAAAACAATATTGAGCAATTCTCTACCAAAACCGGAAATGGATTTTATTTGTATTTTTTGATTTGGCTCAAACTTTGTGGGGGCCTTCCCTGTGACCAAATAACCTATTTTGTGTCATTGGTTCACCCATACAAGTCTCCATACAATTTTGGCTGCTGTCCATACAAAAATGGTATGTAAATATTCAAACAGCTGTAACTTTTGAGTGAATTTTCTGATCAATTCGGTGTCTTCGGCAAAGTTGTAGGTATTGTTGAGGAGAAAAAAATAGGTACACGGAAAAAACTTGCAGATTTTTTTTATCAATATCAATATTTTTTTTCACAAAAACTCAATTTCCCAAAATACGTATGTTTTGATTTTCGAGATTTTTTGATATGTTTTAGGGGACTAAAATCCGCAACTTTTGAGCTATCGAGAAACATGGTCAAAAAATCTGCCGCCAAGTTATGAATTTTTGAAAAATAGTGATTTTTGTAAAAAAATCCAAATTTCATGCAAAAACAAATTTGAAGTTATTTTTTAATGCAAAATTGAATTTGCAATCGAAAATTACTCTACAATTTTTTTGATAAAGGGCTTCGATTTCAAGATATAGCCACCGAAAGTTTGATTTTAGCAAAATATGTGCAGTTTTTCGATTTTTAAAAATAGTGACCATGAGCGACCATTTCTAAAATTTTTTTTTTTAAAAGTTCAGAAAATTTGCTATAAAATTGTCTAAGAGACATTGAAGATTGGACCTCGGGTTGCTGAGATAGAGCCGCTTTAAGAAAAAGAAACACGAAAATTGAAGTTTTCTAAGTCTCACCAAAACAACCCACCATTGTCTAATGTCGATATCTCAGCAACTAATGGTCCGATTTTCAATGTTAATGCATGAAACATTCGTAAAATTTTCCGATCTCTTCGAAAAAAATATTTTGAAAATAAATAAATCAAGACTAACATTTTAAATGGGCCAAACAATGAATATTACGCCCATTTAAAATGTCAGTCTTGATTTATTTTTTTTCAAAATATTTTTTTCGAAAAGATCGGAAAATTTCACGAATGTTTCATATTTTAACATTGAAAATCGGACCATTAGTTGCTGAGATATCGTCATTAGAAAATGGTGGGTTGTTTTGGTGAGACTTAGAAAACTTCAATTTTCGTGTTTCTTTTTCTTAAAGCGGCTGTATCTCAGCAATCCGAGGTCCAATCTTCAATGTCTCTTAGACAATTTTATAGCAAATTTTCTGAACTTCTCAAAAAAAATATTTTTAGAAATGGTCGTTCATGGTCACTATTTTTAAAAATCAAAAAACTGTAAGTATTTTGCTAAAATCAAACTTTCGGTGGCTATATCTTGAAAACGGAGCCCTTTATCAAAAAATTTGTCAAGTACTTTTCGATTGCAAATTCAATTTTGCATTAAAAAATGTCAAATTTATTTTTGCATGAAACTTCGAAATCCCGCCAAAATAAAAATTTTGAGCCACCCTAAAATGTGGATCACCCTAATGTCCACCACACCAAAAGATGCCCCTTTTGACCCTGATAATTTGTCCCCAAGATACCAAAGCTCTAAATCTTAACGTGTGGCCGCTAACAATTTTGTCACGCTAGATTTCGGTTTCGTACCACTGTGCACTGGGGAGTTATACACTCAACCCCCGGTGGTTGGTCACTTTTTCGTTTGACACTTTTTTAGTTTGTACCCCGTTGGTTGGTCAATGTCAAACTAAAAAGTGACGAACTGTCACTTTTTACACGGCGCTCACGCACACTATCTAAACAAACGTTTGGTAGTGTGTGTGAACTCCGTGTAAAAGGGGTGTCAAACTAAAAAGTGATCCCGTTCGTTTGACAACAGTTGGTGTCAAACCATCGGGGTTTGAGTGTAGCATGATTTGACGTTTTGACAGACGCCTGTCTGCCTGTGTGGATCAATCGGACCGCGCACTGGACTCACAATCCAGAGGTCGCCGGTTCGAATCCCGGGGCGGACGCAAAAAATTCTAAGTGTAAATATAGGTATTCGGTGCCCTCTCCCCGTGCCCATACCTTCACACTTAGGAGACCCGGGAGGCGGAGTCTTGTCGCAAAAAGAACGATACACGCCTGTGGATCCGTTGACGAAACCGCAAGGTTTAAGAGGGCCACATTATAAGGTGTTACGTCGATTCCGTTTTTGACGTTTTGACATGTTCAAAAAATCTTCTACCAAAATTTTGTAGATCTTTATTTATGTATCCTGTGATCAGGAGGACATTTTGAACATCTTTTACCCTACGAAAAACTTAACTTGTCTTTTTTAATGTTTTTCTTCATTCATTTATATGATGTTATGTACATTTATCTTGTTAAGCTAAAAACGATATTGTTATCAATATTAACTGAAACTATTAGCTTTTAAGTCGCCAGGCTGAGAAAAACATTGTTTTCAAAGCATTGGCAAAGCCACATTAAACAAGTGAAATCGTCAAACTTAACATTTTGTAAAAAATAAGTGTTCTACTTTCCAACACCTTTTGAATTTTCAGAGTGGTAAAAAAAGTATTTTGGCAATTTTTTAGATCGAAGTCCGCCTAGAGGCGAAGTTTTGGGTCTTGGAGAGTTAGTGCTGACAATTTTGCCGATGCCTTTAAATCGGTCAAAATTATAATACCATTAAATTTGTGACGCTTAAAAAAGTTGTTTGATAAAATTTAAATTTTTTGATTGGTGTTTTGTCTACTATTTCAATTATAAAATTACGTGATAATGAAAATAACTTCCTAAGTACAAGTTCAATTGAAAACCATCACCCTTCCCGGACCTTTCGATTCCGAATCAACTGCTCACTTTGGTCCTGTTCGGGGTTCCGATCCAATTGTCTACAGTGAAGGTAGTATCCTTTCCAGCCATTGTATTGTCTAAAACGGCACTGTCTTCATCATAGAGATCCGCTTCGTTCCAGTTGATTCCGGGGCCGTAGCAATTTCGATCCTGGACAAACAAAACTCGTCCGTTTGTCCGCGTGCATTGTAGAGAGTATCCTTTTTCTTGTTCGTTCTCTCCAACACAAATGCCATTGTCAGTCGCCTGCCATTGTTCGACAATTACTTTTCCGCAGGTTCGTCGGTTTTGCATTTTCGGAAGCCGCCGCCGCCGCCCTCCAGGAGTCGCCCACTGTTCCGGGATTTGTTCTGCTACAGATCGCTCCCATAGAAGACAGAGAGAGAGGTTAATACCGGGGCTGAGCTGAGAATCTCTCGTCCACTTGAACCAGTTTAATTCTTGTGCTTTTTTTTTTCGTCTGTCCATTGTCTGTCGGAGAAAAACAATGGCGCTTTGAATTGTGGCGAAAAAACCAACGATTCTTTTTTATTCTTTCCTCTCCCTGCTGCTGTATTTGTTTCTCCTTATTGGCCCCTTTTTTTGCCGAGGCCCTTCGTCGAGTATCCTTTTTCGCACACAAATTTCGCCAAAAGCGCCACCAGCTCTTGTCGCTCTCACAAAGTGGCTCCGCTCAGCCCTAAATCTCATTAGAATATGGGATCCTTTTGTGTGCGAGGCCATGTCCTTTTTGCGACCTGCGACGACGACGATGGAGAGATAAAAGCAAAAGTCCGGAAAATTAATTTTTGATCCTTTCGGGGGTTTTTGGAACAAAAAAAAACGGGCGCGAGGTTATTGGGCCAGTTCAAGTGGGTCTTAAGTGATTATTATTGATTTAAGGGCCCCGAAGCAAGCAGCTGAGTGCTCAGAAAGGTGAGCTTTTGTGGGCTTTGTCTTTGGAAGGTAGGAAAATGCGACGGCAGACCAAAGGACGTCTTTTCTTTTCTTTGAAGAAAATTTGCACAGTTTCACAACATCTTCTTTGTGGGTGAAGAATGGCCCCATTGTTGGGCCTAAGACGAAGAATAGTTTCTTTTGTTGCTTGGAACAAGTAAATGTAGCAAAATATGTGCATTATTCTCTGTCCAAAGAAGAGCAAACAAACTTTTTGTGGGTTTTTTAAATGTAGTAATGCCGTAGATATTCAAATTATTTGAATTATTTCTTTCAAAAAATATAATCCAAATGTTCAACACTAAAACCACAAACCCCACAATATCAACGCAATAGTAGGCCACGTTGCTACCACTAGCACGTGGTTGAATCCTTTCCGTGGCACGTGAGCTCACCACGACAGCGAGCGTCGCTCATCCGCCTACTTTGACCACGGAAGTTTGCGGTTAAGGGACGACGACGAACGGGCTAATGAGCGCCACGGAGCCCGTCGTCTTCAGCGTCGCCGTGGTGTGCTATTCTAATTCCGTGACGGGATGAAGATATAATTACAAGTTTTAGCTGTAATTGGGTGATAAATGGAGGGCAGAACGAGCTGTTGTGTAATTTGCTTGTGATGGTGGGAGTTTGTAGGTGTTTGCGCACGAATCTGTGACTGTTGGGGGGACGTGTGGATGTAATTATGACGTTTTCGGAAGTGGGTCTTTCTCCGCCAACTCACATGAAATTGGAAAAAGTTGCCTCGAGCTCTCTTCGTTTTCCGTGAAACCTAACTCTAAGGGGTAATTTTGGTTGTTGATCACGAATCTGATATCCATTTTTCGAATGATGATGTTTTTTTTATATTTTATGTACTCCATCGAATCTGGCGCCTAATTTTACATAAATTCCTCGTTGACACTAAATTTCTGTCACTTCACTTCGAGCTACAAATCATAAAAACAAACTTGTCTTAGTTAAAATCCAGAAAAATGATAAGGGTCGTACCGGCCCACTATCACGAGATGAGCAGTTCTCTACGGAATCGGTCTTTTTTCTTTAATTTTAATTTTTGCATTTTTTTAATCCGGCTGAAATTTTTTTGGTGCCTTCGGTATGCCCAAAGAAGCCATTTTGCATCATTAGTTTGTCCATATTATTTTCCATACAAATTTGGCAGCTGGCCATACAAAAATGATGTATGAAAATTCAAAAATCTGTATCTTTTGAAGGAATTTTTTGATCAATTTGGTGTCTTCGGCAAAGTTGTAGATATGGATACGGACTACACTCGAAAAAAATGATGCAAGTTAAAAAAAATTTGGTGATTATTTTATTTAACTTTTTATCACTAAAATTTGATTTCGCTTCGCTTCGCTTCGCTTCGCTTCGCTTCGCTTCGCTTCGCTAGGAGACGGTGATTTTAGCGGATTGCAGACTGGATTTCGCCATGTGATGTGATGATTGTCTAAGCCCAAGTTGCCTAGGATTGATAATTGGGAATAGAACCAATTCCACCTGAACCAGATTCCCACCACCATGACAGCCGTCCATTGCCGGCCGCTCCCATCTCCACCGCGCACCAGGGACAAGGAAAGGGATTTGGAAGACGGGAAGTGTTGATGCTCCACTTTTTTCAGAGTATTAAGGGAAAATCTTTTTATCACTAAAATTTGATTTGCAAAAAAACACTATTTTTAATTTTTTTTTGATTTTTTGATATGTTTTAGAGGACATAAAATGCCAACTTTTCAGAAATTTCCAGGTTGTGCAAAAAATCATTGACCAAGTTATGAATTTTTTAATCAATACTGATTTTTTCAAAAAATCGAAGTATTGGTCGCAAAGAAATTTCAATTTCATTTTTCGATGTAAAATCAAATTTGCAATCAAAAAGTACTTTAGTAAAAATTTGATAAAGTGCACCGTTATCAAGTTAAATCCATATTTAGGTGACTTTTTTGAAAATAGTCGCAGTTTTTTCATTTTTTTTTTTAAATTAGTGCACTTGTTTGCACACTTTTGGAAAACATATTTTTGAAAAGCTGAGAAAATTCTCTATATTTTGCTTCTTCGGACTTTGTTGATACGACCTTTAGTTGCTGAGATATTGCAATGCAAAGGTTTAAAAACAGGAAAATTGATGTTTTCTAAGTCTCACCCAAACAGCCCACCATTTTTTAATGTCGATATCTCAGCAACTAATGGTCCGATTTTCAATGTTAATATATGAGACATTTGTGAAATTTTCCGATCTCTTCGAAAACATTATTTTCAAAATTTTCAAATCAAGACTAACATTTTAAAAGGGCGTAATATTTAATGTATGGCCCTTTTGAAATGTTAGTCTAGATTTGAAAATTTTGAAAATAATGTTTTCGAAAAGATCGGAAAATTTCACAAATGTTTCATATATTATTGAAAATAAATAAATAAATCGGACCACTAGTTGCTGAGATATCGACATTAAAAAATGGTGGGCTGTTTGGGTGAGACTTAGAAAACATCAATTTTCCTGTTTTTAAACCTTTGCATTGCAATATCTCAGCAACTTAAGGTCGTATCAACAAAGTCCGCAGAAGCAAAATATAGAGAATTTTCTCAGCTTTTCAAAAATATTTTTTCCAAAAGTGGGCAAACAAGTGCACTAATTAAAAAAATGAAAAACTGCAACTATTTTCAAAAAAGTCACCTAAATATTGATTTAACTTGAAAACGGTGCACTGTATCAAAATTTCACTAGAGTACTTTTTGATTGCAAATTTGATTTTACATCGAAAAATGAAGTTGAAAAAATTTTGCGACCAATATTTCGATTTTTTGAAAAAATAAGTATTGATTAAAAAATTCATAACTCGGTCAAAGATTTTTTGCACAACCTGGAAATTTCTGAAAAGTTGGCATTTTATGTCCTCTAAAACATATCAAAAAATAAAAAAAAAATAAAAATAGTGTTTTTTTGCAAATCAAGTTTTAGAGACAAAAAGTGAAATAAAAAATCACCAAATTTTGTTTTACCGTGTATCATTTTTTTCAGTGTAGTCCATATCCATACCTACAACTTTGCCGAAGACACCAAATCGATCAAAAAATTCCTTCAAAAGATACAGATTTTTGAATTTTCATACATCATTTTTATATGGACAGCTGCGAAATTTGTATGGAAAATTATATGGACAAACTAATGATGCAAAATGGCTTCTTTGGGCATACCGAATATTTGACATGTTAAGCAATTTTAAGTGCTCAAATTTGTATTTTGGTAACACATTAATGTATGATTAGTTGTACAATGATTTTATTTCCATTTTGTTTAGAAAATCATTTACTTTTGGAATTTCAAAGAAAAGTAGGAAGCTGAAAATGAGTTTAAATTTTTTTAAGTGGTGTTTGCCAGCAATTTTAATTTGGGATTATTATTTATAATTGCATTTTCAACTCTCAAACTTAAATTTTATGCTGCAATTTGTTCGAAATTCAATAAATTATATTTATACACCCAAAGGAAAAATATATCTCAAAATCTGCAACATTGGATTTGCTGCAGAAAATGTCATATTTTATAACATTTTTTGCAGCAAGCCCGTAGATCATTTTTGCCCGCGTGTAAACATTTCAGCGATCTGCAGTTCTCACCAACACATATAAAGCTGGCCCGTCCCCGAGCAACACTTCAAAGAGATGTTTCAAGGAAATTGATGTTGTGAGTTAGCGGTCTTGTATGACTTTACTGATACAGTCGACTCTCTGGCTGTCGATCTTCCCGATATTAATATTGCTCCAGCTGTCATTTCAAAATTTCAGATAATATTCAAAAAAATATTGCGAATATTTCCATTGGACCTTAATCAGAAGAAGAACACAAACCTAAACAAAATTACAACGGCCTCCTTATCGGTGAAAATGTCAACCTGTAATCTACTTAACTAATTTAAGAATCAAGTTAGAACCCCCAAAAACGACTCTTCCCAAACTTTTGCCCTCGATCCAGTTTGCGGTGATTGGATTACACCCAACTCGGCTGGTGGTCCGTTCCCGGATGAGCCCGTTTTTGCGGTCCCTTATCGAAGGGGATCGATCTGCTGCTGCACGTGTGCGCCGACTTTGATCCGTCCAAAATGGATTTGGACCCGGGGCTTAAGCCCTGGGTCAACTGGATTACACCCGGTAGCCATAATGAGATTCGAGAGCCGATAAAATCTGCGCAGCAGGTTCAAATTTGCGGTAGGTCGTGACGATACCGAACTTCAGACTAAACCGTTGCGTCTCAACCGTTAATAGGATGCCAAAGTTGTGTACCGTTCGGCTGGGGGATGCGTCACACTCTGGCCGCATTCCTTTAAGCGCCACGAGTTCGGGGCATCGTGAGAAATTTCGATAAACGTGAATCATTATTTATTTTATTATATTTGTATAGTTATTAAACGACCTGTTGAACAAGAGTGAAGTGAGCGAGGCATCGTTTTGGGGCCGGCTTTTATTATACTCATTTTCGTTCATTCGTGGCACCTCCAGCACAGCATCCAAAAGTGGCCACTGCTGCCGAAGACTGCCGGCCCCGCCTTCCCCGGGTCCAGGAAAAAAAAAACATGTGTGAGACGTGGGAGAACGTGTGAAAGACGGCGCGCGGTGGTTTTATTTGCTTGTTTAGTTTAAGCCATAACTAGAGGTACGTACGTACTACGTACCAACCGGGTTTGATTAGCAAGTCCAAGCCGGCCAAATGATATACTTAAATGGTCAATCAATCCGGCGGTTGAACGGTACTCGGGCCGTGTGGCTTGCGTGCCACGCGAGACTCATTTGAGCCACACACACACTTCAGGAAGTGGCTTAGTTCTTGGCGGGTTGTAGGCCACCAAAGACCGTAAATCACCGCCATTAGCGCGCGCGCGGAGGCCTCCAAAGTCCGTCGGGCGAGGTAGTGTACAGGCTCGGGTAGATTGGGGTTGGGAAAAAAACATGCGAGTTCAGGCGTGACCTCTCCGATGGGGAGCAATGACAGATGTTAAATGTAAATTCGTCGCCGTCGTGCTAACTTGTCGTACGTGCATTTTGGGTCAAATTTAGTTTAGAACCTTATTTTGTACAGCTCACAATGCCTCACTATTTGACCTTCACAAATCCCCAAAATTCGATTACAATCCTAAGAACGGAAAAAAACGCCGTGCATTGTTGTCACTTTTCATATGAAAGAAGTTTCAATCTTGTCGTGCTATCATGACACAGCCTTCATGTAAGTGTGACAATTGGCCAAAGGGATTTCAGGTCCGAGCGCGTTTGACACAGGTACGAGCTCGACTACCGTGAACATTTGTACAAATTTACCCAAATTTAACCAAACTTCAGAACAATGCTCCGTGTTTGTTATTGTTTACATTGCGTGCTTTCGTTTTGTTTCTTTAATGTCAAACATTGAAACGTTTTTCTCGGAACGGCAAGAAGCGACGTACGAAAAGACACGACAGCGTTGAATTGACCTAGATTTGATCATAATGCGATCTGGATTATGTAAATAAGAATATTCCATAGAGACTGTTAATTGTAAAGAGAAAAAAGTAGTGTTTCCATTGCATTTCCAATTTGGTGGTTGGAAATTACCCAAAGAATTTTGAAAAGAAGATGTTTGATTCCTGCGTTTATGAAAATGTTTAAATTATTTATCAAAAAACATAATTGAAATATAGATTCAGTTGAAGAATAATAAATTATCAAAATCTATTAAAATAACTGGGTTATTTCGAAGTCATGACGATACCCTCAAATCGCTCCGTTTTCAACTCCAAAATCACCTCTTGATGAACTCTTCTCCCTTCTTTACGAGCTACGTCCGCTGCGACACCTTCCAGGAATTCCAACTCTCAAGTGCCGGTGCCATCTCCTTACACTGATGACACTTTGTCCCGGGGCGTCCTTGTCAACCCCCGAAACGAAAACGTGTCAGAAGCATTGTCCCCGGGGTCCGACTTCTCCGGCAATGCATCATCGAGCATCTTCAAAAGCGAAATAAAAACAACCGCAACGATGACACTTTGGTTCCATTCTTCCCTGCGTTACAAATCTGTCACATCGTCGAATCCCTCTGAAAGTGAAACCTCCGACGAAATCGAAAAGGAAACCCTCAAGGATCTCCTTGGCCTCTTCCAGAGCGAACTCCGAAGCGAAAAGACAAATGGATTTGCGATTGGAATCTCCTTTGTTATCCACCTGACATTTAGATCTCTCCGAATCCCAGGACATCTACCTGGGGTTTGGTGTGTGGTGTGTCAGGTACGGGGGATGACAAAGGGACACCCCTTAGCGCCTGCGCTACGGTCACTTCAAAGTCCCACCGGAGTGAGCCGGACTCTAATTTCGGGCTTAGCTTCATTTTTCATCCGAGTGGCTCGTTCTTTTGTCGGAGCACGACACAGGTTGATCGAAAATCGTCTAATCACTGCGGACATTTGAAGGTTCTTTTTTTTAAGGTCCCCTTTATCATCGGAATAAGCTCGGAGCACTCGAGTGGGCTTAGAGGGTTAAGCCTACTTGAGATTTTCCGGCTCTTTGCGACTGGCAAATGCGATTACAGTGCATTTTGGGCAAAATAGTTTAATTGAATTGAAGTTCTGGGAGAAGGATTGCCGATAAAACGTAAAGAGCTTTGTTCAACCCTAATAATGGCATTACCTTTACTTTTCATAAAGATCTGATTGGTTTAATCTCTATGTGATCTTATTTGTCTTAATTTTATTTCATTCATAGTTTTCGTGCTATGTTGTTGCTCGTAAATTTAAGGTTAAAACCTCCGTCTTTAGATCTGAGAAATGTAAATAAATCCATAACACTTCATGCATTTTCCATTTCCATTTTGTTAAATCTAAGATTTCAAATCTCCGTCAACTCCCACGAAATCGGAAAATGTGGCCCGAACCATTTTCGATTTGCTTGAAACTTTGTCCTAAGAGGTAACTTTTGTCCCTGACCACGAATCCGAGGTCCGTTTTTTGATATCTCGTAACGGAGGGGCGATACGACCCCTTCCATTTTTGAACATGCGAAAAAAGAGGTGTTTTTCAATAATTTGCAGTCTGAAACGTTGATGAGATAGAAATTTGGTGTCAAAGGGACTTTTATGTAAAATTAGACGCCCGATTTGATGGCGTACTCAGAATTCCGAAAAAACGTATTTTCCATCGAAAAAAACACTAAAAAAGTTTTAAAAATTCTCCCATTTTCCGTTAGTTGACTGTAAAAAATTTTGGAACATGTCATTTTATGGCAAATTTAATGTTCTTTTTAAATCTACATTGACCCAGAAGGGTCATTTTTTCATTTGGTTTTGAAAAAGTTACTTTTCGCGTTTCTCTTTGTTTCGTCGTCCGTGTCTGTCGCGGGTGACGATGAACAGCCATGATCAACGATGACCAACATTTTCAAAACTTTTTTTTTCGTAAAATTGCAATAACTCGTGATGTTTATAAGCAAACCCCTTTTGTCTATATATCAAAATTTTTGTAATTGTCTGCTCTACAATTTTGTAGAACATTGTCACACTCTAAAAAATAACTCTGCTAAGATAGAAAAAACATGAAATTTTAAAATGAATTTTTTTTTCTAAATGAAAAAATGACCCTTCTAAGTCAATGTAGATTCGAAAAGTACATTAAATTTGCCATAAAATGACAGGTTCAAAATATTTTTACAGTCGAGTAACGGAAAACGGGAGAATTTTTTAAAACCTTTTTAATGTTTTTTCGAGAAAAATACGTTTTTTTCGGAATTGTGAGTACGCCATCAAATCGGGCGTCTAATTTTACAAAAAAGTCCCTTTGACACCAAATTTCTATCTCATCACCGTTTCTGGCTGCAAATTATTGAAAAATACCTCTTTTTTTCGCATGTTCAAAAATAAAAGGGGTCGTACCGCCCCTCCGTCACGAGATATCAAAAAACGGACCTCGGATTCGTGATCAGGGACAAAAGTTACCCCTCAGGACAAAGTTTCACGCAAATCGAAGAGGGGTCGGGGCAACTGCTGTGTGAGTTGGCGGAGATTTACCCACCTAGTTTTGAAACTTACATACACAGTGAAAAATAGTGTAAATTTGGACGGTGTAATTTTGGAAGGTTGTATATTACCTCTTTTATGATGTAATTTTACCTCGATTAAGACTGACAAAGTTACATTACTAATCTAAATTAATCTAATCGAATACAAGCGCAGCCAGTCCGAAGAAAGCATCCGGGAAGAACTTATGGTTAGATTACGCCTCAAGTTCTTTCTTGTCATTATTAATGATTGCAGTACTCTCGAGAACCCCCGAAATGTATTACACTCACTAAAGCGGCCCGGCCTACTGCGTTGCATTAACCGCAAGAGACAGATTCTACGAACGGAACCCACATTTCATGGAATCATCAGGGGAAGAAGAAGAAGTGAGGACATACCGTACCAACCACTTCGAGTTATTTATAGAATGTGGTGTGTAGGGGAATTATTGGGAGAGGGATTGTTGTATTATTTAGTAAATGACCTTGTGAAATTATTTCACTACTACGGATTAATTCACTCAAGGGGTGTCAACCCCTCGGTGGCCGAGTGGTTAGAGCATCTGATTACCAATCCAAAGGTGTGAGTTCGAATCCCACCTGATTCCATGCGTTTTTTGTTCATATTCAAAGTTCAATCAAAGTCGAATAATTTCAAGGAGACCGGTCGGGAATCGAACCCGGAACCTTCCGCTTATGAGGCGGGAGCCGTAGTCATTAAGCCACGGGCCGGTCTAAGACTGACAAAGTTACATTACATCAGAAAAGTAGTAAAATTACACATTTTCAGAGGTAAAATAATGTACCCCTTACCAGATGTAAAATTATCATGCGTTTTTTTACTGTGTACCAAAAGCAGAATATCGTGACGTGATTGGCATTTAATTTTTTCAGTAAATAAAAATTTTTAGGGTCCTAAAGCCAATGTTAGTTTGTAGGTACATTTTTAAGTAAATGATTAAACATGCATTTTTAAACATTTTCTGATCATGCAATGTGTCATTCCGCTTAGAAAAATAAGCTTTATCGTTGAGAACAAGAAAATCTGTATTCTGAGCTTAATTTTAAGACTGAAATTTTTTAAGACCATCTGACCAAAGAAGTTATTATTTATATTGGTTCATCCATAAAAGAATCCATAAAATTTTGGCAGTTGTCAATACAAAATGATGCGTAAAAATTCGAAAATCTGTATCATTTGATGGAATTTTCTTCTTCTTAAATATCTATTAGGTAATTTTATTGGAAATGTATCAACTTCTAAAAAATATATATATAAAGGAAATGAATAGAGCGCCCAATTTCCCGTCCCAGGAAAAAAATTCCCAGGAATTCCCGGGATTTCACGAAAAAATATATTTCCCGAAATTTAAGCAAAAGTACACATTTTCTATACTTTTTGGAACCATTTTTTAGCTGCTCAGAGAAAAATAAATGAAGATGATTTTGTTCAATTAAATTTAGTTTATAGCTCATATACGATTAATCAGATTATCAGACACTTTGATATCGAATAATATTAGTTTTTAAAGCTACGGGAAAAATGAGTTAGCTTTTTCAAGAATATTTGGAGTTGTTTCATAAAAAATATATTAAATTGAGAATTTTTACGTCTTTGTTTGCCATGATCTAATGAGTTGAAAATCAAATTGGTATCTTAACATTTTTTACCTGACTGATTGTGACATGATGTTAATTCCAAATATTTGAAAACATTGAGTTGTTTGAAGTAAAACAAACAAGAGAAGTTTGATTTTTGCTTTGCCATTTTGTCCATGAACTGAAACCATTATGACTTTTTTTTAGAAAAGTTATTGGTCATGAAAAACATAATTTCTGCATGTTTTTTTTCGACTTTTTGTATCAAACCACGCTCTCTTTTACTGGTCACAGAGGCAAGAAAATAATTTGTATGATTGTGGAGTATGGATTCATTTTCGGGGAAATTCTCGTAGGTTTCGCAGGTTAAGCACTCGCTCCTAACTTCATCCAATTTGCCTTTTTTTCTCTATTTAAAAAAACTAATTTTGCAAAACTTTTAAAAGTAACTAGCTTGCTCACTTCTTATTGAGCTATTTATCATTCTATTTCAGTTGAAATCCCCATCAATGAGTTGTAATTGAACGTCAAAGTGCTGACCTGCCAACATAAGAGGTACGACGGAATTAGATGCTGTTCCACTACTCACTGTCTAATTACCTTGCTAATAAAAAAATGACATTATTTTTTGATTTATTGTACTATTGGAGCTTTTAAAATAAGAAAAAAATAACATTTTCTTGCAATTTTATGATTTTTTACATGCAGTTAAGCTGTCACACTTGTTTTAGCCTTCAGTCGCTGTTCTAAACAACTTAGTTGCAGCACAACCAAGTTCAAAACAATTTTGAACAAATTTAAATTTCCCGGGAATTCCCGGGAAATTGGTTGAAAATTTCCCGTTTCCCGGGAAATTTGACGCTCTAGAAATGAACAACCATTAACACTGTTTCAAAAAATGGAAAAACTGGAATTTTTCAGTTCAAAAAAAAAAAAAAAATTAGGCGGTTCTAATGTCAAAACGCTGAACTTTATCAAAAAATCTGTAAAGTTCTCGACATTTTTTTAAATTCAATTAAAAAAAACATGACCATATTTTTGTATAGTCAAAATTTATGGATTTCCAAAAATATAAATTTGCGATATAAGTATATTGAAACAATTGGCATTTTTTCCGAGTACCTTTTTTCTGAAAGTCAATTAAAAAAACGTAAAAAATACAACAAATTAAAATTATCAAAACCGGCCAATTTTGTAGAGAATTGCTTAGGGACCATCCATAAACCACGTTGTCACTTGGTGGGGGAGTGATTGTCCACGATCCATACAAAAAATATTTGTGTCCACGTGGTTAATGGATGGTCCCTTATCTAGCTTT
Organism: Culex quinquefasciatus; assembly: GCF_015732765.1. Lineage (NCBI taxonomy): Eukaryota > Metazoa > Arthropoda > Insecta > Diptera > Culicidae > Culex > Culex quinquefasciatus. Next base: position 25,323,654 of record NC_051863.1, read on the forward strand.
TTGATAAATTGAATTAGAAACTTTAAGAAACCACCCAAAAACAAAAATCAAATGTTACTTTTTTGCCGCAAATTAAATTGGATCAAACGTGATTAAACCACCTGGACCACTCTTCAGACTTACTTCGGCTTACGGACGACGACGTGTGATCAGCTAACAGTAAATCCCAGCCCCCAACAATTGGACAATGGACCTCCTCCGTCATAATTGGGAGGCCCCCTTTTTTCACCCGAGGCCCCACCGGAAGGGCCCACCACCGGCGAAAACGTGGTTTGTCGGCCCAATCGAAAATTGAATTTAATCTCAATAATAAAAACCGCCAACATGAAGAAGAATCTCGAATGGGCCTCCTAATGAAACCATTACACACACGGGCGTGCGATTTATGTGTCCGAAGTTGCTTTTTTTTTGTCTTTCAGTGTAGCTCGGCCAAAATCAAAACACTCAGGAAAAAAGTACACCCCGCAACACCTATTAGATCGTCAGGGGTAATTTCTCTAAACGGGGAGGGGGATGTGTTTACAAAAAGTGACTTTGCGGGTACTGTTCCTGGACTTGGTAACGATAATAGCCATAAAGTTCATCACAGGCAGTGTGTAGCGCCCCCCAAACAGTAGCCAAATGTTTTAAGATGTTGCCATAAAGTGTGCGCTGGACGTTGTTATTTTGAGTTGAGGTCTTTTTATTGAACTTGTGCGGGGACCGCAATTGTGGTTTACTTGAATTAATAAAAAAACACGTTAGTTTAGATTTGCCTTACTGATTTTATCATACGTTTCTTGAAGTTCTTTTAATTTGAATTTCTTATTTGTCTGATAAAGCACATTCCATGGCTACTCCACTCAGAAGGCACGTCATCGGCGGTAGTGATTTTTGATGGACCAAGATCGATCTTTACCTTGTTGGATGTAACTTTGTAAATGGCAAATCTCCCTCAAACTTTTTACCTCGTACAAACTTGTTGCCCCCCGAAACTAACGACAGTCGATCACCACATTCGCCGCGCCGCGGTACCGTAGTTCGTACCATCCGACCCCCGGTCCAGGTCCAAAGCCCCCGTCCGGGGGGAAGCCATCAACCCAAAGAAAGTAAGTACCTCCAACAACGAGAGATATTAGAAGGAAGCGAAAAAAAACGGCACACCACAGCGCCGCAATGGGTGCTTTAAAATAGTGTGTTTGACTTGACCCGCAAATAAAAAAAAAAAACGTTGAGTTGAGCCTTTATGACCCCCGAATGGATGAATTGGCCCCGTGGTTCCTCTTTCGGGTGGCATACACGGTGGCGGTGGTAAATGGTCCCCTGCGAAATCAGTTCACTGTACGGTTTTTGAAATGGTGAGGTTTTCTTGCTGATTGGTGGAAGTGTTTTTTTTTCCTTTCCTTTAAGTGTTCAAGATGTGTGATTTTATAATCTACCGGATGTAAGTACTTGAGCTGTGCCAGCGTTGATGAAGATTTTGTTGTCCCATTTATATAATTTTATAATAAAAATTAGTTTTTTTTTAAATAGGGAAAAATCTCGTTTGTTTGGCAGATGAAGTACACGGTCCGAATTCCATTCAGTTGAAAAAAAAAACTCACTATTTAAACAAAACGTGTTGAACACTTTTGATAGAAACTTGCTTAATCACTTCCCATTATGCCATTTATTGCTTAATTTAGGTAGAAAACTTTTTCTAAAAGCTGTAATCGATCGCGTAATAATCGGCATAATATTCAATGTTTGGCCATTTTAAAATGATAGACTTGATTTAAAAATATTCAAAATATTTTTTTCGAAAAGATCGGAAAATTTCACGAATGTTTTATGTATTAACATTGTTAATCGGACCATTAGTTGCTCAGATATCGTCATTAGAAAATGGAGGGTTATTTTGGTGAGATTAAGAAATTTTCGTGTTTCTTTTTCTTAAAGCGGCTCTATCTCAGCAACCCGAGGTCCAATCTTCAATGTCTCTTAGACAATTTTATAGCAAATTTTCTGAACTTCTCAAAAAAATTTTTTTAGAAATGGTCACTTATGGTCACTATTTTTAAAAATTGAAAAACTGCAAATATTTCGCTAAAATCAAACTTTCGGTGGCTATATCTTGAAAACGGAGCCCTTTATCAAAAAATCTGGAAAGTACATTTCGATTGCAAATTCAATTTTGCATTTAAAAATAATGGCAAACTTGTTTTTGCATGAAACTTCAATTTTTTTTTCCAAAAATCACTATTTTTTCAAAAATTTATAACTCGGCGGCAGATTTTTTGACCATGTTTCTCTATGGCTCAAAAGTTGCGGATTTTTGTCCCCTAAAACATATCAAAAAATCTTGAAAATCAAAAAATACGTATTTTGGGAAATTGAGTTTTAGTGAAAAACAAGTTGATAAAAAAATCTGCAATTTTTTTTCCGTGTACCTATTTTTTTCTCAATTGTCCTCAACAATACCTACAACTTTGCCGAAGACACCAAATTGATCAGAAAATTCACTCAAAAGTTACAGCTGTTTGAATATTTACATACCATTGGAAATTTTTGGAAATTAAATATGTCTTTATTGAACTTTCTTATAATAATTACATTTCTTTTACATGCTAAGTGGTATGGCTTAATGCTCTTCATCTTTGTTGTATTTTTTGTTTTATTATTAACTGTTCACATTCATTTATTAACTTCAAATTGTTTTACATTTTTGCATTGATTCGAATACATTTGGGTAAAAAAGAGAAAAATATTTTAACAACTAATCCTAACTTAAAACTAAAATAAATTCTTTGAATTATTCAAAATCAATAAAACGAGTAAACTACGAACTGTATTTCAAGATAAATGCTCCAAGAGTTCTTACTTGTTCCTGGCGAGTTTTGCAACCACGCAGTGTTGTTGTCATCTCGATGAAAATGTTCAAAAGTTCTTGTGGTGAAAACAGGTCACTACTGCCTTCACCCGCTGATGTTGGTTGGTTTTCCCTCAGTTGCTGACTGAAGCCTGGAGGTGTTGTATTCTCTGCAACTCTTTGCCGCTGATTCAACGGCAATGGCTGCAGATTTGGAACCACTCGAACAGATCCTGCTCCTGGTGACGCCAAAGCAGGAAAATCCACGTCCGTGTATGCTGGTGGTATTTTGCGACGATTTGGTTGGTGCCTCGTCGTCGCTTGCTGCCGAATTTTTACAAACTCAGCTCGTTTTGGGCAGCTTCGATTCTTGGTCGAATGGTCGCCGCCGCAATTGAAGCATTTCGCTTCGATGTTCTCGTTGATTGTTTCGCAAGCTTGTGTTTTGTGCTCACCTCCGCAGGTTGCACAACGACTCTTGATGAAACAGTTCCTTCCACCATGTCCAAACTGCAAACAGTTCGAACACTGTGTCACGTCACGGTGCACTGGACGATAACGTTCCCAAGTCACGATGATGTTGAAAATTGCCCGAACTGCTTTCAGCTCAGACGGCGTTGTCGATCCTTTCTCGAGATGAACCAGGTACAGTTGATCACGATACTTGATGTCCTTGTTATGTCTCGTCATCTTGAAGACTTCGATCACGTTCAACTTAAGAGTTTTGAGCTCTTCTTTCAGCACACTCACATCCATATCGTACAGGCCTCGGAGGACCTGTTTCATGGGGCGTTTACCTGGATCGTCATGGCTGTAGTATTCAATCTTTGTGTTGTTCAGGAAATCCTGAACGTAGTTGTAATCCTTTCTGGTAGGTAGCAGAATTTTGAGTCCATCAGCACACAAGCGAATGGAAGCTCGTACAGCACCAGATTTGATAAACCCGGTCAGCCACTTTCGCACCGAATCCGATGACGATGTTTTCACAAAAATGGGTGGCAACTTTTCCCGTCGTTCAAATTCTTCCTTCTCGCTCACGTCCACAGGGAGGGTAGCGAACTGGTTTCCAGACAATTTTTGAGCGTCCTTGCTCAAACTGCCTGGCTTTGCAGGTAGCGCTTCGGCATTCTTTAGCTTCTTCAAATCCGCCGATCCTGCTGGTGAGGACCGCCTCTTTTTCTTGCCGTGAGGCATTTTTGCACTTTTAAAGCACTTTTCAGGAGCTAAAATCCAGGAGTACCTCACTGAATGATGGTTCACAAAGGAATCCTCATTTATAGAGTGATTGATTTACATACCATTTTTGTATGGACAGCAGCCAAAATTGTATGGAGACTTGTATGGGTGAACCAATGACGCAAAATAGCTTATTTAGTCATAGGGAAGGCCCCCACAAATTTTTAATCAAATAAAAAAATACAAAAAATAAAAATGGTTGAAATCGGACGATTTCGTAGAGAGTTGCTCCCTAGTAACATTTTAGGTTTTAAATAGGTCATAAAAGTCTATTTAGGTTAGATGAGGGTTTTCAGAACTTTGATAAAACCTGTAAGTTTAAAAATGTTACTGACCGATTCTTAGCGAAATGTCACATTTTTCAATTTTCAATATGATTTTTAATATGAAAAAAAAAAATCATTTTTATTATGATGCAATAATTGCAATGTGCTTTAAATGCGTTTTCTTACCTTAAAAGCCAAGAACATTGACCAAAAGTGGTCTGCAAGCCATTGTACGGGAGAGGAGTTTTTTCATAAATCGGCTCCTTTTGTTGTCCCGTCACGAAAAGAAATGGGTGGCAAAAACTCAAATTTCATCCAATTCTTTCAGTTTAAGGAGCAAAAGATTCGTTTTTAATTTGTGATAATGTGTAGAAGAGCAAAAGTTTTTAAAAATCAAACTGGCAAAACTGTAGCGATTTTTGTAGTGTGCCTTTTAAAAGTCCAGTTTTACGATGTTGTCCCGTCACGCTACATTTTTATTTCAGGGGAAGCACAGGTACTATATGGTTCATTCTGCATGATATTTCTTTGCAGGAAAATCAATTATCTTTCCAAATATGTAATAACATTGGGGGGTTTCTTCTTTTATTTTGCCACTATAGCCAAAACGCTGAAAAAAACTTGGAATTTTTTTGAAAAGGAGCCGAAGAAACGGTCACTAGGGGAGCAACGATGCCAGATTATTCTATGGGAGATCTGTATTTTCTTGAAAATAAATTTGTATTTTATCAGTATCCTGTGAAATTCGTAGCCACAGAACATTTTTTTGAATTTTTAACAGCAGATTTAAGCTTTTTAATTATATTAAAGCATAATTCAATTACTAAATTGTTGAAATTTAAAAATTTAATCATTTTAAAAAATCTCTATATACAGATTTCTATAATTTTTGGGATAGAAAAATCTATATAATACAGATTTATCTGTATATCTGGAATGACTGCCACCGAGGCAGGACCCAGGGAGACGACTCCTACACCTGGGCAGAGCCTATAGGTTAGACCGGGGCAACGATGCCAGATTATTTTATGGGAGATCTGTATTTTCTCAAAAATAAATCTGTATTTTATCTGTATCATGTCAAATTCATCCAGTTGACCTTTGTCCGCCAAACAGAGCGGTTCGCTTTCTTCACACTCTCTAGTGTATTGCTTCAAGTCTCAAAAATGAACATCGAAAAAACAATAGACCAACAATTTGCACCCAACGCAAACAGGAAGAAGAAGATACGCATGTATCCCAAGTCGATGGCTGGTCCATACAAAGTGTTTTTTGGACGAAAAGAAACTCCTATCAAGGTCATCCATATTGCTGATTCGCTCCAAAAAGTGTATAAATCCGTTGGAGAAATCAAAAAGTGTAGCAACTTCAAAGTGCAAATCACTTTTTCCGATCGCGCAGAAGCTAATAAATTAGTGACCGATCCTGAATATACAAAATTGTATAAAGTGTTTATTTCTGGACAACAAGTTGAAATTTCGGGAATTATCAACGAAAGTGGAATTGATTTACATGACCTCCGAAACAGAGCAACCGGAAAATTCAAGCAACCTGGAATCTGTAATTTGCCAATTCTGGAGTGTAGCCAAATAGCAAGGTTTTCTCCGGAAGAAAACAAATTCGTCCCTTCAAATGGCATTCGTGTTACCTTTCATGGAAATATCCTACCTGACTACGTTGAATATAAAAAAGTGCTGTTTCCACTCAGACCATTCTACCCAAAAGTAATGTTTTGCCGTATTTGTCAAAAATACGGGCATACATTTAAGTTCTGCCACTCAAAGGACAAAAGTACAAAGGAAAACTCATGCCCCAAATGCGAAACAATACATTTTCGTATTGAGGACTGTCCTATTTATAAAGCAAAAGTTTTAAAATCGAGGACACAGTACAAAATCAAATGTCGAAAGAACTCCTTGAACGTAGAATCGCATCTTGATTCCTCAACGATCAGCTTTTCACCTGTAACATCAGTTAACAACTTCAACACACACGTTCCAGCATCATCAACAGAATCAAAGACGACCACTTCGCAACCATTGACGACCGTAAAAACCGATTCTACCGGAGGAATTGGTCCATTGATCTCCATTACAACACTCATCATGACTATTTGTGACACGATGAACGTCGCACCAGACTGGAGGGTCCTTATCGCAACAATCATGCCAGTACTACAACAAATATGGTATCAAATCATAATACAATATCCCTTGTTAGGTTTATTTATATCTAGTTAGTTCACTCATATTTTCTTATCTTCTTGTAACTGATAAACGGCTCCGTAAAGCTTTTGCGGTTGAGCCTTACTAAATAAATGAATTAATAAAAAAAAAAATGTCAAATTCAAAGCCATAGAAGATTTTTTTGAATTTCTATCAGCAGATTTAGGCTTTTTAGTCATAGTAAAGAATAGTTTAATTAATAAATTGTTGAAATTTTTAAATTGAGTCATTTAACAAAAATCTGTATATACAGATTTTTGGGATCGAAAAATCTGTATAATACAGATTTTTGGGGTTTTTGGGATCGAAAAATCTGTATAATACAGATTTTTTGAATTTTTGGGATCGAAAAATCTGTATAGTACAGATTTATCTGTATATCTGGCATGGCTGGACCGGGGTCAATATTTACTTCCCCGTCCGACGGAAGGCGTGATTAGACAAATCTCGTCTCGAAAAATGCTACCGGGACCTTGACCGAGACACTTTTTGGGATCGAGCCCAAGCCGACTGGGTGTCTAATATACTGCCCATGTTCGCATAAATGTCCCATATGCAAAAACAGCAAGCTGAGAAAAACGCTTTTGAAGTTATAACTGGATAAACTAACTGGATTTCCTTCTGATTTCTAGAACAAAGTACTGGATGTTATAGGCTTTTCTGAAAGAGCACACGACTTTGAACCAAACTGCATTATTAACTCAAAAACGATGAAAATGCATATGGGACATTTATGCGAACATGGGTATATTAAAATTTATTATATTTAAACAACTTGATAGCTAAAATTTCAATAATCAAAATTCAGACCCAATTTAGAAAAATGTAGACCACGCACTGGCGCCTTCATTTTTCATCTGACTGTTGCACAATGTGATTTTATTCTGTCAGTGATCATCAAAGAGGTCCCAGAGAAAAAAAAAGCCTTCCCGAAAAGTAATCCTGACATATTTCTGATGGCAAACAAAGGAGGCCGAGCGTGACGGTTCGGATTTTTCATCGGGATCCCGGTGTGTGTCGGGAGTAAAATGTAATTAAATTTTTCCCAAGGATCGCCAAGGGCTCAGGATCGGGGTAGGGAGGTTGCCGGCACGGCAAGGAAGGCAAGAGCAGGGGGAAATCTAATTTGAACAGACGAAACAGAAAAGATCGTCCGGCAAGATCCGAAAATGACAAATTATACAAATTTGAAACGCACTCGCTGTGTTTCGGGGCGCTTTTTATTTGAAGAAAAGTTCTCTAAAGAAAAGATGAGAACAGAAGAAAAGTGTCTGTGTTGTTAAGGGGAAAGACAAGTCAAGTGATCTTGCTAAAAGCCGAGAATGGTGCGCGCGGGGCTTTTTGTTTGGATGAGTCTTGGCTTTTGTTGCCTTATGGCCAAGTCATTCGTCACTCGGCGCGGTCCGGAGACGGAGACCGAGACCACGGGGATAATGATGATGCTGGACAGTTTTCGGTCTAAGCTCCGAAGATGACGGAGACGGCGACGGCTCAGGTGCATGATGAAAGTGAACTTTTTCCGAAATGGTACCATTTTCGGTATTTTTCAAAGAAATTTGAGCATTACATGGAGTTGGTTGGATGTATGGAAGTTTTGAGAGATTCATGATTGCTGATATTTTTTTAAAATTTCTTCCAAAATATACGTGAAATATTTTGTTTCAACAAAATATGGCCTTGTTCAGAACCCAAATTCAAGCCAATAATTCTATCGCCCTGCTGGTTAAACACTCACCTAATCCACCAATCGATCGCTGCTAAACTCTGCACTAAGTTGTTGCTGCCGACTTGGCGCGCGCGTCACACGCTTGATTTGCTCTAGTTTTGATTGTTTTATTTCGTTTCACCCTCGTTTTAGCCGCAGCGGCTCGTATTTGGCCACACGGTTCAGGCGGGGTGGTTCAAGATCTGCACACCTCGATCAAGGTGTGAAATGATCCCTAAGAGGTTTGGAGGGGAGGAGGACCCCCTTGCTTTAAGGTGGAAAACGGGGCAAGTCCAAATCGATTAACGAGGTGAATCGAAAATGGCGTTTCCAATCGCGAGACTTGAGTGATTTATCGTGATTGAAGTGCTGCTGCTGCCGTGGGCCCAGGGTCTTGGAGAGTTGGAAAGTACCGAATTTGACTATCTGTGACCGATCGAAAGCAGGTAGCACCCGGAGATCAGTACAGTATAGATCAGCGGGTTCGCACCTTCCAAATGGGATCAACCATTTGGAAAGATTTTGATTAAAGCTGATCCTATCGTGAAGTCCAACTAGGACAAGTCAAGACGCTGAAAGACCATTGTCAATTGGTTTCTCCCTTGATCGCTTAATGAGTCAGATAAGGGTTAATCAAGATCAATCCACGACCCTCCACGCAGAAAAATCCGATTGTACACCCAGCAAAATGTTGGGTGTACTCCACAAACATGATAGTCATCTCAGGGCCCGCAAACATGTTTGTCCAATTCAAACCAACAATTTTGTGGATTCAACAAACATGTTTGTTATGACCCCAAAATGACATTTTAAATCGAACAACTATCATGAGGGATAATTCAACAAACATGTTTATCGAATGAATAAACTATATTATGGAACTGATAATCTGGTTTAACAGGTTATTCTTCTTCTCTTCTTTTTCTGTATTTTCAAAGTGAGTATTGTTTGTTTATATTTTATTTATATTTTTCAAGACTTCATTTACTATAAAATTAATTTGATTAATCACTCAACATTTCACTAATAACACTCTGTTGTCCAAAAACTGGAGCCAGGAAAATCTTCTGCTGACTTAGTTGTGGACCCAATGCGGGAAAACACTGAAAAAATGCAATTGTTTCAGAATATTTATGCTTGGGAACAGTTCATTGTGGCATTATCTGTTCCTAATGGAACAACATTGTTAAAAAGAAATAAAGACCGCTCACCTGATAACAGCAGGAATCCAGGAACCTTGGCTGGAACTGGACCAGCAATTCTACAATGGATTCGCGACCATCACTGATTGATTTAAAAAGAAAAGAAAAACATATTGTTTTCAAAATTCAATACTGAAGATAATGAATACTTACGAACTTGCCACATTTCGAAGAATTGTCGTTAAATAGCCGCACAAAGAAAACATCGGCCATCTTTATACTTCAGTGAAGATGAAAATAATACACTCAAAATTTTCAGTACACGTTCAAAATAATCGAATCGGAGACAACAAACATGTTTGCCAAACTGACAAAATGTTTGTGAGATTGATAATATTTGATTGTTATGTTTATAAAATAGGTTTGTTGATTTCATAAAGCAAGATATTTGATTTTAACAAACAGGATTTTTGATCCAAACTCACTTAATTTTTGTGCGTGTCCGTGTAACGGTAACGACCGATCCAAAAACTGCTCCAAAGAAGTGAGGCGGCAGAATTCGGATGTTTTTTCCCCATTTTCTGGCTCTTTTACGGTTGAATGGTTTGTGTGAAATTCGAAAAATCAACACACTCCAGTCGAAATCGCGTTCCCACGCACACACATCAGCCTGGAAATAAATATATTTGCATCATTTTAAGGCCCATACGAGTGCCGTATTGATGATTCTAATGGGTGCCGATTTGATCCCCCCAATCCAATCGAAACGCGCGAGTTTTTCGGGGAAACGGGAAGAGTTGGGGCATTGCGCGCCTAAATTGTTCATTTACATTCTGAACGGGGCGGGGGCTCGAATGAGTTCAGCTGGAAATAATCACGTGGAGCTGCCTTCCCTCTCTGATTTGGTATATCGTGGACCCTAAAGCTGATGGGAATGGGCTCAATTACTGGGAGCGCGCGCGTGAATGCAAATTTTGTTTGTTTTGGGAGCTTTGGCGGAAAGGTAAACCACCGCCACAAATTCCTTACCAGGTGTTCAAATTTACAGTTGCAATGAGGGAGGATGAAGGTTTGGTAATGTAATGGAAAGAATTTGAATGGTATTAAGAGGTGATACTTGATCAAAATTCGTGAAATTTTGTGTTTTTTTTTTATTCATAATCGATTATTAGAAAACGGAAGTTAAGTTCAACATACTTAAAAAAGACAAAAAAAAAAAAACTAAAATAACTAATAAAAAATCAGCAACTTATCCACTCGCTCTCAAATGTTTTTACCCAATTACTCAATGATCCACTAACTGAGTCGCTAATTCACTTATTCATTCACTCATTCAATAATTCCATCGCTCACTATATCATGTACTTACACACTCACTCATTCACTCAATCTAGCACACGTTCACTCGCTCGCTCACTCACCCACTCACTTACTTACATAGTTTCTTACTACCTTTCCCAGGAAATTTGTAAATTTCCCGTGAATTCACGAAATTCAAGCGGAAGTATGCATTTTCTTAAATTTTTGGAACTATTTTTTGAAAATGCTCTGAAAAAATAATAAATGATCAAACTCAACGTGATTTTTTTCAATTAAATGTAGTTTTTGGTTTATATATAATTGATCCATATCAGAATTATTTCTGATAAGGCTGGTACAAATATTTTTAAAAGTTTTTGTCACCCCCCCCTTCAAAATTGGCCCGAAAAATCAGGGGGCAAAAAAAATATTTTAACAATAAACTTCAAAAGTTCAATAAAAATTCAAGTGCAACCAGCTGAAATCAAATTAAAATACATTCTTCTGCGTTTTAAATCATTTTTAGCATGTTTGGGTTTATTAAAAAATCTTAAGATTTTTTGAAAATTTTCGATGCAAAATCTTTTTTTTCGATACAATTTTTGTTTTTGTCAGATCTTAGATTTTTTGAAAACTAATGATTGCAAAACAACTGAACAACTGTAAAATGCATTTTAAAACACATTTTTCATTTAAATGTGTAGACTATGGCTTGTTATTTAAATTTTTATATTTTTTTATTTTTTTGCCCCCCCCTTGACCTCGGCCAGGGCCGAGGGACAAAAACTTTTTTAAATATTTGCATCGGCCTAATATGAATTTTTGAAGCAACTGAGAATAGATCTTGCTTAATGAGTATTAAATTATTACAAATAGGAAGCTTTAAAAGCTTGATGTTATTTCATCAAAGCAATATTAACTCCTTACCTCCAAATTAAAATTGAGATTTTATTACGCTTTCGTTTACCATGATCAAATGAGATGATAATCGAATTTGTGCAAAAAGAATTAATTCAATTGGTTGAATACCTAGTACTAAAGAAATTACAACTTGAAGTAAACGAATTATGGAGCACTGGTGCAACTACAGGTTAGAGGGTTAAATGTGAAAAAATAGATGACTTTTTGTGGAATGATGTTAATTTATCGTATAATTTAAATCATGTTGCATAATAATACAAAAAAAAATCATTGAAAAATTACTTTCTATTGTTTGTTCTCGAAAAATGCAAAAATATAGTCAAGGCTTGCTTCAAATATTTGAAAACATTGGAGTAAAACCAACACTAAAAAGCTTTACCATTCGATCAAGAGCTGAAACCAGTATTGGTCATGAAAAACATAATTTCTGCATGTTTTTTTCTCATTTCAATAAACTGCTCACAGAGGCAAGTTTAAAATTTCTCATTAAAAAATATTAAGATACATTTTCTTGCAGTTGAATGAATTTTTACGTGCAGTAAAGCTGTTAATTGATCTTCACACTTATTTAAACCATTGATGTTGATGTCCTATACAATTTTGTTGCCTTATATTAATTAAAACCAAGATCATAACAATTTTCAATAAATTTAAAATTTCCCGGGAAATTGCCTGAAAATTTCCCGTTTCCCGGGAAGTTTGTAACCCCGGGAAATTGGACGCTCTACTTACATACTTACTAACTTACTCACTTACTTGCTCACTTATTTACTTAATTGCTCACTCACTCACTTACTCACTCACTCACTAACTCACTTACTCACTTACTCACTTGCTCACTCACTCGTTCACTCACTTGCTCACTCACTCGCTCACTCAATCACCCACTCATTCACCCACTCACTCGTTCACTCACTCATTCACTCACTTACTCACTCACTCGCTCACTCACTCACTCATTCAATCACTCGCTCACTCAATGTAAAACTATAGGTTTTGAAACCTGTAGAGCAAAGTTTCCTGTGCTCCTGTAGTTTTGTGACTCAGCGGGTAACATATTTGCCCATAATGCCATCTTTGAAAAAATGTGTTCTGAACCTTTAAGTCTTATTTCAAATCACATGAAAAGGAATCAAATTTATCCACGAAACTAGTATACACCATACCTAGAATTTTGAACCGAACCCGAACCTAGAATATTGTTTTTGAAAATGTCCTATAAGGTATTGTATTTCGACTGTTTATAGGACCTTTTCAAAAAAACTCTACACCCAGAACTGGACATCGGCATTCGAGAGGATAAAGAGCACGATTCGGTAGTAAAATGGTACTGTGTGCGGACTGAGAGGATAAATCCCGAAACTACCGAGAGTACTTTACTCATGGGTTCATCTTCAAAAAAAAAAGTACCGGTACCGAGACTCGAACCCAAGACCTTCGGCATATTGAACCGTGCTTTTGCGGTCATTTGTCCATATAAGCCACTCAATAGGATGAACTGTTCCAATGAACGAATGGACTATACTCTCGCAAAATAGCACTTTCATCACGTTTCTTTACGTGAGGACTATCCTGTCGTTCTTCAACTTTGGGTGTAGTTATTTTCTTTTTCCTCAAGAAATTAAAATGACAATTAATCCAGTTCAATTTGCAAAAACATGGCATACAATTAAAAAAACCTAAATTTAAAACAGCTATCTCACTCACTCACTATACAACTCACTCACTGAACCACTCACTCACCCACTCACTCGCTCACGAACTCACTCACTCAATGACTCACTCACTCACTATTAGAATAAAACACTGTGATTGAATTAGTGAGTGAGTGGCATTGAGTGCGTGAGCGGGTGATTGAATCAGTGAGTGAGTGAGCAGATAAATTTGCCCTTAATGCGACATTTTTTGAAAAATTGACATCAACCTCTAAGTCTTATTTCCATAAAAAAAAACAGAAAAGGGAACCAAATCCATCTCAACAACTGATCTACACCGTGACTTCCTCTTCCTCAAACAAGAGGAAGCAAACCGTAAGACAAACGACAGTTTCCAACCGTATAATTAAGCAATGTACGTGCCCGCGGCCAATTGTCTTGATTCGATCGGGCCAAAGGGCCCGAAATCAATAAACAACCCGGAACGTCATAAAAATGCCATTAAAGCCACACAATGTAACGCATGCACACACCGAGACAAGACCTGAGGAGGTCTTGAGATAACCATCGCCGCATCATGTTGAAGGGAACTACAAGATGACGACAAAGAAGAATCTGATTTCTGTCAGTGTCAACACGATGATTACAGGGTACGAACAAGGGATAGTTTGACCTTTTCGGTTTCGTTTTTGCTCTGTTTTTTTGTTGTTGTTGTGTTTGTCACATCACACACACGGAATTTCAAGTCAGGAGATGACAAAGTTTAAGACAAAGGTTGAACAAAAAAGGACCAAATTGGCACTTTCGTCAAGTGGATCGAAGCGGCGACCTCATTTTTCACCCACAATGTCTGCCACTTTTTTTTGTTGAGTGTGTGCGAGGTTGTGAAAAGCAGATCTGGACCAATTCTCAAGTGGGTGACGGGCGAGGGCAGATTTGGAAGGATTTGCGAAGCGGAGTGTCCGTTTGAAATGTTTGGTTGAAAATTTTGAATTGAAAAATAAAAATTCATAGTTGAATTCGGAGCTCGGTGGAGTCGGGTAATACTGAGGACTCAGAGTTGGATTCGACAATCTCTGATAAGTTCAGAACGTTCAAAAGCCAGCACGGAGAAAAAAGAGTTTTTTTTTCATTGTTCCCAATTTCCTGAACACTTGTTCACGATTTTAGGAACTCTTTTTTCTCCGTGTGGGTCGTAGTTTTAGTAGGCTTAGATTAGATAGACTTAGATTTTTATAGGATTCGTAATTGAAATCGAAGTTGCCGTAATCTGGGGCGAATCGGGACATCAGTCTGAATAGGAACAGCAGTTTTTAGAGCACTTAAAGCTTTTAAATAAAGAAATGGATTTACACATTTTGTTGGTCTGAATCTGCTCTAACCGAAACCAACCAAAGAGCAATATTCCAGCCCAAAACAGGAATTTTTTAGGTACTTTTTTCTCGACCTTCTCCGATTTCAATGAAACTTTGTAGACATGTTATTCTACGCTTATATAAGCCATTTTTGTGTATATGAAGCCAGTTACACTCGATAATGACATTTGAGAAGGGCGTAAGTGTTTTAAATATTTTTGTATTTCGTAATTTAAATATTGCTGTATCTCAAAGCCGTTGCATCGTATCAAAAAGTGGTCAAAGACAAACTTGTAGGAAATTTGACGGGCTTTCTGAAAAAAATACACTGAAAGAAAAAAACACTCCATTTGTATGAGATTTTTTGATTTTTAAGTTTAAAAGTCAAATTTGCGAGTGAGCCCACGATTTTTTTTTGTTCTAAAGTTTTGTGAAAATAGCCTAAGATGTTACAAAAAGACTCACGAAAAATGCAGGATGGAGCAACGCACCTAAAAAAATACAAAAATCATCTACTGAAACTTTTTTTTTCAAAAGAGCTCTAAACATCAAAATTTTCAAAATCCGAACACGAGAGTCGATTCTCCAGACAATTTTACATAAAAGTTTTCATATTGACCATTGCCCTAAGTACAATCCTTGTGAAGTTACAATGATTTTAAAATTAAAAAAGGTTGAAAAAATAGGTTTTTTGATGGTTTTACGCAATTTCTTTATGACAGACTTGATTTTTCAGTCTCGAAAATATTTTTATCGGAAAGCTCGTCTGATTTCCCATAAGTTTGCCTTTGACCACATTTCAATTGGATGTATGGGCTTACAGATATAAGATAATTTACTATCCAGGTTACTATACTACACTGAAAAAAAAATATGTTTTCAGTTATGAGCAATGTAATAAGCTTATATCTGTAAGCCCATACATCCAACTGAAATGTGGTCAAAGACAAACTTATGGGAAATTTGATTTTGATTTTTGTATTTTTTTTAGGTGCGTTGCTCCATCCTGCATTTTTCGTGAGTCTTTTTGTAACATCTTAGGCTATTTTCACAAAAATTTTGAACGAAAAAAAATCGTGGGCTCACCTTTAAATTTGACTTTTAAACTTAAAAATCAAAAAATCTCATAAAAGTGGAATGTTTTTTTTCTTTCAGTGTATTTTTTTCGGAAAGCCCGTCAAATTTTCTACAAGTTTGTCTTTGACCACTTTTTGATACGATGCAACTGCTTTGAGATACAGCAATATTTAAATTACGAAATATAAAAATATTTAAAACACTTACGCCTTTCTCAAATGTCATTATCGAGTGTAACTGGCTCTATATACACAAAAATGGCTTATATAAGCGTAGAATAACATGTCTACAAATTTTCATTGGAATCGGAGAGGGTCGGGTACAACCGATTCCCTATTTGACATGGAATTGCTCCAAAATATTTTGCCCCAACATGGTTTAAAATACTGTCCCAATTCGCCCCATGTGTCCCGATTGACCCCAGTTTACGGTGCTAAATTTGAAAGGAAGGTGTTGGAATCGCTTTAATAGCTACACAGAAAAAAAAATCAGTTCCTAAAGTCGTGAACAAGCGTTCATGAAATTCAAAACCACGAACAGAGTGTTCAAATTCGTTGAACTTCATGAACGTTTGTTCCCAAAAACGTGAACAAATTCATGAAATTTGGAACCACGAACAAAGTTTTCAAATTGCATGGTACGTTTTTCAAAATAGTACCATGGAATTTTAATACGTTGTTCGTGGTTCTGAAATTCGTGAACGCTTGTTCACGACTTTGGGAACTGATTTTTCTCCGTGTCTTCTCTCTTAGCCTTGATATTTTTCTCAAGACATTTTGTTATATTATTGAATTAATATAATAAAAAAAATAAAAAAATCGTATAACTCTGAGTTGCGCCAATTTTTTTTCAAATTCAATAAACCTGACCATGGTTTACCGCACAAAACGCCGCACCGCAAGGCTGCGAAACAAATTTGGAATGATGATTTTTACAAACGGATCCCTTTCTCACCCAACAGTAACAGTACCGAACGTAACGCCGACGACGCCGCCGCCAGCATCCCTGGAGAGGAGATCGACTCTTTTTTTTCTGTCCTCTCATCGCGCTGGGACTCCGCTTTTCCAACGGTGTTGACTGTTGTTGTTCCCTGTGTTGGTCACGATTTGCCGGTATTGTTGTTTGAGGCCCTTTTGTAACTCTCCGTCAAGTGGGCTTACACGACTCTACGATGACGATGGTCCAGGATCGTCGTAATTTGGAAACGGCAAAAGGACGAGGAAAAAAGCGACCTGGAGTGCGTGAGAAATGAAGCGATAATTGTTATTTGGTAACTTTGGAACGATTTTTTTTTGTTCTTTGGCCTGAAGAACCGTTGGAGGGTGTAACTTAAGCACTTACAAAAAATAGCTTTGAAGATTTGCCGAAACGTCAAGCAAAAGTAAGAGTTTCAAAGTTTCTCCAATTCACAGTGTCAAAATCCTGCAGTCAGCAGGACCATCAACGGCAATGAACGGCAACGGGCCCTTTTCGGTCGGTGTTTGATCCGTTTCGGATGAGTAGGATTCTACAAGATAAATGGAATCGAGCTGTTTCGCTTTTTTATGGGACAAGTGTACCCAGTTTGTCATCATGCACGTGGGACAGGTTTTCCCCCCGTGTCGTGGGTTGTATATTGTTCATGGAACAAATTTAATAGTCCTTAGTTAATCCCTAATGACCGCTCCTAACGTTTTTTTTTCTGAAGTGGATGACATTTCTGGACCATTTTCTCACGGTAGCCGGGTTTAGTACGACGTCGTCAGATTCCGGATGACTCTCGAGTCGATAAAAATCTCTAATTAAAGAGTACCTACAAACATACCGAAACTAGTTGAGTGCCCGACCGTCCAAACTTCAACTCATTATTCATCCAAATTACCCGCGCGGGACAGTAAAGTACGGCGTTGTTCCGTTGCGATGTGTCTAGTGGTACATTACTGTTAATGACGCCTCAATTGAGAGGCTTTTGAGCGCGCACACACACACACACACTTGGTCGATGACGAAGTCAACGCGGATGACCAGAAGCTCGGCTTTGACGTGTTCGCTATCAAAGGGCTGCTGCCGAAGGTTGGCCTCGTTAAACTGTGCGTGCGCGTTCGTTTCCTGGACGTGGAATTGATGTACCGGGTGAGGTATGGTAAAGATCGCCTCTAGTTATGCTAATCAACTAATAGATTAGCGCAAACGGAGCTAACCGGTTCATTCATGTGTGGTAGGAACTGTCTTTGTGAATAGAACTTTTATTTTGACCCTTTTAAACATTTTTGTGGCCATTTTTTTAGTATTTCACTAGTCAAAGTTGATTTTTTAACAAAATACTGCAATTTTAAACTTTTTTAATCAGCAGCAGCAAAACACTGCCTCCAAATTTTCTGTTCCACAATTACTAAATATCTAATTTAAACTGAAAAAATGATGAAACCAAAAATGATAAAACTATTCACAAAACAATAGTAGTCATAAAAGTCAATATTTTAATGAAAATATGTTCTCCAAAGTTTGTTTACATATGTAAGAAAAAAGAGTTATTAATTTGTGGGAACTTGAATTAAAAGTTTAAAATTTGATGTTGGTCGATTCATTATTCGATGGATCTAAAAGCGTATCATTAAGTTCGATTATACAGTATGTAAAAAAAAGTGTTTACACCCTTTGGGCACTATGCACATATTGTGATGAAACATCTAAACAATTTAATGTTGATAGAAACCTAGTACTACGTTTTGTTCAGAAACTCATGCCAAACATTTTGCTTCAAAAAGCTCATGAAAATATGATTTCTATAAAAAAGTTCTATAACAAATACTACTACAAAAATTAAAGAAGGTGCAAAAAAAGCTTGTTCATCTTTCGAAAAATTAAAGTTATTTGTTGACAAATCACCATAAAACCAGTCTACGAACTCCAAATAGGCACCCTTGACTGATTAAAAAAATAATTTCTATTGAATATACAGTTAACTAACTATTTAATATAAAAGTTTATATAACTCTGAAAATTCTAAATAAAACTTGTCTTAACTTAATTTTGCAAGCTTTTAATTCAACTGAAGGTCAACATATTACTATCGAATTGCAAAAGAAACATTTTTGAGTAGGTATAACACCGTTTTGGGGGTCTAGATTTTTCGTTGGAATTTCGTGCCAACCCGGTGTCGTCGGAAAATCCGCCGGCATCCGAACCGGTCCACAATTCACAAGTCAACCTAAGTGGCATCGGAAAGGCCATAGAATTTCCGATCCAAGGGGTGTACATACTTTTTTCCCATACTGTAGATTTTCTATATTTTGTTGAACATAAACCGATCTGTAAACTGTTCCGGATATGTAATCTAATTTATCTTATGGAATCTTTGAAAAAATATTTGAATTTGATGAAAGTGAAAATTGTTTGTTGTTCCTCATTTTGTGTTTTATAAACTTGGTAATTTTTTTTTCAAAGCAAAAAGTGAAAGAATTTTAACATGAAATGTTTGAACTAATGTATCAAAATAAATTAAAGTCAATTCAACGGATACCATATTATTATTATTTTTTTACAATATGGGTAACAAATGATCGGGTTATTTTCGCAAATTTCTACACTTATATTTTGTTTCGTAAAATACTCACAATTTTCACAAAACTTCGAATTTTCTAAAGAATTCAAAACTTATAGTTTTGTACAATGCACTATGGTACATTGGGTGGCCAAGTTTCAAAAAAGTGACCTTCTCCAAATATTGTTTGGTATTTTTTTCTCGAAAGTAAACATTCTAACTAAGAAAAATCCAAATTTTCAAAGCTCTAAGTTTGTTCATTACGGAGATACGCAAGCTGAAAGTCAAAAAAAGGAGTAAAAATCTAGCGTTTTTTGTAAAAAAGGCTGATTGTTTAATTTTAACATAGCTCAGCCATTTTAAATATTTTATTAAGACAATTATACATCGTTGGAAAGGTAATAAGAAAAGCTTTGAAACTATTAATAGATAAAATGTTGTTTCCAAACCAAAAACTGAAGTTTTCATCAAATAACTGGAGCATTTTTTTGACAAAACTTATTTTTTTGTGTTTGTTAATCGAGTACTTTTTTTGCTAACCGATGCTAAACATTAAACTAAGATCACTTGAAAGATTGGATCATAATCTAACATTGCTGAAATTTCCAGCCTGCGATTTTTTGCGTTTTCGGAGATATGCCATTTTGAACATTTACGTTTTATCAAAATTTGCTGCAATCTACATATGCGCCCGTTTATTTCACTTGCTTTGCTACCTACTTCGTGGGCATCGTCGCTTCAAAAATCGATTTTCTGTTGCCTACATTTAAAATTGAGTACCTTAGTCAAAATAAAGTATTCGTACCGAAGTTTCTCAAGCGAAACTGGAGAATCTCAGTTTGATACCGAAAAAAGTATTCAGCAAAATATTGACTTAGCATGATGAATTTCTGCGATCAATCCATGAAACTGATCCAAATTTAAGTTCTATGTTGGTTAGTACAAAACATCATAAAAAGTACCTTTAACATATCCTGAAGCTGTCAGAAACTCTATAATCAAATGAATTTTCATGAACAAGAACATTAAGATTAGTAAGAATATGGTTTGTAATTTATCGTTCTACTTAATAATTAATATTTAGAATAAAATCAATTTTTCTGTTATTTGATTTAACAATTAAAATTTTCGCAATTTATGCCCGTAAGGTTGGGGGGGGGGTCTCAAGTTATATGGCATGGACTCACAAAAGAAACACACAGCAGTAAATAATAAATATTTGACTAAAAATGAATTTATTACGCTTAACAAAATTTTGTTGGAGGAGGAGGAGGAGGGGGTGAAAGAAAGGGAGGGGTTATGTCCTTAAAGTGGGGATGTATTAGCTTATCCATAATTTAATAATATAAACTTGCAATACAATATATAGGTACGCCATTCTGTTGCACTTGCAAATGTATGAAAAGACTATTTATTATAAACAATCAACTATTGAAAAACATGAAAACTCATAAAAATCTACGTATATCATTTCAATACCATACAATTACCCAAATTTGTATGAAAAAACATTTAAAAAGCAAAAAAAAAAAAATTTGGTCGCCTGTTTGTATGGAGATGGCCCGTAGTGCAATGTGGGTATCGAATGAACAGGATTTATTCATACATTTTGAAAGTTATACGGCTGGTACACATATTTTTAAAACTTTTTGTAACTTCCGCCCCCACTTCAAAATCGGCCTAAAAATCAGGGGGCATAAAAAATATTGTTTCGCAAAACATCAAATTATCAATGGAAATGCAAGTGTCAGCTGAATTCAATTTAAATGGCATTTCCCTGTGTTTACAATCATTTTTAGCATGTTTGAGTTTATTCAAAAATCTTTAAATTTTTTTGAAAATTTTCGATGATTCGACAGTACCGCAAAAACCTTGTTTTCGCTTATGTTTTTGTTTTCGTAAATTCTTACATTTTTTCAAAACTAATGGGAAATTTCGGGTATTTCAGCAAAATTCTATCTAAAGGTTTGAAAAATTCTCAATCATTTTATGCCCACTAAAAAAACACACGAATTTTTTTTTTTCAAAACGTTGTTTTCTGAAAATTTTGATTATTTCACACACAATTTTTTTCATAAAATTATTTTTATTATGCCCTTTTCAGTGCTGGGACCTGGACAGGACCAAGTCGGCGATATTTAAAAAAAAAACTAAAAATTTTAGTATTTTTCGAAAATACGTAGCTTTAAAAAATTGAGTGTATTCACAGAAAAATATTATTACTATCGAAATGTACGAAAAAATCACGATCATTTGATACCCATATTGTAAAAAAAAACGAAAATTTTGATTGTTTTTTCGATAGTACATAGGTAGTTGCGACAAAATCTTTAAATAATACTTGTACCAGCAAAAATCTAAAAATCATTTTTTTCGCTCTACAGCGTTGCCTTAGAGTTCTCGATCACGAGTTTCCTACTCGAAATTAATGTCCGAAGGCTTGATTGTTGAGGCACTACGCTTACCTGTACACCACAGGTCCCGGCCATCCTGTACACAAAAAAAAAAATGGAAATTGCAAGCCATGGAATCAACATTTTATTTGACAAAGTGCTGTAAAGTGGATTAAACATTAATTTTCTGAAAGTCCTAAATTTATAGGAAACAAATCATTTTACGGAAAAAAACGATTCGTCAATTTGAAATTCAACAAAAAGTTATAATGTTCGTTAACTAGTAATAATGAATTTAAAATAGTTTTCAGTCACTTGCACGTCTATTTTAATTGAAATTTGAAGTTTTTGAAAAAAAAAAAAAACACACAGGTTTTGGTCCTGTTATTTGTTTTTTGAACTTCAAAAATAGTTGCAGTGACCTAACTGCATTGATTTATAAAGGATTTTTGTGATACTGTTTGTTTCGAAATTTCGAAACTTTAGCTTGAAATTGTAATTCAGTGGTAAAAAATACCTGGCTGAGTTTAGATAAGATAATTATAAACATCAACTGGACTGCCCAGCTACCAGCTAGAGTTTGTTAAACAGTTGACTGTTGTCTCGGAATTTGTCAAAATGTACTAACTTGTCGTACGTGCAATTTGGCCATATTAAATCTCCGTGCATTGTTGTCACTTTTCACATGAAAGAAGTTTCAATCTTGTCATGCTATCTTGCCACAGCCTGGAATTTGATGCAAGTGTGACAATTGGCCAATGGGATTTCAGGTCAGCACGCGTTTGACCCAGGAACGAGCTCGACTACCGCAAACATGTGTAATTATAACTCTGGACTACAGCGACTAAATTCAACCAAACTTCGGGACAATGCACAGAATGGTCAGCCAATCAAAACGTGTTTGTTTTTGTTTACATTGCGTGCTCTCGTTTTTGTCTATTCAAGGTCAAACATTAAAACGCGTTTTTCTCGGAACGTCAAAAAGCGACGTACGACAGCGTCGAATTATTTTGCTCTAAAAATAGATCCAACAGAAACCTTGATTGACCCCAAATCAACGCAACCACTTAGCCACGATCGCGAGATCCTTCGTTATCCCGTCATGATCACTTCCCATCGTGGTCCACCAATCCACCATGGCTGACAACTCGTCGACCCGTCCCAGCATCTAGAGGGGGCGTTCCGCTGAAACAAAGGAACGCATGTCATCGGTGTGTCTTCCAACGTTTCGCGTGATGTCCATTTCTCGTGATGGCTGGATGTCCTCTTCTTAATCCCGATGTTCTCCAAGTCACAAAGTCACAAAAAACGGGGAGAATCTGTCAGGAAAGTCAAAGCTCCAGAAATTCATTAATATTTCGCTTTCGGAACGAAACAAAAAAGCACAGAACGTCGCCACGTCGTCCTGGACCCAAATCTTCCAAGTCACATCTCCCCGTGGTGGCTTGAAAACCCCGAGCGCGCATGAGAGGGCGGAGAACTTAAAAACGGATTTGAATTAAGACTGAACCATACAGCCAAGACGGCGACGGTTGGCCGCGCTGGAAATTAAAAATCTGAAATGCTGATTTGATGATGATGAACCGCTTGGCCGCCCTTTCGGCTGATCCCGGGTGTCGCCTGGTGATGGAGTCCACTTCCAAGAAGTCGACGGTGAACGCATTACCCCATGGTGATCATAACAAATGTAATCAAATCAATGGGATCCAGAGCGGAGACCGTGGAGTTCACCGGCGATGCAGCGGTGACGGAGAGGATCATTTGTCAGCCCGGCAAGTTGCGACCAGATCCGACTGAGAGAGAGGCTTGAGAGATCGACAACAAAAACGTCGTCATCGCCGTGTAAAACATGGCTCTTTGATGGTGGCGACGCCAGCTGATTGATGTCCGGCGCATTAATCAAGCCGGGTTAAGAGCCGGCCGTCTTGCCTGGATTTTAGGTATTTTGTTGTTGATTGTTGCTGATGATGTTGGGACTTGCGACCGAATGCATAGAGTGGAAAATTGATTTCAAAAATAGACTACAATTCTATCGTTGGTAAGCGTCGACTGGACGATGTCGATTTGTAGCAATTAATTGTATCCGATTAGTTTGTTATCTTAGCTAAGCTGATGTTCTACGCTTTGTTAACATGGATGAATGCATTTTGGTTGTGATCATGATCGTTATAAACCATAAAAGTTATGAGGTTGAATGTTCCTGAACGCATTGCTAAACTAAAACAAATAAAAAAAAAAACAAAACCAAAACCCAAAAACCAAAAAAGACAAAAAAGACAAAAAAGACAAAAAAGACAAAAAAGACAAAAAAGACAAAAAAGACAAAAAAGACAAAAAAGACAAAAAAGACAAAAAAGACAAAAAAGACAAAAAAGACAAAAAAGACAAAAAAGACAAAAAGACAAAAAGACAAAAAGACAAAAAGACAAAAAGACAAAAAGACAAAAAGACAAAAAGACAAAAAGACAAAAAGACAAAAAGACAAAAAGACAAAAAGACAAAAAGACAAAAAGACAAAAAGACAAAAAGACAAAAAGACAAAAAGACAAAAAGACAAAAAGACAAAAAGACAAAAAGACAAAAAGACAAAAAGACAAAAAGACAAAAAGACAAAAAGACAAAAAGACAAAAAGACAAAAAGACAAAAAGACAAAAAGACAAAAAGACAAAAAGACAAAAAGACAAAAAGACAAAAAGACAAAAAGACAAAAAGACAAAAAGACAAAAAGACAAAAAGACAAAAAGACAAAAAGACAAAAAGACAAAAAGACAAAAAGACAAAAAGACAAAAAGACAAAAAGACAAAAAGACAAAAAGACAAAAAGACAAAAAAGACAAAAAGACAAAAAGACAAAAAGACAAAAAGACAAAAAGACAAAAAGACAAAAAGACAAAAAGACAAAAAGACAAAAAGACAAAAAGACAAAAAGACAAAAAGACAAAAAGACAAAAAGACAAAAAGACAAAAAGACAAAAAGACAAAAAGACAAAAAGACAAAAAGACAAAAAGACAAAAAGACAAAAAGACAAAAAGACAAAAAGACAAAAAGACAAAAAGACAAAAAGACAAAAAGACAAAAAGACAAAAAGACAAAAAGACAAAAAGACAAAAAGACAAAAAGACAAAAAGACAAAAAGACAAAAAGACAAAAA
Organism: Culex quinquefasciatus; assembly: GCF_015732765.1. NCBI lineage: Eukaryota > Metazoa > Arthropoda > Insecta > Diptera > Culicidae > Culex > Culex quinquefasciatus. The sequence goes on from NC_051863.1 coordinate 25,348,431, forward strand.
GACAAAAAGACAAAAAGACAAAAAGACAAAAAGACAAAAAGACAAAAAGACAAAAAGACAAAAAGACAAAAAGACAAAAAGACAAAAAGACAAAAAGACAAAAAGACAAAAAGACAAAAAGACAAAAAGACAAAAAGACAAAAAGACAAAAAGACAAAAAGACAAAAAGACAAAAAGACAAAAAGACAAAAAGACAAAAAGACAAAAAGACAAAAAGACAAAAAGACAAAAAGACAAAAAGACAAAAAGACAAAAAGACAAAAAGACAAAAAGACAAAAAGACAAAAAGACAAAAAGACAAAAAGACAAAAAGACAAAAAGACAAAAAGACAAAAAGACAAAAAGACAAAAAGACAAAAAGACAAAAAGACAAAAAGACAAAAAGACAAAAAGACAAAAAGACAAAAAGACAAAAATTCAAAAAGACAAAAAGACAAAAAAACAAAAAGACAAAAAGACAAAAAGACAAAAAAACAAAAAAGACAAAAAGACAAAACAGACCAAAAGACAAAAAGACAAAAAGACAAAAAGACAAAAAGACAAAAAAGACAAAAAGATAAAAAAGACAAAAAAGATAAAAAAGACAAAAAGACAAAAAAGACAAAAAAGACAAAAAAGACAAAAAAGACAAAAAAGACAAAAAAGACAAAAAAGACAAAAAAGACAAAAAAGACAAAAAAGACAAAAAAGACATTAAAGACATCCGGAAATCTGATTAGCCGAATTTCGATTATCCGCACGGAACATTATTCTGATATTCAGATATCAAAATATGCTTATTTATAGCCGATATCATTTATCCAAATCAAAACAATCGCAATAGTTGCAGGATCTACTTCCTCATGCTTTGTTTTGGTTTTGTGCAGTTATTTTTTTTTTGTTCAGCGCACAAACTGCACACCTTCAGGTACATCACCTCTGATGACCGATGACTTTGTTTGATAGTTCCGCTCGTACGACTCCATTAGCTCCACTCAGCGTGCAACTTCGATGAACTTGATCCTGCAAAGCCCGGTCAACGCGTCTCTCGTGTACCCACCGATGTCGTGCTTACACTTAAGTCGGTGTGTACTGTTCAATGGTGTTCTTCCACCAGCAGTTCAAATCTGAACTTTGCGTGGAATCGCGCGCGAACTTTTCCGCATCGCTGCCGTATGTGAGTTGTGCGCGACCGACGACTTACGACCTGCGCGGCGCGGAGCTTTAAGTGCGCGCGTGAGTACCTACACTTGGTATACGGTACTGCACGAGTGTCCAAGGGGTGGTGGAGGTAATTGCCTACTCAAGTGGGGTTGTGCGGTGCGGGGGTAATTAAGAAGTAACGTTATTGACAAGCCGTTTGCCCCAAAAGCAGAGTCTCGCCAAAAAAACAAACGGAGTTTGGTGGGGTTGTTTTAGCCGGAATCTGATCCCCGGAGGTTGATGGGGCTACCGCGCGCGTGATCTCCCAGGTTTGCCATAGCTTGAGGAGCGTGCAAATAGGACGAGTTTGTCGTAAATTTGGCGCTTTATGGCGGGGGGAAGATCAACTGGGGTCTGATGGGAAGATGAGTCCGCGAGAGTTGGGTATTGATGGCTAATGGGGGTTGCGCATATCAACTCTATAGATTGTGATGAGTTATTAAAGTACCTAACCGTAGATGTCAAGTGATTTGACTGTTGTTTTCAAAGACCTTTTCCAGTTACTGTAAAATATTTGAACCTTTCTTCGTCAAACGTCGCTCCTGGCTGCCTTTCAAAACTGCCTCTCAACGGCAGATTTCCAAACTCCACAGAAACCGAAATGATTTGTCTTCCAGCAGATTCCGAATCCAAAAAACACAGAAAAACGTCACGCACCGAGCGCCTGCAGTCCACCACCAATATCATCATTCCACGAACCACTTCTGGGTGTCTCTTAGAATTTTAATTAAAATTCCACTTCTTTCGGTCCCGTCCCCGCTGGGCACTTTGGCCTGACCATCAGCCACCACCATCCGAAAGGATCCTTGCCTTCTCCAATAATGGCCCCGCGAGCACTATATGGACATGCGAGACACAAAAACCTAAAAAAAAGAGGAGACACCAAAGTCTGCAAAATTTAAAAAATCTTGACAAGTTCCCGCCCGAAAATTGCCTCTTTCTGGCATATCTCTTTCCGAAAGGCTCTCAAGCTTAGAGACCCAGAACAGCAGAAGCTGACCGGGGCCAGAAAGACACGACAAATGGCTATTTTTTGCTCTGTTTTATCGCTCCGCAAAAGGGGGTCCCCCCGACCGCAACCGTCGTGTTGCCGCTGAGACCCCGGCCACCCCCACAACCGCACGAAAAATTAAGGATGAACGAACGGGGACGAGTTTCGTGATTTCCGACTTGGGGTTGCATTTATTTTGGAGGAATAATAGTGAAATTTTACATTCAGCTGTTTTCAAGATAAATGTTTTTTTTTCTAATTTGATTTTTTGACCAAGTAATTTGTTAAGGCAATCAGAAAAGATTTTATAAAATTTAAGATCATTTCCTAAAGATCTTTTGTTTGTTTTAGATTGAATCTAAAAAATAAACTTTGATTAACATTACGACGCGAGAGCACAAATTTTCATATAAAATTTGCTTCTTGTGGGGACTAAAACAATCGTTCACAAACTATGGTAGAACTTTGCTTGCTTGGACTTTTACAAATATTAGCAGTGGCCTTATCTTAAAGTCATATCTCAGCAAAGAGGTATTTGATCAATTTTCAAATGGACACTTTTAGACAAAGGTTCAGTTCGGCCAATACAATTTTTATTTAAATTTATGTCTTTGTCTTCCATCTATAAATATTTCTGCTTAAACTCAGAAGGCATAAAATAATTTGAGAATCGATCGTAAAAAAATTACAATCTTAGACAGTTTAATTTAACGTTCGTTTTATATTTAAACCAAATAAAACATTTTCAGGGTTTTTTACAAATTCGGAATTTATTGATTACAGATCGAAAAAAGTTAAAGAAGACATGCATAAATTTGCATCTTTTTTTGTACATTTTTATTTTTCAATAGTAGGGGAGAGTGGGGAGACTTGATCCCCGGGGACACTTGATCCCAAGCCTGTATCTCGTCAGCATGTGGGTAAAGCAATTAGCTTTGTTCTAGAAAGTTGTGCGAAATTGACTAAAACTCATTGTAGAAAACAAAGAAAAAATTAAAAAATGTTTAGATTGAGTCACACACATATTTCTAAAAAGTGCTGCAAAACACTTCCAAGAGATCTTTTTTCTTTGTTTTGATAAGCATAGAAAACACTCAAAAATTATTCAAAAAAATATTTTTTATACATGAATTGTTTGATAAACATATCAACTCCAAAACCCTTATGCATTTGACGTTAAATTTATCGTCATACTATTTTTACAATCAATTGTTTAAAAAAGTGCGTTTAGGGAGACTTGATCCCTGAATTTTTACAGGCACTGGAATCAGCCTCAAGATTAAATAATTGGGCTGGGTTTTCTTATATAGTTTCCTTTAGTATAATTGTACATAACTTACTGCAGTTTGAACAATTTTTCAAAAGTTTTGTAAACAAAAATTACCAGCTTTTGTAAACATGCTCAATTTTGGTCTAAAAAAGAAAATTTTAAGTTTTTAAATATTTTGCATGCTAAACTTGTTATTTTTTTAACACAAACGTACAGGTTTAATGAGAAATTGCTGTAACTTATAGAAAATGAACAGTTTGGATGAATAAGAAACATTTTGCTTAAGATTTCTTAAAAATGTTGAAAGGGGGATCAAATTACCCCCAAATTTTGAAAATGCCGGTTTAAAATATTTTTTTAAAACGCTTGGCAAGATTCGAAGAGTTTGTCTGATGAAAAACCCTTATCAGCCAAACATAGTTGAATGTTTAAGCTTTCAATTCATGCAAAAAGTTCAAAGTTTGGTGAGAAATTGACAGAGTTATGTGCGATACAAAAAAAGGGATCAAGTCTCCCCACTCTCCCCTACTATCACAGAATAACGCAAAGTTACCACTGCCTCTTGATTGTTGGATCAACTTGGTTGTACATCGCAGGTACATCGCACGCCTGCTACCAGCAAATCTTATGGAGCCAAAAAATGAAACTACTTTTCTTCGGACTGGTCACTCTGGGTTACTCTGTGGTACCATCATTGTAATAATGTTAAAAGTATATTTTGAGACTATTTTTTTTTAATTTTTGATGTCAATTCAAATTTACAATGATCTGCATATTGTTTGTTGGTTTCCTTCAGGTATGTAAAAAAGTTTTGTTTTTAAGAAGTGTGACCCCTATTTTGTGATTGGGCAAAGGCCTACTAGATTTTAGGGTTGTTTCAAAGTAAGATAGAACTGAATAATTTTCAAACATCATATTGATGATTGTTTGATATTTATGGATAATGTCTTCAGTAGTAGTTTGAAAAATATTTTTGAAGAAATTGTACAAATAATGCTAGTCACTTTTACTTAAATTTTCTTCACTTTTCAGTTTCTCTAATTTAATACTTGAGACTGTATCTAACAAAAATCCGTGGATTTAAAATCAATAAAATTGGTACAAAAATTGAGATTATACCAAATTTACAAAAGATTCAAATTAAAGTTTTTTTTTAATTGGATGCAGATTTTCTCATTGAATAACACACAGTGATTAAGCTTATGTTTATGAGCACAATGACACTTTGTACATAAAAAACAGTTTAATATTGGGGTAATTCTTCGCCAACTCACACAGCAGTTGCCCCGACCCCTCTTCGATTTGCGTGAAACTTTGTCCTGAGGGGTAACTTTTGTCCCTGATCACGAATCCGAGGTCCGTTTTTTTGATATCTCGTGACGGAGGGGCGGTACGACCCCTTCCATTTTTGAACATGTGAAAAAAGAGGTTTTTTCAATATTTTGCAGCCTGAAACGGTGATGAGATAGAAATTTGTAGTCAAAGGGACTTTTATGTAAAATTAGACGCTCAATTTGATGGCGTACTCAGAATTCAAAAAAAATTAGTGTATTTTTCATCGAAAAAAACACTAAAAAAGTTTTAAAAATTCTCCCATTTTCCGTTACTTTCCGTTAATTTTTTGGAACATGTCATTTTATGAAAAATTTAATGTACTTTTCGAATCTACATTGACCCAAAAGGGTAATTTTTTCATTTAGAACAGAATTTTTCATTTAAAAATTTCGTGTTTTTTCTAACTTTGCAGGGTTATTTTTTAGAGTGTAACAATGTTCTACAAAGCTGTAGAGCAGACAATTACAAAAAAATTGATATGTAGACATAATGAGTTTGCTTGTTTACATTTTGCGTTTCTTTTTGTTTCGTCGTCCGTGTCTGTCGCGGGTGACCATGAACGGCCATGATCGATGACGACCAACTTTTTCAAAACTTTTTTTTCGTAAATCGCGATAACTCGTGGTGTTTATAAGCAAACCCCTTATGTCTACATATCACAATTTTTGTAATTGTCTGCTCTACAACTTTGTAGAACATTGTTACACTCTAAAAAATAACCCTGCAAAGTTAGAAAAAAACATGAAATTTTAAAATGAAAAATTTTGTTCTAAATAAAAAAAATTACCCTTCTGGGTCAATGTAGATTCGAAAAGTACATTAAATTTCCCATTAAATGACATGTTTAAAAAAATTTTACAGTCGAGAATTTTTAAAACATTTTTAGTGTTTTTTTTCGATGAAAAATACGTTTTTTCGGAATTCTGAGTACGCCATCAAATCGGGCGTCTAATTTTACATAAAAGTCTCTTTGACACCAAATTTCTATCTCATCACCGTTTCAGGCTGCAAATTATTGAAAAACACCTCTTTTTTCGCATGTTCAAAAATGAAAGGGGTCGTACCGCCCCTCCGTCACGAGATGTCAAAAAACGGACCTTCAGATTCGTGATCAAGGACAAAAGTTACCCCTTAGGACAAAGTTTCACGCAAATCGAAGAGGGGTCGGGGCAACTTTTCCCAATTTCGTGTGAGTTGGTAGAGAATTACCCATTGATAATTAACTGAAAAAAAAATTCTTCCCAAAAAAAAAATTCTTAAAACAGTTTTTGGAAAAAAATATTTTTTTCCTTGATAAATCCACCTGTAGGAAGCCAACAACTTAAATTTTGGTTTATAAAATTACAGAATAGAGGAACAGCATCTAATTTAAGCGTGCCTCTAATGTTGCCATATCAGCACTTTGACATTTAATTACAGCTCATTAAAAGCGTTTTCAACTGAAATCGAGTAAGCAAGCAAGTTTCTATCAAAAGTTTTCCAAAATTAGTTGTTTAAATAGTGAAAATCAGCAAATTGGATGGAGTTAGGAGCGAGTGCTTAACCTGCCAAAGATACGAGAATTTCCCCTAAAATGAAAAAAATAAAAGTACCAAATTCCTAAATTCTAGGAATTTTGGCTCCTTTCCTTATTAAGTAATCCAAAAAACCCGATTACTAAATAAGGAAAAGAGGCAAAATTCCTAGAATAAAGGAATTTGGTACTTTTTTTTATTTCAGTGTAAGCCTTATAATAGCGTTTTTTATTGAATCCAAGAAATTTTTGAAAAAAAGTTCCTTTGCCTTATACTTCGTGAATAACTTGAATAACTCAATAACTGATAAAACAAAGCCGATCGCAAACTTCGACTCAATGACTGAGCGACGTAGCGCAATCGGTCTCTCTGAACCATTCGCTGCTACTACCCGATTGAAGTGAGAGGGAGAGCAAAGAGAGAGTATTCTGAGACGATTGATGTGGAAGCGACAAACGGTAGGAAACGTTCAGAGCAGGTTTTGTCGTTTTCAATTTGTGGTCGCGAGTGAATGAGTCGTTTTGAAGCAATCAGGACCCTTGAAGGAAAGAAATTTGGACATTATTTACTTTGTCTTATTAAAAAAATCCTTATATGAAAAAAAAATGTTTTTGAAATTCTGTGATCTTCTGTAAAAAGAAAGAATAAGTAGTAATTTTTTCAGAGACACTTTAATCGATATTTATCGTTTATAAAAAAACTGGTTTGTTTGCATTGGCTTTTTTGAAAATATTTATTTCAAGTTGTGGTATATTAAACTTTGCTATCAATTAATTATCTCTGCACCAAAAACATCCGAGAGTATAGCGGCCGTCACTATAGGGACGTGGCGTTACATCGTGCTGCCATCTGGTTTTTTTAAGTGCAAGAGTGGAAAAGTGCTGAGTCATCGTCTAAAAATAGACGGCGTCCTATCTCGCCCAGCAAAATGAAGTCGATAAAGTAGTCGGTTTAGAAGCAGAAAAAGTGGAAAATGTGGTCTAAAAATAGCGACGCCATCCCCCTATAGCTTGTGAGATCTCTTCTTGTGTCTCGTGATTCCCAGCGATGTCATTCTCTCTCTATCACTCCTCCCCTTTTCCTCGACTATGCGCTCTCTCCGCTGAGTCTCTCAATCCCCCCGAAAACTGCAATGAGAGAACGCGAGATGGCGATTAGGAGCCGACCACGCATGACGTCCCGTTAAACGCTGTTGCGGTAGGATGATCGTGGAAGCGAGAATGAGAGAAAAATGAAAAATTTCAATCGCGAGTGTGTAAACACGAAAACATGTTCGGCGCTGAGAGCAGGGATGGTATTTGCTCGTTTCCTCGCCGATGGCGAGGGCTTTTAGATATCGTCCCTCGCTCAAAATCTTAAATTCTTCGGCGTTCTCCCAAAACTGCATCAAGAGAGCGAAGCGAAAACGACGCCAATGAAATAGCGAGCAACGAACAAACCGATGCGTAAGACGGAAAAAAATCTCTCACACAGCCAGTCCCCTCGCTCAAAAAGCAAGAGAAAGAGCAATCGTGAAATTCTCTCGCCCGTAAGCTCTGTAGAAATGAGTTCATTTGTGTGCGTGAGCTCCAGTGTATGTATACAGCAATTTCGTGTGCGTGTCTCTCCAGTTGGAACGATAGTTCCATCGTAGCCAGCGAGAGGGTATTTCTCGTCGATGTGATGGGCTTTCGATATTCGCGATAGCAAGCCGACCATCACTCGGCTGCGAAAGAGAAGAGAAATTTTAAGAGACGAGGAACGCACCGAAATATGCATCAATGATAGTGCGATGGTGATGGTTTACCTACCCTGGCTGAGAGTCTCAAAAAGGAGAGAAAAGCAGGAATGAATATTCAGACGGGATAATAGGACGATGGCATCGTCGCAGACCACGTTTTCCACTTTTCTCCATCGAAACCGACTACTTTATCGACTTTGTTTTGCTGGGCGAGATGGGACGCCGTCTATTTTTAGACGGTGACTCAACACTTTTCCACTCTTGCACTAAAAAAAACCTGATACTCGCATGTACAGAAAAGCCTTCCCCACACTTCTCGATGACCACATCACCCGGACCAATTTTGCGTCCGTTTGTGCGACGTTTTGATAAATTGATGGCGATTATTGCCGGGTCGACAGTGCGCTGAGCAGCGGCGTTCGAGCTTGATTTTTCGTTGTTTTTGCTGTTGCTGCTGCTAAGCCGCGCTCGTCAGTGTCGTTCTTGAGATTTTTTCGTGATTCTTCCACAGGTCAGACAGGGGCGGGTTCCATCGCGACAGTGATTTTCTCAAGTAAAAGCCGTCGTTCTGTTGAGGGGGGAGAGATCTGTTCTAATGGGTAAGCTTCAAATTAGCCGGGACTGATCCCTGTCTTAGATGTTTTGCTGTTCTTTTTTTTGTTGGGTTTTGGGCACGACATGCGAGCCACCCCAATTAGATGATGGTTTGAGTGACTCTTTTCTTTGGATGGGGGTTCTTTTTGAAAACGGCAATTATAGTAATTTGAATGCAAAATGAGATCATTAAATTATGTCATTTCTACACGATGGAATTTGGAACTATTAATTTTGAGGAGCCTCAGAAAAATTCTGACATGCACCAATTTCACGCAATGACGGTGGAAATTTGTCTCAAATCTCTCTCGAAAGTCATTACCTCGTGTAGCGGTGCAGCATCGGGAAAATTAATGACAAACCCGCCAGGACCTCAAGTCCTCACGCTCGACAAACAGACGGAGTCAGTACGAAAAACCCTGATGAAGCCAAGGATAACCGTGAAAAAAAAAAAAAAAAAAACAAATTAGAAGGAGGCGTTTGACGTCTCTTCCTGGAACCTCACCCGAAAAAATATTGTTCTTCTCTGGGCTAAATTTTTTCTGCAAGATCATCTCGAAGGTTTATTTTTATGCTGAAGGACTCGATTCTAGAACACAGAGACACGCCGCGGCTAGGTGTACGTTTGAAGTTGGGAAAAACGACCTGGCGTTTGAGAGCACGAAACAAATTAACACACCGCTATAAACGTAAATTTTTAATAAAATTTTATTAGATTACATCTCATTTGTCTCGCATCTGCTTTTCTGCCAACACTGCTAAAGGGGCGGTTTGAAACTCTGACCGTTTTTTTTCGACCGTTTATTTTGTTTAGACAGATTGGGTGAGGCAATGTTTTAGCCTGGACAGGACAGGATTGATTGAGGAAAAAAAGTCTTTGATCTTATTTTATGTTAGTCTGAGGTTAATGAGGGATTCGTACTCAAAAAATCAAAATCAATAATGAGATAAAAGTTTTTGAGGGGGGCACGACATTTTTTGCCATACATTCTGCCCACCTGGAAATGTTGGAAGTAAAATATTTTTATATTCAAAATAAAAATTCACAGAAATAACTAATTTTCTGATTCCGACGTAAATGTTTTCAAAATCAACAATGTTGTTTATTATTTTTCGTGTATAGTGATACAAACACAAAACCAATGTTCATTTTCGCCTTTTTTGTCTTTTTTGTCTTTTTTTGTCTTTTTTGTCTTTTTTTGTCTTTTTTTGTCTTTTTTTTGTATTTTTGGTCTTTTTTGTCTTTTTTGTCTTTTTTGTCTTTTTTGTCTTTTTTGTCTTTTTTTGTCTTTTTTGTCTTTTTTGTCTTTTTGTCTTTTTTTGTCTTTTTTGTCTTTTTTGTCTTTTTTGTCTTTTTTGTCTTTTTTGTCTTTTTTGTCTTTTTTGTCTTTTTTGTCTTTTTTGTCTTTTTTGTCTTTTTTGTCTTTTTTGTCTTTTTTGTCTTTTTTGTCTTTTTTGTCTTTTTGTCTTTTTTTGTCTTTTGTCTTTTTTTCTTTTTGTCTTTTTTGTCTTTTTTGTTTTTTTTTCTTTTTGTCTTTTTGTCTTTTTGTCTTTTTTGTCTTTTTGTCTCTTTTGTCTTTTTTGTTTTTTTCTTTTTTTTTTTTGTCTTTTGTCTTTTTGTCTTTTTGTCTTTTGTCTTTTTGTCTTTTTGTCTTTTTGTCTCTTTGTCTTTTTTGTCTTTTTTGTTTTTCTTTTGTCTTTTTGTCTTTTTTTTTGTCTTTTTTGTTTTTTGTCTTTTTGTCTTTTTGTCTTTTTGTCTTTTTGTCTTTTTGTCTTTTTGTCTTTTTGTCTTTTTGTCTTTTTGTCTTTTTGTCTTTTTGTCTTTTTGTCTTTTTGTCTTTTTGTCTTTTTGTCTTTTTGTCTTTTTGTTTTTTTGTCTTTTTGTCTTTTTGTCTTTTTGTCTTTTGTCTTTTTGTCTTTTTGTCTTTTTGTCTTTTGTCTTTTTGTCTTTTTGTCTTTTTCTTTTGTCTTTTTTTGTTTTTTTGTTTTTTTCTCTTCTTGTCTTTTTGTCTCTTGTCTTTTCTTGTTTTTTGTCTTTTTTTGTCTTCTTTTTGTCTTTTTGTCTTCTTTGTCTTTTTGTCTTTTTCTTTTTGTCTTTTTGTCTTTTTGTCTTTTTGTCTTTTTGTCTTTTTGTCTTTTTGTCTTTTTGTCTTTTTGTCTTTTTGTCTTTTTGTCTTTTTGTCTTTTTGTCTTTTTGTCTTTTTGTCTTTTTGTCTTTTTTCGTCTTTTGTCTTTTGTCTTTTTGTCTTTTTGTCTTTTTGTCTTTTTGTCTTTTTTGTCTTTTTTGTCTTTTTTGTCTTTTTTGTCTTTTTTGTCTTTTTTGTCTTTTTTGTCTTTTTTGTCTTTTTTGTCTTTTTTGTCTTTTTTGTCTTTTTTGTCTTTTTTGTCTTTTTTGTCTTTTTTGTCTTTTTTGTCTGTTCGCCCCGATCAGCTAGCTCCCTACGTTGTGTCTCTCTGGCCGGCTGGGAAAGCACACAAGTTGCCTCAGCAACTACGAAGAACAGCGAAGACGACGACGAAACACCATTCGGAGGACGATACAATAAATCAAACACACGGCGATTACTTCTGCCGAGGAGACATCCAATCTCCACGGCGGTCAAAACACAAGAGAACGTTTATTCACAATATTACAATACAAGTATTCAAAACAATAACAATAACAAATAAACGTCAAAGTGTCACTCTGACACTACTTCTTTGGTTCACCCCCCCGTACGACGGGGGGTAACTAAAAATACCTAATTATAGGGTACGCGACCCAACATACCGGTCCCCTAAAACGTCAGTTTTACCCTAGGGAACCTGCTCCTGTGATGCTCTTGCGCCTACCGTTCTGGTCCCCATGGCATCCTCCGTCGTCTTCTTCTTCCGGGATGATTCTGCTTCGCTCGACCGCCATCAACCATGGCCGGAGCTTTACCGCTTGTAGACGCTGCCGTTGATCCCTGGTACTGCTGTCGTCTTCGGCAATATATCCACGATGGCAAGAGTACCATGACTCCAGACCCGAAGCAGCAGGAACGGTAATCAACAGCCGCAGCTGAGCCAATCAGTGACACAGGTTGTCATTGGCTCATCGGCTGCTTATACGAACGGTCGTATAGCACCACAAGGGTGGCCGCTTCCAAAAACGACCACTCCGACGTCAATGGCGGCCGAGCCATTTTGAAGCAGCGTAATCATCCGCAAACAGAATCCACAGCGCGGCCCCAATCCTGGTCACGGCACCAATGTTCGCCCCGATCAGCTAGCTCCCTACGTTGTGTCTCTCTGGCCGGCTGGGAAAGCACACAAGTTGCCTCAGCAACTACGAAGAACAGCGAAGACGACGACGAAACACCATTCGGAGGACGATACAATAAATCAAACACACGGCGATTACTTCTGCCGAGGAGACATCCAATCTCCACGGCGGTCAAAACACAAGAGAACGTTTATTCACAATATTACAATACAAGTATTCAAAACAATAACAATAACAAATAAACGTCAAAGTGTCACTCTGACACTACTTCTTTGGTTCACCCCCCCGTACGACGGGGGGTAACTAAAAATACCTAATTATAGGGTACGCGACCCAACATTGTCTTTTTTGTCTTTTTTGTCTTTTTTGTCTTTTTTGTCTTTTTTGTCTTTTTTGTCTTTTTTGTCTTTTTTGTCTTTTTTGTCTTTTTTGTCTTTTTTGTCTTTTTTGTCTTTTTTGTCTTTTTTGTCTTTTTTGTCTTTTTTGTCTTTTTTGTCTTTTTTGTCTTTTTAATTTTATTGTCTTTTTTATTTTTTTGTCTTTTTTGTCTTTTTTGTTTTATTGTCTTTTTTATTTTTTTGTCTTTTTATCTTTCTTAGTCTTTTTTGTCTTTTTTATCTTTTTTAGTCTTTTTTTTAATTAAAAAGTACTTGATAGGTAGTTATACAAAAAACGTTTTGGTAATTTTAAATACATAAAATTTGTAAGAAATTTTGAAATTAATTTACTGTGCAAATTTAACATTGGTGATGATATTAAAAAAAAACAAAATATTCGCAAACAAGGTGTTCTTAAAAAGTAACGATTGAAAAATTCAAGAAAACTTGCAGAATATAATTTTAATTATTTTTCTCTTCATGCTAGAAAGAATGCAGTGACAAACACAAATGACCGCTAGAATGGTGATGAAATCAAAAAACAAAAAATCGAAAACTTCACAAACTAGGTATTCTTTAATAAAATTGATAATTCAAGAAAATTTTCAGAAATTATTTAATTTTCATCATTTTTTTCTTCATGTTAGATAGAATGCAATGAAAAACACAATTTATTCAAAAAAAAAATTCTTTTTTAGAATCATTCATATTTTGAATACATAAAAACTTATCAAAAAATAAACCAATGCTTAAAAAAACTAAGATTTACGTAGTATTTTAAAAATAGCAAAATTCAGCAAAGTTTATTAACCGAAAAAATCCTACTATTGCTTGAAAGAACACAAAATCTCACAGTCATTATTTTACGGATAACCGATACCCATATTATATTCATCATTCTTTAAAAAACTTAGTAATTTTTGCTTATTTTATATCGATTTGGGTTCCGTTTAGCAAAATGTTTACAGATATTGGAAAATTTCCATCGAGAGTCTAATTTTAGATTTCAGTTCCGAAAAGGGTTTTCAACCAAAATCAAATAATAAATAGCTTAATGGGAAGTGATCAAGCATGTTTCTATCAAAACATTTGCAAAACAATTTGCGCCACTGAAAGAGATCTATTTTAACATTTTAAAGTAACAACAATAAAAAAATCAAAATTTGTTGAATTTTCGTGACATTACCAACTTATTTCTCAATGGTCACTCCACAGTCCCATTAAGCCCGTTCAAATCCTCTTCATTCATCGTCCGCGAGCAGTTACCTCCGCTCAGTACTCGGTAATGAACAGTACCTGCTCTGTTGGGCTATTTAGTTGTAATTAAAAACACCGCAACCAAAAAGCTACTCACACGACGCCGCTGTGATCAGAACCAGAAGCCGAAACTGGGGGCACATTAACAGTACTTGGCGCTCGTTTCCCCGGGAGCGGAAGGGATCTGTCCCCACGTGGGAACGCTGGCTGCTGGGACAGTTTTACGATCCTGAGAGAGTGAGCTATGAATGAGCGCCCGATTCTAATAGGATTTTTTCTCACAGCTTCGGAGTTGGAAAAAAAGGAAAATTTTAATAAAGATTTCACCGAGGAGGTGTACCCGTAAGTAGGTGTGTGTGTGTGTGTGTGTGTGTGTGTGTGTGTGTGAATTTGATTGACCGATCTGCGTGAGGAACCCATTAAGCAGCAGCAGGGCCCTATATTCTTTGATGGCCATCACGAGCAAACGTGATACAGTTTGCAGGCCATTTAACTTCCTCGTTGTCAAGTTCTCTGCTGGCTATCTCATTATGAGCAGTCCAGCAGAGGGCGCGCGCGCGAGACTAAAAAAGCTCATACGCGTAATGTCAGCTGGTGGTCTTTGCAGTCACAGACAATGGGATTTGTGACTTAAACTAAACCGATCAAAACATTTTCTGTCCATTTTCACACGAAATCGGGAGAAGTAACTTTTGTCCCGAATCCAATGCATATGTATATGCATCTTAAGAAGGTTCCCAGACTCACGTGAAGTTTGATTTTTTCCACGATTGTTTATAGAAAATTTTCAGAGAAGAAACATTTTTTTTCGTGGAATTTCAGGGTGATTCGCTTCTCTTACATGTTGTTCAATTTTTATCCCACCGTGCTCTCTTGTTCTAAGCTAGCTGGGATTTCTATTGGATTGGATTGGATTTCGAAAATAAGTTTTATAATGAGTTTCTATAGTGAAATAAAAAAATAAGCACTTGTGAATTCGTCACGATTTCGTGAAACACGAAATTTAAAATTTTGTGATTTCAGTGAAAACAATTTTAATTCAATATTTTTCAAAATACAACTTACTGAATCTGTTACAAAACGTGAGTTATAAGAAATGCAGATAAAAACGAAGTTGACATTTCAAAAGGGCGTTATATTGAATGTTTGGGCCTTTTGAAATGTTAGTCTTTATTAGAAAATTTTGAAAATATTGTTTTCGAAAAGATCGGAAAATTTCACGAATTTTTCATATTTTAACATTGTAAATCGAACCATTAGTTGCTGAGATATCGACATTAGAAAATAGTGGGCTGTTAGGGTGAGACTTAGAGAACATAAATTTTCCTGTTTTAAAACCATTGCATGGCAATATCTTAGTAACTAAAGGTCGTATCAACAAAGTTCTTGAAAGCAAAATATAAGAGAATTTTCTCAACCTTTCAAAAATATTTTTTTCAAAGGTGGGCAAACATGTGCACTAATTTTTAAAAATGAAAAACTGAGACTATTTTCAAAACATTGATTTGATGTCACCTAAAACATATAAAAAATAAAAATAAAAATAATGATTTTTTTTTTGCAAATCAAGTGTAAGTGACAAAAAGTTAAATTAAAAGTCACAATTTTTTTACCATGTATCATTTTTTTCAGAGGAGCCCTTATCCATAACTACAACTTGGGCAAAACACCAAATCGATCAAAAAATCCTTCAAAAGATACAGATTTATGAACTTTCATAAATCATTTTGTATGGACAGCTGCCAAATTTATATGGAAAATTATATGGACAAACTAATGATGCAAAATGGCTTTCAGCCGGATTGAAAAATACTAAAATTTAAATTAAATAAAAAGATCGATTTTGTGGAGAACTGCTCATAAGTGTGGAAAAGAACAAAATAGTTACGATGCAAAGTAAAATTCAACTTTTATTTCGTATGTTGACAATGCAAGGCGGCTTCAAAAACTGTAAAATCAATTTTCTTTAAACCTCGAACATGAAATTGATTTACATTGTTTGATTTCGCTATAATTTCTCATCATTTTATCGTTCATACAAGCTTTTGCTCATTCGTTAGTTGATCTTATAAAAATATTTATATTTGAGAATCTATAGGGACCATCCATAAACCACGTGGACACTTTAGGGGGTATGGCGATTGTCCACGATCCATACAAAAAGTTTTTTTGTATGGACAATTGTCCACGAGGGGGGGGGGGGGTAACAGATTCCCAAAAAAGTGTCCACGTGGTTTATGGATGGTCCCATATCTGAGGATGGAATTTTTTAATCAGTTTGGAGTTTTCGGCTATTCATAAAAAAATAATGTTATATATTATTATTATTAATAATTTTTATCACAACAGAAAGTTTATTTTCCAAGAGCAGTGTTTAAGATTCTAATTTTATTGAACATATTTTATAGGTTAAAAAATGGCAAATAAATCAAATACAACCGAGAAGTGGATTTTAGAAAAAAATACATAAGAATATTACAAATTTTAATAAAAAAAATGTCGCTCAAACCTGGTAAAAGTTAAGAGGAGTTTACAAATTAAAACTAAACTGCATAATTTCTATGAAAAAAAATAAGAAAAACATTACAAAATGCTTCACACATTTTAACAGAAGGGTCCTGAAGCCCTACACAGTATTTTTTTTTTGAAAAATTGAAAGTTGTAGAGCTACTTCTTTTATGATTTAATTTTTCCTTCGTAATTGTGGCAAAACACTAGAATAGAGGCAAATTTTCACATTTTAAGAGGTAAAATTAAACTTTTTTTTTACATAAAAAATGGGGTTTGGGTCTTCGGATAATCGAATCACGAACAAAACAATTGTTTGAGTGGTTTTTTTTTTGATAAGCATAAATCCGAGTTCTGTGACCCCATTGTAGTCAAATTTGAATAGTGGATTGCCTTTTAAATATTAAAATACATATTTTCAAAATTTCACCAGCGCCATTTTAGCCGCCATCTTGGATAAAACATCATGTCCATCGGCAAAAAATGCCAAAAAAAATTTGAATAAATTTAATGCGAAAAAATTAAATTGACAAGACAACATTTAACGATTGGGACAGGTGGTTCCTTTGGAACGACCTGTCAAAAAAAAAAAAAAGATTTTCTGTCAAGCAAAGCTGCTATGCTAATTTTCAAGATTTACTCAAATATCCATTTCAAACATTGGTCATTCGAAGTATAATAGAGCGAAGAAAAGAAAAATAAGCCTGAAAAATATGAAAATTTTGATTGCACTCCCCTGCGTTTAGAATCATTTTGCCTTCCTCACTGAGGTAAGGCTATAATCCTGCTCTAAAAATGAACTTCGTATAAAAACGTCGTAGACCCACCTTCATGTATACATATCGACTCAGAATCGAAAACTGAACAAATGTCTGTGTGTATGTGTGTGTGTATGTGGGTGTGTATGTGTGTGTGTATGTGTGTGTGTATGTATGTATGTGACCAACAAACTAGCTCATGTTTCTCGGCACTGGCTGAACCGATTTGACCCGAACTTGTTGCATTCGACTTGGTTTAGGGTCCCATAAATCGAGTTTTATACAGATTGAAGTTTCGATAAGTAGTTCAAAAGTTATGTATACAAATGTGTTTTCACATATATTTGGATCTCACTTAACTGTATGTAAACTATGTCCGGGTCCACCATCCGACCCATCGTTGGTTAGGTTATCAAAAGACCTTTCCAAGGAATCCAAAACATTGAAGATCTGGCAACCCTGTCTCGAGATATGGCCACTTAAGTGATATTGATATACTTTTTTGAAGCCGGATCTCACTTAAATGTATGTAAACTATGTCCGGGTCCATCATCGGACCCATCGTTGGTTAGGTTATCAAAAGACCTTTCCAACGAGTGCAAAACATTGAAGATCTGGCAACCCTGTCTCAAGATATGGCCCCTTAAGTAATATTGATGTACTTGTTTGAAGCCGAATCTCAATTAAATGTATGTAAACTATGTCCGGATCCACCATCCGACCCATCGTTGGTTAGGTTATCAAAATACCTTTCCAACGAGTCTAAAACATTGAACATCTGGCAACCCTGTCTCGAGATATGGCCACTTAAGTGATATTGATGTACTTTTTTGAAGCCGGATCTCACTTAAATGTATGTAAACTATGTCCGGGTCCATCATCCGACCCATCGTTGGTTAGGTTATCAAAAAACCTTTCCAACGAGCCCAAAACATTGAAGATCTGGCAACCCTGTCGCGAGATATGGCCACTTAAGTGATATCGATGTACTTTTTGGAAGCCGGATCTAAAAAATAGATGAAACTTGTGTACAGCCATTGTTGTGAGGAAGGCTCCAA
Source organism: Culex quinquefasciatus (assembly GCF_015732765.1). NCBI lineage: Eukaryota > Metazoa > Arthropoda > Insecta > Diptera > Culicidae > Culex > Culex quinquefasciatus. The sequence continues at coordinate 25,366,242 of NC_051863.1, forward strand.
CCACATAGGTGGATTAAGTTAGTTTTTATCATAATCCCAAGCATGATTTAAAAATTTTATAATTTTTTTGAAAATTTTCGATGTTTATTATTCCAAAAAGTATTTTTTCGCTGAAATGATTACAAAACAACAGAACTAGTGTAAAATGCATTTTAAAACACTTTTTTCCATGCAAATGTTGAAACTGTGGCTTGTTATTTAAATAGTTTTTATTTTTTTACTTTTACCTTTACCGATAATATGACAAAATATGTGTAATTTACTGAAGTCTTATGAAATAAAAAAAGCACAATAGTGAACTGATCTATATCAATCCACTTGTCTATGACTCCCCCCTCCAGTCATGCTGTTCGTCGTCACAAACTAGCACTTGTCTTAATTTTGCGTCCCTTCTATTCGCCCGCCAGGTTGGGCACGATTTTTCTGCAGGAAAGCAAAAAACCCGCGGATTTCTTTTCTCTGCCATCTAATCCATCTATCGCTATCCGAGATTAGTCGCCTGTACTGCCCCTGCTAGCACTTTTTATGACTTAACTATATGCTTTGAGAGCGCCCCCACCCTCGAGTGGACAGGTTAGGTTCGGTTGGGCGTTTGGGTTCCGGCAGATTTTTATACGTTTTTTGCGGGTTGGTGCTGTTGACCACTTGTGCTGACACGAAACACTGCGGGACTTGATCGGAGTGTTGGATCGTAGCTATAAAAAAAAACCTGCAAATAACAGGTGGTGACAAAGCTGAATGGTTATTTTGCTCATGTGAAAGGTGAGGCTTTGATTCTTAAACGGTTTTTGTGTGGTTGGGAGAAGGAGCTAATAACAGGTAGCAGTTACCGTGACTGTACATTATCGAGTAGTAATAGCCGGTCAGCGAATCACGTTTTGGACTAGATGTAATCGACATTCACTTTTTTTACAGCTCCGTATGTGATTGGTGAGTTGTTTTGGAAATAATATTAGTTTCAACAATAACTAGCCGAAAGGTTTGAAACATCCTTGAATAGAACTAAAGCTTTAAACAAAGTAATCAAACATTGTTGCACAAATTGCACTGGAGGGCGTCAACTCTATGCGCTGCCGGTTGCGTTTTCCTATCCCAATCCCCCAACATCACTCATTTGAATGGGCATTATCTGCCATTCTGGCCCCTGACAAAGATGTCCACCAACCCTGACCACGACATCCCAGGCTCCCTAGCCTTCCAAGAATCACTCCAACTCTGTGGCCAATGCCCGGGGGGCGTGTATAGAGTCGTCGTCCATCGAAAATGCAAACACAAAACCGGTCGCCACAATCACCTGAAAAGATCGCACCTCCATCAGAACCGTGCGGCAGTTGCGGCGGGGGTGCCAAGGGATTCGAAAAGACACCAAATTTGCCGGTCCCATCCAAGCATCACTGGCGAGGAGACCTCGAGGTGCGATAAGACTAGGGAACCTGGATATCTGAAAGGTGGTGAAATGCATCAGTTTGCTAAACAATAAAAAAAGAATTAGGAAATGTTCAAATTTATCGGCTCCAACTCCCACCCGGGGTTGCCACATTTGATTCTGTATTTTTGAGGGTCAAAAATCTGTATATCTGTATCAGGGGGACGAAAATCTGTGTTTGGAATCTGTATTGACATTTCTAAACAATTTTTCAAAAAACAAAATATTCTTAATTGTTTTTTAATGCATAAAAATGCTATACAATCTAAAATTTAATGTGTGGGCTCATCTAGCAATAAATTTTTTTTTAAAGAATTAAAATAATTAAATTTTAATAAAAAATCGGAAAAATCTGTATATCTGTATGTTTTTCTTAAAATCTGTATTTCTTTATATACAGATTCTGTATGACCTCATCACCTCAAAAATCTTTAAAATACAGATAAATCTGTATTTGTGGCAACCCTGCTCCCACCTTGATCATGAACATCAGGACTACAGAGTCGAATAACTTTTGTATGAATATTCTGATCCCGACTCAAACTTCGACTCATCAACGAAGCATAGCATAGCATAGCATTACGTGTTTACACCACTGTGTAAGGGGGTGCCGAAATGGTCAATTCAAAATTATTAGGAAATTTAACTTTCCACGAAAAAAAATCAACTCCCGAAATCGTGAATTGTGTTCATGAATTCGAGAACCACGACGTAATATATTTACGTTTAGAGTGCCAATGCACCGTACCAAGGGCGTCAACTCTGGGGCTTGGTAATTTTTATCCCCCTTAAAATTAAGCGAGGGGGGCAGCCGATACATTGTGTCCCCCAGAAATATCAAAAATATAATTTCACAGAAATATTTAAAAAATATATTTAAAACATAACTGGAACATTGTTTATTCATAACACACACACACACACACACACACACACACACACACACACACACACACACACACACAAAATCTGTAAAAATCGTAAAATCCATGTTCAAAAACATTTGCTGTTTTCAAAATCAAAGACATTTTTTCAACAAAATCGTCAACCATTTTCTAGATTTCGGAACAAATGTTATCAAAATCAAAGTACACCATATTCTTGATTTACACAACGAAATGGGGGTGTTTAATTCGAGAATCGTTTAAAAAAAGAATGTCCATGACTTACAGTATGTAAAAAAAGTATTTACACCCCTTGGGCACTATGCACATATTGTGATGAAACATGTAAAAAATTTAAAGTTTGACAGGAACCTAGTACTACGTTTTGTTCAGAAACTCATGCCAAACATTTTTCTACAAAAAGCTCATGAAAAGTTATATAACAAATACTATTACGAAAATAAATAAGGTGCAAAAAAAGTTTGTACACCTTTGGAAAAATTAACATAAATAATGTTATTTGTTGACAAATCACCATAAATCCAGTCTCCCAACTCCAAATAGGTATCCTTGACTGATTAAAAAAATAATTTGTATTGAATATAAAGTTTACTAACTACTTAGTATAAAAGTTTATATAACTCTGGAAATTCTATATAAAACTTATCTAAACTTAATTTTGCAAACTTTTAATTCAACTAAATGTCAATATATTACCATAGAATAGCTAAATAAACATTTTGGAGTGGATATAACACCGTTTTGGGGGTATTAGTATCGATAGAATAGATTTTTCGTTGGAATTTCGTACCAACCCGGAATTACGTCGTAGGAAAATCCGCCGGCATCCGAACCGGTACACGATTCACAAGTCAACCTATGTGGAATCGGAAAGCGCATCAAATTTCCGGGGTGGGTCTCGTGGCGCAGGGGTAGCGGCTTCGGCTGCCGATCCCGATGATGCTATGAGACGCGGGTTCGATTCCCGCCTTATCCACTGAGCTTCTATCGGATGGTGAAGTAAAACGTCGGTCCCGGTTTCTCCTGTCTCGTCAGAGGCGCTGGAGCAGAAATCCCACGTTAGAGGAAGGCCATGCCCCGGGGGGAGTAGTGCCAATAGTTTCGTTTTTTTTATCAAATTTCCGATCTTTTGATACCCAAACATCTAGGTTTTCTTTAAAACCTACGTTTTTGAATACCTGGGCAAAAAGTAAGTTTGATCCACGAGAACAAAAATTACGAAATTCCATACATTTTTGGCAGGTTGCTCAAACGAAACCATAACAACGTTTTTGCTTAGGTATTTAAAAACGTTGGTTTTATAGAAAACCTGGATGTATGGGTATCAAAAGATCGGAAATTTTATGCCCTTTCTGATGCTACATAGGTTGACTTGTGAATTGTGGACCGGTTCAGATGCCGGCGGATTTTCCTACGACGTAATTCCGGGTTGGTACGAAATTCCAACGAAAAATCTATTCTATCGATACTAACACCCCCAAAACGGTGTTATAACCACTCCAAAATGTTTATTTAGCTATTCTATGGTAATATATTGACATTTAGTTGAATTAAAAGTTTGCAAAACTAAGTTTAGATAAGTTTTATATAGAATTTCCAGAGATATATAAACTTTTATACTAAGAAGTTAGTAAACTTTATATTCAATCCAAATTATTTTTTTAATCAGTCAAGGATACCTATTTGGAGTTGGGAGACTGGATTTATGGTGATTTGTCAACAAATTACATTATTTATTAATTTTTAGGTGTTAATTTTTTCGTAATAGGATGTATTAAACTGATCCATTGCCCACATGACTCAGACAAACCAAGACCCCTTGAGAATGATGTTTAACTGATAGACCCAATGTCCAAGTGACCTCTGGAGTTAAGATCCGGTAGTTCATCATATCTCCAGGGAGTCCTTGGATGACCTGAGAAACATCCTCAACACACTGTGTTAAATTAGTCTATCATACTCACTGAAGCTATGTGAGTGAGTCCTGGGTCAAAAACCGTCGACCTCTGGAGTTTTAGGCTGAAGACTCCCTCAGATCTTAACATCAGGAGTCCTTGGACGACCTAGTACATCCTGGAAGAAGCAATGTAGTCTACCTACGCTCTGAAGCCATGCGGGTATGTCCCGGGGTCAAAATCCGTCGACCTTTGCTTGTTACGGTGGTAGACCCTCAGCTCTTAACTCCAGAGAGTCCTTGGATGACCCAAGTCAGCCCAACACATCAGCAAAGTAGTCTACCATACTCTCTGAAGCTATGCGGGTATATTCCGGGGTCAAAATCCGTCGACCTCTTACTTGTTACGGTGGTAGACCCACAGATCTTAACTCCAGGGAGTCCTTGGATGACCCAAGTCAGCCCAACAGATCAGCAAAGTAGTCTACCATGCTCACCGTCGACCTCTTACTTGTTACGGTGGTAGACCCACAGATCTTAACTCCAGGGAGACCTTGGATGACCATTCCTACTCATCAGCAAAGTAGTCTACCATGCTCACTGAAGCTATGCGGATATGTTCCGGGGTCAAAATCCGTCAACCTCTTGCTTGTTGCAGCGGTAGACCCACAGATCTTAACTCCAGGGAGTCCTTGGATGTCCCAGATCATCCCAATAAGTTGTTACAACAATGCACTGTAGCCTGCCGCACTCACTGAAGCACTCTGGGTAGGATCCGTTGTCAAATTTTGAAGTTTCAACTTGTTTCTTCGGTTAGCCTGCTGCACCAAATTTCCGGAAGTTTCGGATGGACTAGAACATACCAGGTGTTCCAAAACCATGCTAAAATGTTTTAATAACATAACTAAACCAAATACAATTGATACATGATGAAAATTCTCAGACAAATTACAAAATCCCAAAGATTCTTAATTTAAGTCATATTCTCAATTTAAGTCATGGACATTCTCATTTTAAGTCATGACTTAAAAAAAGTTGCGTAAATCGAGAATAGTTTAGAAAAAGGTGACTTAAAAAAGAATATGGTGTACTTATTCGATAGCAAAAAAAAAAAACGAAAAAAATGTGGACAGTAGAGGGTTAAAATTTGTTGAATTTTGAGTTTCTTAGTTTTCTTGACTTTTTAAATTTCTTGTATATCGATGATTTTTTAAATTTTATAATTTTTTTAATTCTTGCTTTCTCAAACTGCTTAAATTTAATTGAATTTTTTGAAGTTCATTATATTTTAATGTTTTTTCTTCTTCAAATTTTGTTTCGTAGTTTGCTTAATTTGTTATTATGATTATAAGTTTTTATTCTTATTATCTCCCTTTTTATAAAACTAGGAAATTTTCTAATTAACGGGATTAGCTTCTTATGTTTCCTGTCACCGCGAGCAACTAAAATCAGACTTCTTGATAAAGTACGCTTGAATTACTTTTTGTTGAAATTTCCTGAATTTCTGGGATATCTAGATTTTTTTGAAATATGTCATTTTATTTTTTTAAATTTTAGCAGAAACTTCCAAAAGAGGCCACAAAAGACCTGAAGGTCGTCAAAAAGGATGGCTTCATTTGTTTTTGAAATTTTATTAAATTATCATAATTTTCCGAATTTGCAAACAAAAATTACACCTCTTTACGCTTGAAATATATTTTTCATAAATCAATTTTTGCAAGTTGTTTTATCATTTGTATTATTTGAAAATATTTAAATTTATCAAATTTCGTCAAATCCTAATAACTTCAAATTTCTTAAATTTCTTGATTATTTGATTAATCTTCAATTTATATTTGTTTAAGTTCTGTGCAACTGCTCCTTATTTTTTTTATTTTATTTCCCCTAGATTCCTTGAAAAAGCCCAATACGGGTCGAAACGTCGGATGAAGAGAACATACAAGTGTTTTGGTTCCCCAAACAGACCGAAAGCCAAACCTAACCTAAAAATTTATTTTATTTCGCGGATTTCTTAAATTATTGAGAATTGCTTTATTTATTTCATTGATCTTATTATATAATTTGAATTCCTCGAATTTTACTCAATTATTCGGATTTCTTAAATTTCTTGATCTTTTAATATTTTAAAATTAATCAATTTCTCATAAATTTCGCATTCATTTCAATTCCTTGATTTTTGAATGTATTCCTTAATTCTTGAGGGGTTCTTTAGAGGCCAAAAAAAATATCTTTTTTAAGCTCAAATGTTTAATCGAATTTTAAGCGAAATCAAATGAAATAAATTTAAAATGCACAGAATAATTTTTTGCATGTTAGGAAAATTCAAAAATCTTTGAAATTTTGTAGAATTTTCAAAGTACATAACCTCATAAAGCTTTTTTAACATTTTTTTTTCGTCATATGGGTCATTCCATCTGAAGCGGAACACCATTTGAAAATAACCATCTCCGATTCTGCTCAAATTTGGCAGAGCTGTTGAGACTGTCAAAACATGCAAAAATCCCGAATTTCATCCAAATCGGACCACCCCCTCAATTTTTGTACCCTCCCAAAAAATCGACATTTTGGCGATTTTTGAGCAAAACCCCTATCTTCAAACGACGATAACTCAGGAACCACAAATCTTAGAGGGTCGGTCTTAGACTCAATTTTGAAGAAAATTGGACGTAGAATACATTTCCGTGATCAAAATTTAGATTAAAATATTTTTTCTACCTGTATTGCGCAATTGAAAACTTTAAATGGCCGTATCTCAAAACAGCCCTAATTATTTTTTTTATTTGACCTCACCATCGTATTCCCCGAGCAATTTTACATAACAATCACTTATCGACAAAAAAGGAATATGTTTCGTTCCAGAGATATCAAATTTTAAATTTTTGAGTATTTGAGATTACCTAAATTAGCTTTTGACCGAGCCACGTAGCCCAGTGGTAACGCTTCCGCCTCGTAAGCGGTAGATCGGGGTTCAAATCCCGGCTCGGACCAACACAACTAGTGATCTTTTCCCTTCTGGATTCGATTGCTTAGTAAAGGGAAGGTAGTGTTTCGTCACAAACTGGACCTTATCAAGATACCTTAGGAAGACAACCTATGGAATGTTAACATTGACCTTAACATGTTAACATTAAGTTGATTAATGAACTGTCACTGAATCCGCTTTATAAATGCCGGCCCCGATACTCTTCACGGGTGTTCCCCTCAGGAACAGGGAAAGATTTACTTTAAATTAGCTTAATTCGTCGCATCTGCTAGAAGCACTCGAGCGCGCTGATCAATAACTGCTACCTGATTATTTATTGAAATAAGATTTCATCCCAAATAATCATTAGCAAATTAGGCACAAATTGAATGTACAACACTGTAGGAAACTGCTGTGTAATCTTGAATAAAAAATACGGTGATTTTGTGTGCTAGCCCACAGGACAGAGCAAGAACGACACGCAATACAGGGCAGAATGGAATTCCCGCAGAGCTAGCAGCACTTAAAAAAAAGTGTAGCTATGAGAAAAAGTCAAACCAATCCTGGATGTCTATAGCACATTTTAAAGGGCTTCAAAAGACCTTTCGAATGCATCTAAGAGAACTGGAATCGATGAAGTTTTACGGAAATGCGAGCAATTTTAAGATTTTTCATGTTTTTTGGACCTCAAACTTCAATGCCCGTTTTACCTCACTTCCCTTTGTCGTAGAGAGCTCATATTTGGCATGAGTTCATCTCATGTATAGACAAACAAACCCTGAAAGTTTCATCCAAATCAGAGCACCTCGATACGACCTGTTTCACATCGGTGAAAAACTCGCTCTTAATGCCTTTTCCAATAGTTTTTTTTCTCTGAAATGTTGAAATTCTGGATTGTTATTTAAATTTTTAAATATATTTATTTTTTTTCCACTAATGCATTTTCAATTATAATCAGGTAATAAATTGCTTACGGTAAGTGACCAAGCTTGTTCCTTTCAAAACATTAGAATAATTTGTTAAAACAGGGAGAATTTGCGATTTGAGTCTTTAACCATCCAAACATACAATAATTTCCCCAATTAACATCCATAGTTTAGAGTTAAATTATCTTTTTCCATCCCAAAATGATTTCAGATAATTATAATAAAATCAAATCGTATCGTTAGCTATTTTTGCATAAACATGCAAAAATGCACCTGCACCATACTCATGAATAAATCGTGGTTCTTAAATTCATGAACATAATTCACGATTTCGGGAGTTGATTTTTTCCTGTGTTGCCCAGGACAATCAAAATATCTAAGAACGTAATGGTCCACACTGTGCTCCAAGGCTACGTCCTTACAGTCCCGGGGAGATTTGGGAGGGGACTTCTACTCTGACTATTAGGCCGTTGACAAGACAGTTTCAGTGTCAGAGTCAGTTCCTTCTACAACTAGAGGTTCCCTGCGCTCGAAGAAGCGTTTAAGACCGAGACGCGCGCGCGCCCATCAAGCTTAAGCCGGCCAAGATTAAGCACAGACAATCGAGGGTTGATCGCGCAAAAAAATGTTACCAATAAACACCCGGAGGGAAGCCATTGTGTTTTTGTTGTTGCGCTGTGTTCAAGAGCAGTCCGATAATGTTCTGGAGATGACGACGACGACGACGGGGACAAATGGTTGAGGTAGAGGTGGAATTCCTTGGTTGGTGGGACCGAAGGCGGCACCAGACACAAGGATTCCACCGCGGACTGTGCGAATTTGCTGGGGCGACTGGTGGAGCTTGAAGCTGTGAAGGGCTGGGGAATAAAATGGAAAGATTGTGCGATATCCGCGTTTGAATGAATTATAACCTATCGTGATAACCTTATTCCAATCCGGATTCTGCGAGCTCGGAGCGCTGAAGGGATGGACAGAACGGGTTGATTTTTTTTTCTTTGCTAAAGTGTAGTTCTGTACGTAGGATTGGACGTTGGACAGTGTTTGTGAAAATTTGTCCAACTTCGACTCCGTCTCCAATTTCCAGTCAGTTAGAATTGGGAGATTTTTTGAAGACCTGAAATCGAAATTGTAAAATTTGGAGGAGTTTTAGCTGAGTCTAAAAAAATCTATGTTGTGATATATCACAAATCATCACAATTGGAAAAGGAAGCAACAGTTCAACGAGGACGCAGACCTCAGCACCACCGACAAGCCGTAACTCGGTAATCTTTCATCCAATCAGGACAGCTGTACAACGACTCAACCATCCCATCATCACTGTTTTGCCTGCCCGAGATGTAGCTCGGAGTCTGAACATCACACAAAAAACGTGAAACACATTTATTTACACAATTTGTATCCCTTCTTTGTGGTCGACAACTAGACGGAAGAAAAGGTGGAATTGACAGCCGTTCTAGGTACCTAGAATCGCATCGATCCAACGAGGGATGAAATATTACCACGTGTCTGCAGCTTGAACCTCGCGTCCAGGATTCGTACCTTATTTGTCCGGGTTTCCGATTCTGCGGGTCTCGTTAGCGCGTGTTGACAGCCATGATGAACGTGAAGGTTCCTCTCGTGCACAGAATTGCATCGTCACCCCCTCGCAAGTTACAATGTCACGTCCAGCCGTCACCCTGCATAGAGAAAACAACAATCCTAAAAAGTCAATAAAGTTTTAACCTAAAACACAGCATGATCGGCACGGCAGAAAAGATCCCCAAAAAAGATCGTTTGAGCGGCACTTTTTTTGTGTACCAGAGAGAGAGAGAGACCCCGCGAGAAGAATGTCCATCATCCGTCACGCACATGGAGACCCAGCGGACGGGACCCGTCCCGACGAGGTGTCTTACGTGGCGGTACAGTTTTGAGTGATGACCCCGAAAACAAAAGTGCGCGAACCCGATTCGTTCTGACTCGTTGTGACCCCTAAATTTCTTTTTTTTTAGATTTTTTTAATTGACAAATTACACCTACTATTCAGCAATGCAACTTTGATGGCACATCGACGAATTGCTGTTTTCATAGCTCAAAGTCTTTCTTGTAATATCTTCACTTGGAAGGCATATCGGCGATTACGTTTGTCATATTCTCTTTTATGATTTTCAAATCCGCAGACATTCCTATAACACTGCAACTCGAAAGGCACGCCGTCTGTCAAACTTCGGGTCGCAAAGTGTCCTACCGCGACCAGCCATCAATGCGCTTGCGCGTTCGACTTTTGGTCCATCATCATCATCATCATGTCAAGCTATTCATACATCCCCGAGGGTGAGTGCGCGCGGGGTGACGCTGGACCCGTTCTTGGCCTTGGCCACGCACTGCGCGTTGTCTCCTCGGATGAAATCAGTACCCAGAGAGGGGGTTGGCCGGGCAGGGAAGACATTACGGAGATTTATGAGTGTATAATTAAGATGATTGATAAAAAGGTGAAAATATTTATAAACATTACCACTGGGGTGGGTTGTACGCGTTGGGGACGGACGACGACTAAATTGTTGTTAACCACGCGGGATGATCTTTTGTGTGAGTTTGTACCGGTCTTGGGGCGAGGGAGGACGGTTTAACCCCGACCAAGGGACCAGTTTGGCTGAAAGAATGTGGAGTAATGTGTGACTTGCTTTACTGTCTTGGCTTCTTCAATATTGTTCACTTATACAAGGGTTATCAAATCTTCTAAAAACTTTGACATCTTTGTGAAGCTTTAATTTTACACAAAAATTACTAATAGTATTGTTGATAAAAACTATTCATGAACAGAATAAAAACCTTTATTCACATCTATGATTCGAACATGAGTTCTTCCGAGGCTTCCGAAGGCTTGACAAAAGTCAAAAAGTAGAACGCAGTCATCATTATCATGCGCTGTGTACACTCTCTTTGTATCTAATTCCAGTGAAGTAGTGGAACGTACATGTTAATTGTCCAATTGATTAGTTTTGTGACACTTCGGACTACGGTTTTTTATATTTAATTTTGGATAGAAATTTGTGTGAACCTTTTCTATGACTAAATATTTAAATTTGCATCATTAATTTGTCCTAGCAATTTAGACAGTTGTCCGTACAAACCTGTACAAGTCATGACCAAGCGTGATCATCTCTTAAAATATGTTTTCTCGAAAAGATCAGAAAAATTTCTTACCAATTTGCTCAAAAGATATTGAGGATTGGACCAATAGTTGTTGAGATAAAGCCTGGGAAAAGCAAATAAAGAAAATGATGTTTTTTATGCAACATCAAAATAGCGTCGATTTTTTAAGGGACGATAAGTCATCAAATAGGCGTACGATTTTCAGTATCAATTATTTAAACTGTTGAGTAGTTCTCTACAAATTCGCAATTTTTTCGCGTTTTTTTTCGGATGAAACATTGTACATGAATTCCTTTTGTTAAAAGAACAATTATGCATTATTAGATTTCCGATACAAGTGTCCATACAATAGTGGGGGCTGGTCATACAAAATGGGTAAGTAAATGTATAGATTTCTGTATCTTCAGAAGGGATTTTCTAATCTATTTGGTGTATTTGACAATGTTGTAAGTTTTAATAAGGAATTTAAAAAAAACATTCATTTTTTTATTTGAATTTTTATCACTAAAACTTAACCCTCTACACAGAAAAAAAAATCATGGTAATATTACATCTGGGAAGGGGTACATCTTTTATGTCAGAAAAAAGGTGTAATTTTACCTCTAGAAATGTGTAATTTTACCACTTTTTTGGTGTAATGTCACTTTTTCAGTCTAAATTGAGGTAAAATGACATCATAAAAGAGGTAATATTCAACCTTCCAAAATTAAAGCTTCCAAATTTACATTATTTTTTTCTGTGTACAACCCAACCCCGCCTCTAGGCGGGCTTCGATCTATAAATTTGCAAAAAAATCCATTTGCGAACCAATTTTTGATCTTTAAAAAGCATTGGAAAGAAGAACTCTTCACATTTTAAGAAAATTCTAAGATTGGAAGAGTGACTTGCTTTACGTGAAGTTGTCAATGTTTTTACAAACATTTCCTCTATATTGTGTGAAAATAAGTATGCAGTAATTTTGGTAGTGTACCAGACTTTGCCTCCAGGCTTTTTTTTACCTTTTGAGCAGTTCTCTCAGATTTCGGTCATTCGATTTTTTTTGTATTTTTTAATCCGACTGAAACTTTTCTGAAGCCTTCGGTATGCCCAAAGAAGCCATTTGATTTTCCATACAAATTTGGCAGCTGGCCATACAAAAACGCTGTATGAAAATTCAAAAATCTGTATCTTTTGAAGAAATTTTTTGATCGATTTGGTGTCTTCGGCAAAGTTGTAGTTATGGATATGAACTACACTGAAAAAAAATGATACACGGTAAAAAAATTGATTATTTTTCATTTAATTTTTTGTCACTAAAACATGATTTGCTAAAAAATACAATTTTTATTTTTTTTTTATTTTTTGATATGTTTTATTGGACATTAAATGCCAACTTTTCAGAAATTTCCAGGTAGTGCAAAAAATCTTTGACCGAGTTATGATTTTTTTAATCAACACTGATTTTTTCTAAAAATCGAAATATTGGTCGCGAAAATTTTTCAACTTCATTTTTCAATGAAAATTAAATTTGCCAAAAAGTACTGAAGTGAAATTTTGATAAAGTGTACCGTTTTTAAGTTAAAGCCATTATTAATTAACTTTTTTGAAAATACTCGCAGTTTTTCATTATTTTAAATTAGTGCACATGTTTGCCCACCTTTGAAAATAATATTTTTGAAATGCTGAGAAAATTCTCTATATTTTGCTTTTTTGAACTTTGTAAATAGGACCCTTAATTGCTGAGGTATTGTCATGCAAATGTTTAAAAACAGGAAACTTGATGTTTTCAAAGTCTCACCCAAACAACCCACCGTTTTCTAATGTCGTTAGCTCAGCAACTAGTGTTCCGATTTACTTGATATTGCACAACCTGGAAATTTCTGAAAAGTTGACATTTTAAGTCTTTTAAAACATATAAAAAAAATTAAAAATAGTGTTTTTTTTGCAAATCAAGTTTTAGTGACAAAAAGTTAAATAAAAAATAACCAAAAAGGTAATTATAGGAGGTGGTAGAGTAATCCAAATACTATCAGAAACTAACGTGAACTTAACAAGATAAATGCAAATTAAAATACTAAAAGTGAATCAGGAAATATAAAACAAGAGGAGTGAAGTTATTCTAAAACAAAAGTAGCTCAACGTGATTAGGAGGTCACAGGGAAAAATAAAAAAATCGAAAAAAATCGGGCAGTAGAGGGTTAAAATTCCATAATATGCATTTTTTAATTTTCAATTCTTTATGTGTTCAGGGGACTCAACAAGACATCTTCTGAGCCATAGTGCGTGATTGTGCAAAATATGGTTTAAAAAATATCAAAAACCTGAAAAAGAAAAAAAAATAAAATATCTTTGAAAACAAAATTAATTGCAGTCGAGAAGTACATTTTTTAAATAAACAGTACCGTTTTTAAGTTAGGCTAATGCAAATATTTTTTAAAGTTTTGTCTCTCGACTCAGGCCGTCGTCGAGGGGGAAGGGGAGATGATTGAAAAGGGGTAATTCTAAGTGTAAATATAGGTATTCGGTGCCCTCTCCCCGTGCCCATACCTTCACACTTAGGAGACCCGGGAGGCGGAGTCTTGTCGCAAAAAGAACGATACACGCCTGTGGATCCGTTGACGAAACCGCAAGGTTTAAGAGGGCCACATTATAAGGTGTTACGTCGATTCCGTTTTTAATTCTCCGCCAACTCACACAGCAGTTGCCCCGACCCCTCTTCGATTTGCGTTAAACTTTGTCCTAAGGGGTAACTTTTGTCCCTGATCACGAATCCGTTTTTTGATATCTCGTGACGGAGGGGCGGTACGACCCCTTCCTTTTTTGAACATGCGAAAAAAGAGGTGTTTTTCAATAATTTGCAGCCTGAAACGGTGATGAGATAGAAATTTGGTGTCAAAGGGATTTTTATGTAAAATTAGACGCCCGATTTGATGGCGTACTCAGAATTCCGAAAAAACGTATTTTTCATCGAAAAAAACACTAAAAAAGTTTTAAAAATTCTCCCATTTTCTGTTACTAGACTGTAAAATTTTTTGGAACATGTCATTTAATGGAAAATTTATTGTACTTTTCGAATCTACATTGACCCAGAAGGGTCATTTTTCACTTAGAACAAAATTTTTCATTTTAAAATTTCGTGTTTTTCTAACTTTGCAGGGTTATTTTTTAGAGTGTAACAATGTTCTACAAAGTTGTAGAGCAGACAATTACAATTACAAATTTTGATATATTGACATAAGGGGTTTGCTTATCAACATCACGAGCTATCACGATTTTACGAAAAAAAAAGTTTTGAAAAAGTTGGTCGTCATCGATCATGGCCGTTCATGGTCACCCGCAAATCGAAGAGGGGTCGGGGCAACTTTTCCCGATTTCGTGTGAGTTGGTAGAGAATTACCCATATACAATTTGAATATAGGTATGAAGCATGCAAAATTCCGCTTCATTTCATACCCATATTTGAATTTAGAAAATTGGTGTATTTTCGAAAAATAGGTAATTTGTGAAAAATTAAGTATTTAAACAAAATCAATTGAAATAAAACATGCAAAATTTAGCTTCCTTTGATATCCAAAAATTTTAGTATTTTCGTAAAAATACGGAAATTTGTGAAAATTTTGTATTTATAAAAAACAACTCTAATAAATTGCAAAAGCTTACGATATTTTGTTTCGTTTGATTCCTATAGTGCAAATTATGAAAATTCAAGTATTTTCGGAAAAAAATGTATTTTGGTATTTTGTTGAAATTTTAGAAGTTTACAAAAATACTTCAATAAAATGGAAGTAACTTACAAAATTTTACTTCGTTCAATACCCATATAGCAAATGATGAAAGTTTGAGTATTTTAGAAAAATACGGTATTTTGTGCATACATATCTTTGAAACTTCCTAGATTTTCAAAAAAATATATTCTTAGTGAAAGCATTGAATGTTTTACATGATATGGTTAAATTAATCGGTTTAAGAAATATTTAAAAAATTAAATATCGTTCATAATCGGCGATAAGATTATAGATGGATCATCGTTATAAGAAAATATGGTTCAGTTTTGCTGAAATTTGGGATTCTTGCATATTTTAATAGTATAAACAGCCCCACCAAACTTAAGCATCATCAGAAAAATTTGATTTCAAATTTGTACTTTATTGTTTACAGTTGGCGCTAAATGACCCATTCTTTTTTCCCCCTGAAAGTGGCGATAGATTTGGAGATACTTTACCTTTTTTACTTTCATTTCATAGACTCTTTGATTTATTCAATCTTTTCTCCCATAACTTTTCATATCTTTTTCTAGAATTTATTTATTTTGCACATTAATTTAAAAAAAAAGTAACAAGCCACACTTACAGCATTTAAATTGAAAAAAAAAAAAAATAAATAACAAAGTCCACCTACGTGGTTGGTGCCTTCCTCACTCCTAACCAAATATGGATCACAAAAAAAAATCGAAAATAATTTCCGGTTCTATATGAAACCAACTAAGTTTATTAAAATCTAGTCTTAAAGAGTATTGACAGAGTTGCCAGGTCGTTTAGAGATAGTCTGACTATCTAGACTCACACTCGCTTTGACTAAGACTTCAACTATTGAGCCTTGATAAGTAAAACTGAAACTAAGTCACCTTTTTTAAGATTTATAATTTTTGATTCAAATTGAACAGTCTGTTAATCAAGTCTGGAGTTTTTTGTGAAAAGGTCCAATAAACAAAATTTCCAGTTTTTTGCTGTTTGGGTGTTTTTGAAACCGCCTTGAGGGGGTATTAGAAAACACCCAAAAAGCAAAAACTGAAAATTTGGTTTATTGGACCTTTTCACAAAAAAATCCAGAAGTGTTCCATTATATTTCCATTATATTCAACCAAAATTTAGAATAAATTGGGAACATTTAATTAAAAATGGTATTTAAATTTTAACTCTAAAAATTCACAAATCAACAGACAATTACACATACATACATACAATAACAATAGCGTCATAAAAGCGTATCACACACACACACACACTTTCAGAAGAGGTGGGCTATTCATTACCAGCCACTTTTTATCACTTTGCAGCGATGCATCTTATCTGCGTTGTGTTCATCGCGTTTGTTCAGCGAGCAGTATCCATTGCGGTAGGAGGAGGTTTTGTTGTTTTTTTTTTTTTGCAAACACGAACTAGCTTAGCTTAATCTAAGCGCCATGGACAAGTGTTAGAGAGGGGGGTCATTCGGGTATTACGTATTTTTGATTCTCCTATTGAAGGAATGATATTTTTACGTAATTTCTAGACGACCCCCCATGATAATTCTTCAAGTGCGCATTGAGTGCACATCACCTGAACAACAAAATAAAAATCATCCTCGCATCGCGCAATGATATCGTGATCGCACATTCATCGAGAGATTTCCAGCGCCAAGATCCGTAAATCATACCGCGTGATGAGCTCCGTTATTACGAACCGAGCACATTTGGCATATCTCTCGTGTGTGGTGGCGTCTCGGTCGCTCAAGCTGGTTGAAGTAGTTGTTGCTTCTGGCATTGCGAAAAAAAAGAACCGCAGCCGCGACATCACTCGAACAATAATCACTTTCGAAATGCAAATACGACATGGTTTTGCATTAGTGGACACAAGCCGGTGCCGCAAGGGTGGATAAACAATACCAATGGGTTAGGGTGGTTCATTGAAGTGATTGTATTAGCAATTGTTTTGCTTGTTTAGCTTCCTCAATAATGCTTATTCTGCTCGAACCTTCCAAACGAGTCTACAAACTCGAAGGCCTGGCAACCCTATCTCCTGATATGACCACATGAGTGATATTTATGTACTTTTTAGAAGCATTCCAAGGAGCAAAAAACAAGAAGATCTGGCAACCTTGTGTTAAGTTGTGGTTTCTCGAATACTTGTTCAACGAAGAGTTTATAGTTCAAAAGAAATTCATTTCTGGATCTTTTGTGTGACACAATTATAGTTAGATCAGAGAAAAACGCGTTTAATGTTTGGCATTGAGAGGACAAAAAATATAGCACGCAATGTAAACAATAACAAACTCGTTTTGTTGGGCTGACCATTCTGTGCATGGTCCTGAAGTTGGATTAAATGTGGTTGCCGAAGTCCTGAGTTATAATAACAAATGTGTATGGTAGTCGGCCATGCACGTATGTCAAACGCATTCTGACGCTTTGGCCAGTTGTCACACTTACATCAATTTTCAGGGTGCGTCAAGGTAGCACGACATGATTGAAACATCCTTCATATGAAAAGTGTCAAAAATGCACGGAGTTTGTTCGGCTTTTATTGAATACCTCAGGATTGATATCGATTTGTGGGGATCTGTGAGGTATTTGAGTTGCACAAAATGGCATTCTTAACTCAATTTGGCCCAAAATGCACGTGCGGCAAGATGGCACGACGATGTGTCTTAGGAGATCTCTTGACTCGTTTTATAAGTTTACTTTGTTTTGAACCACCCTAACCAAAAAAATCCTACCGTGTATGCACGCAAACAAATACTTAAAGTGGTGGCAAACCAAAAAAAAAAAATCCGTCGCCGTTGTCTTCACGTCCAAGTAATGAAAAAGTGACCGTTTTTCGCTTGGTCGATCAACCGTTTGGCAGCGGCGGCGGTGGCCCTCCTTCTGTCCCGTTTGAAAAGCCTCGGCGGTGGTCACCACACGTGTGTGGTTGACGTCTTCGGACGCGGCAGGTTGAATACGGCGCGGTGCCGACCGTGACGAACAACCGTGTCGCGTCTTCACGACACACGACGACGGTGACGATGATGATGTTGGCTGGTTGGTACAATTGCCATTAACCTGGGGTAGCAAAAAAAAAAAAGACAATTGAAGCAATTGAGTCACTCAACCAATTGTGCCTTTTGGCACTGAAGACGACACGTACACGTAAGTGACGGTGATTGGGTAACGAGCGAAAATTTAGCACGTGGTCACGGTAATGTAAGTTCAAACGGAGTAGCTTGGACATTATAAGTCTAACGTACAAACATTTCAAACGAATTTACCCAAAGTCAGGAGAAATCACCTCTGCTAGACTTGTTAGACAGTTGCTGCTACTAAGTAGTACACGATGATCGAGCCACCGTCGAGCCAATGTCATGTTCGTGATAAAAAGCTCCTTGAGCATCCATCAGCTCAACTCTGTAGGCCGTCGGATTGATGATACCAGTCAGTCAGTGGCCATAAATAATTCATAAACCACGACGCGTTGGACCCTCTCTGGATGAAGTGCATCAGCTGCAGCCCCGCAAACCCCCGCTCTCCGCTGGCAAGAATTATTAATATTTGTTACATGGAAATTACTAAACCTTAACTTTTATAATAACGACCACCGGTGGCAGTGTGGCAGCAGCTTAGGCAAATCGTTGTAGGCACCTCGGCTATGCCGTTGCTGCCGATGAGCACCGAGACATAGTTTTCATTCCGCGAGACGCGGCTTTACCTCACCATCATTGTTGTAGAACACTGTCGAAGATTCGAACAGTGGGTTATTGAGTATTGAAAGAAAAATAAGTTTAATAATAATTAAACACAAATAAAAAATATAGCATTTCGGAAATTATGTTTTTTTTAAATATTTGTATGAAACTTGATTTTTTATGAAACTTTGTCCATCGATTCCTTATGGTTAGATAACCCGTTATCAGCTCCTTCATACAAGTATCCACACAAATTTGAGGCTATGGACGAAAGAGCAATGAAAACATTCGAAAATCTGTACCTCGAAGAGATTTATGGTCGAATTGGTATCATCGGCAATGTTACGATCAAGATTAGTCAGTAAAAAATAGTTACACTCTGAGAAATTTATTTGTTCATCAAATATGTTATTATCACAAAAACTCGATTTTCAAAAACTTTACCCAAATCATTTTCGTTTAGTAGATCATTTTCGTTTAGTTCATTTTAGTTGACAAAAAGTGGCAACCTTTGAGCAATACGGTAACGTCATGTTTCGAATACCCGGACGCTTCGAAACCCGGACACCTCATCTTGTTTTATCAATTATTTGGATATAAGTTCGCATTATGGATGTCAAAACTGTGTTATTGGATGAATTCTGACATCAACTTTCATTTAAAGCTCGTTTGAACACTGTAATCAATGGAAAGCATCGGAAATGCACACAAGAAATTAAAAAAAAAACTTTTTAGGATGTAAAATTGTATTTTTATTCGAAAAGTTCTTTTTTTCAATTCCTTCGTGGAACTACTAAGTTTCCGTTCATTCCCGAACGATGAAACGGCCTACTTTGCTCTATCAGAAGTAACAGACTGAGCAACTCTCTACGAAATCGGCTGATTTCGACCATTTTTGTTTTTTCTATTTTTTGATTTGGCTTAAACGTTGTGGGGGCCTTCCCTATGACCAAATAAGCTGTTTTGCGTCATTGGTTCACCCATACAAGTCTCCATACAATTTTGGCAGCTGTCCATACAAAAATGGTATGTAAATATTCAAACAGCTGTAACTTTTGAGTGAATTTTCTGATCAATTTGGTGTCTTCGACAAAGTTGTAGGTATTGTTGAGGACTTTTGAGAAAAAATAGGTACACGGAAAAAAAATTGCAGATTTTTAATCAACATTTTTCACTAAAACTCAATTTCCCAAAATAAGTATTTTTTGATTTTCGAGATTTTTTGATATGTTTTAGGGGACAAAAATCCGCAACTTTTGAGCTATAGAGAAACATGGTCAAAAAATCTGACGCCGAGTTATGATTTTTTGAAAAAAATAGTGATCTTTGGAAAAAAAATCGAAGTTTCATGCAAAAACAAGTTTGACATTATTTTTTAATGCAAAATTGAATTTGCAATCGAAAAGAACTTTACAGATTTTTTGATAAAAAGCTCCGTTTTCAAGATATTGCCACCGAAAGTTTGATTTTAGCGAAATATTTGCAGTTTTTCAATTTTTAAAAATAGTGACCATGAGTGACCATTTCTAAAAATATTTTTTTTGAAAATTTCAGAAAATTTGCTATAAAATTGTCTAAGAGACATTGAAGATTGGACATCGGGTTGCTGAGATAGAGCCGCTTTAAGAAAAAGAAACACGAAAATTGAAATTTTCTAAATCTCACCAAAACAACCCACCATTTTCTAATGACGATATCTCAGCAACTAATGGTCCGAGCGTAATATTCTATGTTTGGCCCTTTTGAAATGTTAGTCTGGATTTAAAAAAAATCAAAATATTTTTTTCGAAAAGATCGGAAAATTTTACGAATGTTTCATATTTTAACATTAAAAATCGGACCATTAGTTGCTGAGATATCGACATTAGAAAATGGTGAGTGGTATGGGTGAAACTTAAAAAACTTCATTTTTCCTGTTTTGCCTTCCTCACTGAGGTAAGGCTATAATCCTGCTCTAAAAATGAACTTTGAATATAAACGTCGTAGACCCACCTTCATGTATACATATCGACTCAGAATCGAAAACTGAACAAATGTCTGTGTGTATGTGTGTGTGTAGCTCATGTTTCTCGGCACTGGCTGAACCGATTTGACCCGAACCTGTTGCATTCAACTTGGTTTAGGGTCCCATGGATCGAGTTTTATATAGATTGAAGTTTCGATAAGTAGTTCAAAAGTTATGTATAAAAATGTGTTTTCACATATATCCGGATCTCACTTAAATGTATGTAAACTATGTCCGGATCCATCATCCGACCCATCGTTGGTTAGGTTATCAAAAGACCTTTACAACAAGTCCAAAACATTGATGATCTGGCAACCCTGTCTCGAGGTATGACCACTTAAGTGATATTTATGTACTTTTTTATTCCGGATCTAAAAAATAGATGAAATGTTTGTACAATTCCATCACATCAGCCATTGTTGGAAATAAGTGAGGAAGGCTCCAACCACGTAGGTGGATTAAGTTAGTTCTTTTTTCTTTAAGCCGCTGTATCTCAGCAACCAGAGGTCCAATCTTCAATGTCTCTTAGACAATTTTATAGCAAATTTTCTGAGCTTTTTTAAAAAAATATTTTTAGAATTGGTCACTCATGGTCACTATTTTTAAAAATTGAAAAACTGCAAATATTTCGCTAAAATCAATTTTCCGGTGGCTTTATCTTGAAACGGAGCTTTTTATCAAAAAATCTGTAAAGTACTTTTCGATTGCAAATTCAATTTTGCATTAAAAAATAATGTCATACTTGTTTTTGCATAAAACTTCGATTTTTTTCCAAAAATCACTATTTTTTCAAAAATTTATAACTCGGCGTCAGATTTTTTGACCATGTTTCTCTATGGCTCAAAAGTTGCGGATTTTTGTCCCCTAATACATATCAAAAAATCTCGAAAATCAAAAAATACTTATTTTGGGAAATTGAGTTTAAGTGAAAAAAAAGTTGATTAAAAAATCTGCAATTTTTTTCCGTGTACCTATTTTTTTCTCAAAAGTTCTCAACAATACCTACAACTTTGCAGAAGACACCAAATTGATCAGAAAATTTACTCAAAAGTTACAGCTGTTTGAATATTTACATACCATTTTTGTATGGACAGCAGCCAAAATTGTATGGAGACTTGTATGGGTGAACCAATGACGCAAAACAGCTTATTTAGTCATAGGTTTGAGCCAAATAAAAAAATACAAATAAAATCCATTTCCGGTTTTGGTAGAGAATTGCTCAGACTGGAAAATAACTACTTTTCAATACCAGTGCTGAAAAGTTCTACTACTCAACACTGAAGTAGGTGCTGAAAAATGAAAATTTTCACATAAAATTACATTCAAAATAGTAGTTTATGCAACAAGTTGCAAAAAGAGGATTTTTCCAGCACGAGTCGTACATTTATCCAACGAAGTTCATCTAGTTGGATAAATACGATGAGTGATAGAAAATCAAGTTTTGCAACAAGTTCCATACAACGTTTTGTGCATTTCCGAAAAAAAACGCGTTGAACAGAATTTCAGGACAAATGTCCATACATGTCCATGTTTTGGAATCGGAACGATGTCAGCTATTCATTAAAATTATAATTACATGAAAATTTTCACAAAAATACGTTTTTTTCCTGTAATTTGAATATGCATTTTTTTTCTCTAAGAAACCAAAAATATATTGTTTTTGCTTTATGGGTATCAAATGATCATACATTTCGAATGTAATAACAATTTTTTTTGAAAATACTCAAGCTTTTCACAAAACTACATTTTTTCGAAAAAATACTCAAAATTTTCACAAAAGGTCGGGATATTTTCATACATTTCGAATGTAATAAAAACATTTTTTTTTAAAATACTCAAAATTTTCACAAAACTACGGTTTTTCGAAAAAAATACTTAAAATTTCCGTTTTTACAATATGGGTATCAAAAGTTCGGGATATTTTCATACATTTCGAATGTAATAAAAACATTTTTTGAAAACACTCAAAATTTTCACAAAACTACGTATTTTTGAAAAAAAAATATTCAAAATTTCAGTTTTTACAATATGGGTATCAAACGATCAGGATTTTTTCATACATTTTGAATGTTACAACATTTTTTTAATACTCAAAATTTTCACAAAACTACGTATTTTCGAAAAAAAATACTCAACTTTTCTGATTTTAAATATGGGTATCAAACGATCGGGATAATTTCATACATTTCGAATGTAATAACAGCATATTTTGAAAAGACTCAAAATTTTCACAAAACTACTTATTTTCGAAAAAAAACTCAAAATTTCAGTTTTTACAATATGTGTATCAAACGATCAGGATTTTTTCACAAATTTCGTATGTGATTACAACATATTGTAAAACTAAAATTTTTGAGTATTTTTTTCGAAAATACGTAGTTTTATTATTATTTTTAGTGTTTTCAAAATACGTTGTTATTACATTAGAAATGTATGGAAAAACTAACTTAATCCACCTATGTGGTTGTTTCCTTCCTCACTTTTTACGAACATTTGGTGATATCAAAGAGTGATAAGATGGGTTTGGATACAAATTCTATCTATCTTCTATCTATCATCTATATATATTATATAGACAAAATTTCGACGGTTTTGTTATGGACATAGTTTACATACATTTAAGTGAGATCCGATTCGCAACTCTGACACTTTTTTATACATAACTTTTGAACTACTTATCGGATCTTCAAACAATTCAATAGTGCAGTATGGGGCACCAAACCGGATCGAATGCAACTTATTTGACTCAAATCGGATCAGCCAGTGCCGAGAAAACTTGGCAAGAATTTTGAGCACCAAGGGGAATACGCACACACATACACACACACACACATACATTTGTTCAGTTTTCGATTCTGAGTCGATAGGTATACATGAATATAGGTCTACGAGCTGTTTTTCAAAAGTTCATTTTTCGAGCAGGATTATAGCCTTACCTCAGTGAGGAAGGCAAAATCCCCATCATTTGATACCCATATTGTAAAAACTGAAATGTTGAGTATTTTTTGGAACAAATTTTGTGAAATTTTTCTGATAATAAAATAATGAATGAAGAAACTCAACAAAATTTTTTTAAATTAAATTTTTGTTCAGTTCTTATGAAATAAATTTAATGAAATGATCAGAATATTTAAAATACAAATAAATTTGATTTAATATTAATTGTATAAGCATCTGGAAATAGATCTAGCTTAATGAAAATAAACGTGAAATAATATTTTGATGCATAATATTGACCAAAGCCAAGCTCATAACAATTTTCAATGAATTTAAATTTTCTTGGAGTTCCCGGGATTTCCCGGAAAATTGATTAAAAATTTCCCGTTTCCCGGGAAATTTGTAAACCCTGGAAATTAGACGCTCTAGTTCTACCCAAATCATCATAATTTTCATTTTGTGAAATCAATGTTTAATTAAATAACACTAAACAATTGAAAAATATTGTGTCTGCTTAGCACCGCAATTTTATTTTCTCACAAAAATAAAATTATCGTCAATACTTCGAAATTTTGGAAACATATGATTTCAAAACAACTGGACAGGTGTATAATTCATTTTAGAACACTTTTTGCTTTGAAATGCTGAAACCGTGGCCTGTATTTTTGTGTAATAAATAAAAGGATATGTTCTAATCATGGATTTTTTTCACCGCATTTAGTACACATTAACCGGTAGAAGTCTGGAGTTTTTTAAAAGGTCCAATAAACTAAATTTTCAGTTTTTGCTTTTTGGGTGTTTTTTAATACCCCTGACTCAAGGCGGTCATAAAAACACTCAAAAAGCAAAATTTGGAAATTTGGTTTATTAGACCTTTTCAAAAAAAAAAAAAAAAAAACTCCAGAAATGTTCCCTTATGTTGAAAAAAATATATTGTTGAATTAGTCTAAGGCTATTGTTATTTTTTTTAATGTCTCTCGACTCTGACCAAACTCAAGGAGGGAGGAGGGAGGGGGAGTAAAAAAATTAAAAATATTTAAATTCAAATTAAGGCCATGGTTTTAACATGGTTAAAAATACAGAAAAAATCACTTTAGATTGTTTGCAGTTGATAGTAATTCGATTTTAAGGAACAATTAGAAACATTAAAAAAAATTATCTTTTTTTGAAAAATAGTTTTTTTCTAAAAAATAAGTAGCGTTGATTTACAATGAAATTTACCTTTTGAAATATTTATTAATTTGAGATTTATCATAGATTTCTGTTAAAAATGTATTTTTTCAAAAAAACCGTTGCCCTTTAACTTACTATGCACCCAAGCCCTTCAAAACCAAATTGCGTGTCGATAAAACTCGGCTGATGCAAACGAAAAAAAAACAAACCAAACATTCATTGACATCGTAACACTTCTCAATACTGGCCAACCAGACTGCCCTGCACCTCAACCAATGCGATGGACACCCCTGACGCTACTCCAAACTGCGTGCAAAAAGGGCTGACCATTTTAATTGCTTCGACATGAATTGCGCGCCCGACTGGGCAAACATGGCAAACCGCGCAAATGTCTTGATGTGCTTGACTCATCACCAAACACGTGGTGAAACTGCCGCGACGCCACGCACACGTGTACCAAGAATAGAACCAACCGCACGGCGGGGGTCATCGCGGCACGATCGTTGGACCTTCGCGGGCGCAATTCTTGGGCCATCCAAGCGGCTCAAATTGTGCGTTGGCGGCCTGGCCGGCAGAACAAACATTGTGGAACGTTGCGTTTTTCGGATTGCTGGTACGCACCCAAGTGCCAAACACCCAATACTGGTTGACTGATTGCAGGCCGACTGATTTCACATGTGCAAAACGCCGCAGACTGACACTGCTTGTTTGTGGCTGGAGAATTTGCCGGGTTTGGATTACAGTTTGGTGGACTAGGTCACTGGATACGATTTCACCAGTTTACATGACAAGCCTAACATGCGTTAGGAATCAACTGGTGAAATCTGATGTCTCTGGGTGAAATCTGACGTTTCTAAAGTTGTAACTGGCGTGGTAATTTATTTACCTTTTAGATAGTAAGACGGTAAGCTTGCAGAAACAAGTGATTGATTTTAGTATCAAGATTTTTTTTTGTAATTTCATTAGTTTATTGAATCAACATTGATTCTTGATATAAATGTCTACTACTCAGATTCTAAAAAAATGGTACGTAAATAAACAAAACAAGTAACATTTTAGACTTTATCAAAGCTGTCACAACCGCTATAAAACCTATCAACTAAAACCAACATTAAAACCACTAAATCGTAACAGCCTCCCCAGGACCCCGATAAACCTCTGTTAAAACCCAAAAGGTTATCACGGCCTATTTATAAAACCTACATAGGAGTTCAAGGCTTTAAAACTGAATCCTAACAACATCCTTGATAAACCCTTTGTTAAACCCTAGTCAGGAGTTAAGGAAAAATGACATTTCATACGTCTTCAAACGTCTTATGTCAAATAGGTTTTATTTTGGCAAAAAATAAGTCTTTGTCTTGCCAAATGATAAAATGGAGATGGTTTGCAAAAATGGTGATGATAAATAATAGATATTGGAGGTAATTAAAATAATTTGAAAGCTGCGGTTGAAATTTTATTGATAAATGTAGGGGAGATAGAGCCAAAAAATTCAACTCGCTTCATAAAAAATCAATATTAGCCATCATAGTTTTTAATGTTAAAAAATATTTTATTGCAATTCTTTAAAAAAAATTAAAAAAAGCTATTTTAATTATATCAGAAATTCAGCATACATGAGTTTTTTCGTCAAATTTAAATCAAATTTCTCACTTTTCTATTTTTTAAACCAAGATGTCAATCACATTCAATCAGATCACGCGTTTAGCGCCATATTTATGCACTGCTAATTGGCCGCGTTAAAAGCTTTTTCAGGAGCATGCGGTTTTAATTAAGCTTTTTGCATGCCTAATGGCACTTGACAGCTAAAACACTCTTGATTTCAAAGAAGCATGCGATAAAACCGTTTGGCATGACATTGCCATTGGGTTTTCAAGACTCTCTTAAAACTTTCATAAAACCTTATTGAAAGCCATTAAGCTTTTATTGTCACTAGGTTGTATGTCCGAGGCATAGTTGAAGAGTTGTTGCAAATGGAAAGAGGCAACTTTTGGTTTGGTTGAAAGTTAGGGTGGTTCATGATTAGGGTGATTTAAAAAAATTAACTTTTCTGGAATATTTTTATAATTTTTGTTTGTCTTCTAAAAAGTTTTTGGGCTTGGCAATCCAAGCAATTTTGTCGAAGACAGCAACATTTTTTCTCGCAATATACGCCGATTTCGTGTGAATTGGTATAGAATTACCCCTAGGGCAGGCCTGCCCAGCGTCTCGCATGGGGATCCGGCCCGTGAAGCCATTTTATCCGACCTGCGTCGGCTTTTCAAAAAAGTTCATATTTAATAAATAAAATGAGTGTCCTAATTAAAAAAAGGCTCTAGATAAAAGTTCACATAGTAATAACAACATTTTTTAGAAACATTTAGATTTTGTTTGCTTTGGCGATAAATTATTGCAAATTCGACGTATTATTTTATTATTAAACAGAAAAATGGAACAAGAAAACAAAATTATCCTTTTCGTTAAAATGTTAAGAAAAAAAAAAAATAAATAAATGTTGTCTGAAAATGTACAAAAGAAAGTCACAAATTTTTTTTTCTGTTTTTTCACTATGTTTACTTTTTTATTGAAGTTTTATATTTTAAGCAACTTGACTAATTTTTTTTTTGATAAGTGAGCAAGCAAAAAATATTTTTTTTAAAAAAGGGGTTTTTTGTGATGAAGTTTTATAAAATGACTTCTAAAAGCGAAAACGAAACTATTGGCACTACGCCCCCCGGGGCATGGCCTTCCTCTAACGTGGGATTTCTGCTCCAGCGCCTCTGACGAGACAGGAGAAACCGGGACCGACGTTTTACTTCACCATCCGATAGAAGCTCAGTGGATAAGGCGGGAATCGAACCCGCGTCTCATAGCATCATCGGGATCGGCAGCCGAAGCCTTCTAAAAGCATCATACTTAAATAAAAATCGCTTCATATAATTTTGATACATTTAAAAAAAATTCCAAAATGGGTCAAGAAATCAAAGAGAACAGTAAATATAACTATTGAAATCTTTAATATTTTAAATAAATTTGAAGATTATCAAATTAAATTTTTTTAAAAGTTCTGTGTTCTACACTGTTTTAAATTGTTGTGTTTTGAAAACCATTTTAAAATATTTTATAAAATATTTGACAACGCAAAAACATTTTTTTGTAAAGAAGATTCGGATTTAAATTGTGTTTCAATAAATTCTATCATGTCTCTTTAAAATTTTATTGTATTTTGGTTTAGAGGAAATAGAACTTTTAAAAACTTGCAACGACCAATGAAATTTGATTTTTAGCAGAGTTTTTAAATTGCAATCGACAAGAGCATTTTCAATACAGTTTTGAACAATTCAAAATAACAATTAATCAAATAAACACATGTTTAAAGTAATCTTCAATCTTATTAGCAACACTGGTTTATTAATTATTTCATTATTTTTTTAATAATCTAATAACAATAATTTTATGAAAAGAAGTTTGTTTACTCTTCAACATTTTATCAAACATTAGTTTCGGCCAACCACTGTTTCAGAAAAGTCAGATCTGGCTCGCAGGGCTTAAAGGTTGGGTACCCCTGCCCTAGAGTTAAGTTTGGTGCAAAATCTGATTGGAAAAGTCGAAAATATAGTTAAACAAAATTTTAAAATCACATTTACATGCAAAATCACATTTTTATTCGAAAAGGTTTCGAATTTTTCATCGTGACGTTTTAAGGTTCGCGATTTTTAGACTTTCCGGCGGGACATTCCGTAAGAAGTTCTTTCGGTAGTGTAGTGGTTTTGAGTGGTACAAGAATTCAGACGGATTTTTGCAGGTTTTCATGTGATTTGGGTGTTGTGAAGAAGTGAAACTTTGATGAGAAATCTCGGTCACCGAACGGAGTTTTTTGAAGCCATTTGTTAAATTTTGGTCAGAAATTTCTGCCGATACAGGAGGTGGCCTTCAAGAGAAAAAATGGGTGGATTTTCCAAGTTTTTATTGTTGTAAAGTTGTGAAAATTGCTGAGGAAAATGTTGAAGGAGTTCAGTAGTGAGTGAAGGGGGCGGGAGTAGGCAACGCTTGCTGAGATTGGCGGCTCGATTTCTGAGCGGCTTAAAATGCAGGCGGCTCGAGAAGTAACCGGATTCGTGACGAAATAGTGAATGTAATCGCTGCCGGTTTGACGGATGATGCTGCTTTTCGGGTGAGAAACTTCCAATTGGAAATATGGAGCAGCCGTGACTGACTGGTTACGGTGTTCGCTTTGTAAGCGAATGATCCTGGGTTCGATTCCCGTCTGCTCCAAACGAGAAAGATCAGGAAATATGAATTTTTGAAACTCTAAACATGAACGAAACATCAAAGTCGCTCGAACCGGGGTTCGATCCCTCGTCCTTTGGATTGGTAGAATTAGGAATACCACTACTACAAACTATATACGTGCTGGGTCTTTGTCCATTTGACAAGGACTCGGAAGTGCTAAATAACGTTTGAATCCGATTGATGCAAACGTTCTTTAGGGCGGAGCTTGTCGATTCAAGCTGAAGTACCTCGCGCACGGCTAGCCTGCGTAGAAATGGGTCACCGAAGCTCGGCAGAGCTAACACCTGCCAAATGCCTATGCGAGTTATTTGCATGTATAGGATTTAAAATCTAAAATACATGGAAACAACTCAATTTGTAAGAAGCGACCGCGTGGTCCCGTTTGGTTGGTTGCACACACACACACACACACACAAAATCACATTTTTATTCGAAAATGAATTATTATTCAAAAAAGTGAACCATTTTAAAGTTGAAGCATTTTACGGTGAATTTTTTCGATAGATGTTCAGTTTTCATTGCAATTTAAATATCTTTTAAGAAGGTGATGCACCCCTGCAAAAACTGTTGTCGAAACACTGAGACAATCTTCCTTTTTTGACCTTGTTGATCGGACTGCGGCTTGCAGAGTTGCAGCCTCTTTAAACTTAAATTTTGTGAAGATAATAGTTTTATACTCAGTGTCAACTAAGGCTGGTAAAAAATTTATTTAAAGTTTTTGTCCCCCCCTTCAAAGTTGGCCAGAAAAATCAGGGGCAAAAAAATATTTTTTCAGAAAACTTCAATATTTTTATGAAAATTTAAGTGCAATTAGTTAAAATCAATTTAAAATAAATTCCCCTGCGTTTAGAATCATTTTTAGCATGTTTGGGTTGATTTAAAAATCTTTTGAATTTTTGAAGATTTTCGGTGTCCATTATCGCAAAAGTTTTTTTTTCGCCAAAATTTTTGTTTTCGTCAAATTTTACTTTTTTTGAAAACTTTTATTGCAAAATAACTGAACTAGTGTAAAATACATTTTAAAACACTTTTTCCATGCAAATGTTGAAACTATGGCACGTTATTTTAATATTTATATTTTTTTTATTTTTTTGCCCCCCTCGACTCCAGCCAGAGCCGGGTGACAAAAACTTTTAAAAATATTTGCATCGGCCTAACTAGCTTTAATTTTTTCAAAGCGTGGTAGCTATCTTGGAAATTATTAGTTCAATTTGCAGTTTTAAAAAATTGAACTATTGTATTTTTTTTTTTGCTTTTTTGGATAAAAATAATTTTGAAATATTAGAATTATGAGTTACTTTTTGAAAAGGCTTTCAACATTTAATCGCATTTTAAAATGCTGGGGTAGAATTTCGCAATTATTTTTATAGAAATGAACAGAAAATGTCACAAAAGTTTAATTCTGGATCATTGAAAATCTAACCAATATTTTCATAGGCTTTCTTAAATTTCTTTTTACTAGAAAAACAAATGTTCTTTATTTTACAACACTTTTTTCTAGGAAATGTTGATTCTAGGGCCTGTTTGGGTTATTTTTATCCCAGTTCAGGACTTTTTAAAAAAATATTCGAAAATGATTCCAAATAAAAAAATTACTGATTGTGTTTATTTTGTATTAATGCATAAGTTCCAAACATTTCACATTAAAACAATACGGTTAAGTGTGATAATTGTTTTCTATAAAAAATGTCAAATAATCAATTTAAGGGTTGATTACAAAAGCTGAAAATTTGTGTACTCAAAACAATTTCAAAATAAATAAAACTCCATTAGGAGTTCTGCTACAATGTTAAAAAAAATTATGCATGAAAATCTAGACGAATTGATAAAAATTCAGGGTTGAAATTTTGAACGTTTGGATACGCGTAAGATGATAAACAGGTTAGGTTTGATGAAAGTGGAAATTTATTATATCTGTGGAATTTTAGTGAAATCATTCAAGATAACTTGGATCATTGACAATGCCTATTTTAAAAATATCATTAGAAAGCTAGCATCTGTTTCCGTTCGCAAATGTCTCGATCTCTTGCTCCTCAACAGATCCGCTCAGCAAGCTTTGCACCACCCAAACAATCCCAACCCGATCCGGTCGCTGGACATCACGATGGCGATGGCAGTTTGACATTTCACCACTCTGCCACTTTACTTGGTTTAGCTGCCGGGCGGGCCGTGATTTGGTGTGGTCACCGATCCGCAGCACCATGAATGGACCCCCCTCCCCTCCTTTCAACCTAACTCCAAAGATCCATAAAAGTCCACGTTCCGGCAAAGTAGCGCAATTGTTGGCGATGGGGTGGCGGCTGAAGTATGTACTCTGTGCACTTAGAGTGGCTCTCTTTGCTGCTTTTATTGCGCGACTTTTGCTTAGAGGGACACTTAAAAGAAGGGGGGGGGGGGGTACTTTTTGGTCTCCGATGTCTTTTGTTTTTGTGCCACTCGCCGGAACCAATTTCACCCCCCTCCTTCGACACTACTCCTCCTAAGCCGGTGGTCACTTTAGTCCCACTTCTCCGGTGGACTGGATGTGGTGATAAAATTGGATTTAATTACTTGACTTTACGATCGCCAGAGGTCTCCCCCCCTCCAGCTCAAAGCCTCTTTTGCTTCACATAAGTAAACAGAGTCACCGAGGTTCGTCACTCACCGCCGTTTGGCTCTTCGTTTTTTGAGAAATGCTAATTTGAATATTTTCAATTTTACTTTGAGCTCGACTGAGGGGTGAAGGTTTGAAGAGAGGGGGGAGGGAGGGAAGAATCTATTGTGTTTCTGGCATCTGCGTACGCGGAATGACAAAACGACTCTTTCGTGGTACCTTAAGCAATTCCCTCCCTTCCCCTTTTCGGATTGAGTCTAGGTACAATTGTGTGTATTTTTTTTTTGTACTTTTGTGTGTACTTAGTTGCTGTGACTAGCTTTGTTACGCGCCGCCATCGGGATTTAGGGGAGTTTAGTTAGAGTTTGTGCGCTACTTGAATATTTAGGTTGATTTAGGGCAATTTATTTTTTTCATTTGCTAAAATGCTATGAACAGGACAGATTTGTGTAAACTCCTCTTTAAAACATTGAACTTTTATTATAAAAGGGTAATTCTCCGCCAACTCACACAGCAGTTGCCCCGGCCCCTTTTCGATTTGCGTGAAACTTTGTTCTTAGGGGTGAATTTTGTCCCTTATCACGAAACCAAGTTCCATTTTTCAAATTCTCGTGACGGAGGGGCGGTACGACCCCTACCATTTTTGAACTTTAACATAAGGGGTTTGCATAAAACCATCACGAGTTATTGCGATTTTATGAAAAAATGTTTTGAAAGAGTTGGTTGTCATTGATTATGGCCGTTCAAGATCACATGCGACAGACACAAACGACAAAACAAAGAAAAACAAAAAAAGTTACTTTTTCAAAAAATTTTTTTCGTAAAATCGCGACTACTCGTGATTGTTGAAAGCAAACCCTTTATAATTTCCTCAAAAACCAGCAAGACAAAAACATATTTTTGCAGAAAATCTAATATTATTTAAATAAAAGTTGTATAACAAATTGTAAACTATTCTAAATAAATTTTGGATCATCTATTTGTTTATTTTCAATAAATTGGGACACTTTCAAACTTTTTATGAATTTTGAATTTCGAATTCAGATTTAAAAAATATATACAACTATAAATAGAGAAACCAACATTTTCATGTGTTTGTCATTTTGTAATATTTTATTAATATTTAAAAAAATTTCGACGGTACCATGGCCGTTTAAATGTGTTTGTCATTTTGTAATATTTATTGAAATAATTGAAAATCGGACCTGAATTTGAAATTTAGTTTTATTTCACCATCCCCGTCGACCTCAACCAGAGGGGAACAATTCTCTACCAAAACCGGAAATGGATTTTATTTGGCTCAAACTTTGTGGGGTCCATGAAAAAAATAGTGACCATGAGTGACCGTTTCTTAAACTTTTTTTTTTAGAAAGTTTAGAAAATTTGCTATAAAATTGTCTAAGAGACTTTGAAGATTGGACCTCCGGTTGCTGAGATAGAGCCGCTTTAAGAAAAAGAAACACGAAAATTGAAGTTTTTTAAGTCTCACCCAAACAGCCCACCATTTTCTAATGACCATATCTCATCAAATAATGGTCCGATTTTTAATTTTAATGCATGAAAAATTCGTGAAATTTTCCGATCTTTTCGAAAAAATATTTTGAAATTTTTTAAATCAAGAGTAGCAAATTAAATGGGCGTAATATTCAATGTTTGGCCATGTAGTAACATTGAAAATCGGACCATTAGTTGCTGAGATATCGTCATTAGGAAATGGTGGGCTGTTTGGGTGAGACTTAAAAAACTTCAATTTTCGTGTTTCTTTTTCTTAAAGCGGCTCTATCTCAGCAACCCTAGGTCCAATCTTCCATGTCTCTTAGACAATTTTATCGAAAATTTTCTGAACTTCTCAAAAAACATATTTTTAGAAATGGTCACTTGTGGTCACTGCAAATAAAAAAACTGCAAATATTTCGCTAAAATCAAACTTTCGGTGGCTATATCTTGAAAATGGAGCCCTTTATCAAAAAATCTGTAAAGTACTTTTCGATTGCAAATTCAATTTTGCATTGAAAAATAATTTCAAACTTGTTTTTGCATGAAACTTCGATTTTTTCCAAAAATCACTGTTTTTTCAAACATTTATAACTCTGCGGCAGATTTTTTGACCATGTTTTTCGATGGCTCAAAAGTTGAGGATTTTTGTCTCCTAAAACATATCAAAAAATCTCGAAAATCAAAAAATACGTATTTTGGGAAATTGAGTTTTAATGTCCTTGTCAGCCTGTGTGGATCAATCGGACCGCGCACTGGACTCACAATCCAGAGGTCGCCGGTTCGAATCCCGGGGCGGACGCAAAAAATTCTAAGTGTAAATATAGGTATTCAGTGCCCTCTCCCCGTGCCCATACCTTCACACTTAGGAGACCCGGGAGGCGGAGTCTTGTCGCAAAAAGAACGATACACGCCTGTGGATCCGTTGACGAAACCGCAAGGTTTAAGAGGGCCACATTATAAGGTGTTACGTCGATTCCGTTTTCCGTGAAAAAAAGTTGATTAAAACATCTGCAAATTTTTTCCCCTGTACCTATTTTTTTTTTTTCTCAAAAGTCCTCAACAATACCTACAACTTTGCCGAAGATACCAAATTGATCAGAAAATTCACTCAAAAGTTACAGCTGTTTGAATATTTACATACCATTTCTGTATGAACAGCAGCCAAAATTGTATGGAGACTTGTATGGGTGATCCAATGACGCAAAATAGCTTATTTGGTCATAGGGAAGGCCCCCACAAAGTTTAAGTCAAATAAAAAAATACAAAAAATAAAAATGGTCGAAATCGGCCGATTTCGTAGAGAGTTGCTCAGGGACAAAAACTGGAATATTAATTTGTAACAGTCTATTCAGAATATTTGTATGAATTTTTAAACCCAAACTTCCGTTAACGCGGTTTTTATTTGATTTATTTCTTGAAAACAGTGTAATGTTTTTACATTATTTGCTTTAAAAAGATTGCAAAAATGCTGAGTCGTTCCAAGAAAAAGAAGAGAAATTAACGCAATACAAAGCATAACACCTGAGCATAAAGCGGGGTTTCAGTGCAGTACAAAATTAATAATGTTTTCATCTTCAAAAATATTTTTTTTAATCTTGCATTTTTTATAATTATGTCGGGCTTAGCGGTTCTAGAGTTTAAGGTACGAAATATTATTTTTTCAATGTTTATATTGCGTCCAATTAAAATTAGAGCCTTGTTGTAAGTGAATATCTCCAGCTGATACACATTTTTTTTTATAAATTGAACATAAACTTGAACAAACAAATAAAAAATCATTTTAGTTCAGTACATTTCCTTTTTCAGATAAATTGATTCTTGAACAACCCATACAATGTTTTGAAACCGCGCATCGGAAATGAATCTAAAATTAAGAAAAATCTTTTTTCAATTTTCTTTGTATAATTATAGTGCAGTGGTCCACATCGCAAAATTATGTGGAAAATTGATATCCGAAAAATGGTTAAGATTTGGAGCTTTTATGTCTTGAAAGAGTTGTTGCAAATGGGAAGGGGAAACTTTTGGTTGGGTCAAAATTAGGGTGGTTCACGAATAGGGTGATTTTCAAAATCTAACATTATGGAATATTTTTGGGATTTTTTTTGCCTTCCAGAAAGTTATTCAACCTGCCAACTCAAGAAACTTCAACGAAACACAAAACTTTTACCTCGCAATCTACGCCTTCTACGATCAAATTTAGAGAAAGCATCTTAGCAAACGTTTAAAGATCTGTTTTATGAACGTAGTAATTCAGGGTTATGTTTTAAAGAATGAATGTTCGAGGCACTTTAAGAGGTCTCAAAATCAAACATTATTTTTTTTTGACATGTCAATTTGAACTTCTAGATCAAAAGTAAGAGTCACTTTAAGGTTAAAAAGATGCAAATTTAAACCATAAATATCTCGAAAAAGTGCACTCCAATTTTTTGATTTCTTGGTAAAATTGTCATATTTGAACTCTTTCTAATAAAATTGACTCAATTGTCATTGACATTCATTGAGATTGATAGTATTTCAAAGATAGATCACACATTAAAGTACAGTCCAGACTCGATTATCCGAAGGCTTCGGAGAAAATTTCACTTCGTATAATTGAAAATTCGGAAAATCGAATCACGAAAAAATTGTGTTTTCTTAGTCTAATTTTTGATTGTCGTGCCCAAACTACGCTAAAAAGATTTAATTTTCAGATCCAAGTAATGTTGAAAAATTGCGTTTAATTTTTTAACATCAATAAACAACTCTTATTTGACTAAAATGAGGTCGCAGAACTCAAATTGTTTTTTTTTAAACTTGAGAAATATTAATATCTAGAGTTTTTTTGAATAGGTTTTATAAACATATGGAAGACAATAGTTTATAGGTCCTTAAAAAAATACTTTAGATATTGTCATAACGTCATTGATATTTTTTGCAGATGCATTACTTAAATATTGAATAAATCATTCTGAAAGGCGTTTGTTAAAAAATGAAAATAAGGCTTGAAATTTGTTTTTTACACCCCTCGACTGAAGCTTACAGATAAAACTCAAAAAAATATGCTAGCATACACAGCAAAAAAATCATGGTAATATTACATCTGGTAAGGGGTACATCTTTAATGTAAAAAAAACATGTGCAATTGTACCTCTGGAAATGTGAAATTTCAACACTTTTCTGGTGTAATGCCACTTTTTCAGTCTAGATTGAAAATCAAAATTAATAATATTTTTAACTGTGTAAGTCTTACTTTTAAATATTTGTGTAGAATTATTGCGACTCAATCAAAGTCCACCAACACCCCCTATTTCCCTATCTCCAGATTTAACGGCTTTCCACGATGACCATTTTTCCACGGACAGCTCGTCGTCACCGGTCGTCTAAGCTGCTAAACCGAGATAAATTCCTCCAGATAACGCTCACTTCTAATGTCTTCCGATCCCCACCCCGCGCAAACCAGGTTGACGAGCGCGCGCGCGCCTTGTCTCATTCAAATGAGGAACTATCCCCGGCCACCGGGAATCTTCCCATCGACAGTTTTGCATACCCGGCGGAAGTGGGACGAGTTTATGTCGCCATAAAAAAGAGGGGTCTTTTTCGGTTCTACCCCTCCTGTGGGAATGTTCCCAACACAACTTACCAATTCTAAAGAAAAGGCGTCGTCTGACGGTGGCGCAGTTCTTGAAGAAGTGGAAAATTCGAAGAATTGGAAATCGCCACCACTCGATGTCAACTTTCTGCTCTAATTACCTCTCGGGGAGGGAGGGTTGTCCAAGGGCCGTGTCGTACAAGCGCAGCACTTGAAACAGCACTTCAAGGCTTTTGGCAGTGCAAATTCTTGCTGCGATGTGCGCAAAGTGTAGCGCGGGCGCGCTCAATTACAAGCCATCAATTATGACGGTTGAACACATTACGCGCGGCTAGCGTCGTCACACGCATCTGTGATCGCTGGGAGTTGGAGGGGTGGTAGAGAGGGGAGGGGGGGGGTCTATCGGTCCGGCCACCAACGGACAGAGCTCAATGCGATGTTCAGAAGTGGGCAGATAGTACAGACTTTGAAGGGGGGACACTGTGAGAAAGATTGATCCAATAAACCTAGCCATCATCAGCTATCTTGACCATTAACGGCGCTAGCCATGTCTAATTGTAGTTCTACAAAAATCATATTCAGAAAAGATAATTTATTTATCAATTGTTTTATTTGGTTCAACAGTTTTGTTGTAACTGTGATACAAATTTGCGATGAGCACCCTAAGTATTGCTCACCAAAGACGAAGGCAACTAACACTCAGTAATTCTACACTTTTAATAAATGCAAGCACGCTAACGCGCGATCCGATTGCCACGCATCGTCGCGAACGGTTGATATTGAATTCAGCCATTTTTACAACTCACAGCTAGCAAGCCGCTGGAAGCCCTGCTAAATGTGTTATAATGTCTATTTGATTGATCTTGTTAACTTGCGCGTCTCAAGCTAATGGACGATAATAAAATGCCGTGTGAGATGGTCTGGGTTCAGTGATTTGAGCTGGTAAATTTAGTGAATTATTAGTCTCGTACTTGTGTTTAGCAAAATGATTTGAAAGAGTTTTGAAACGATAAAATGTTGTACTTTAAAAAAATATTAGTTTAGCTTATTTTAAATGAAGGCTTTTAGAAATATCATTTGAAGTAAATTACAAAGTATAAATTTTTTCTTCAAGATTGTGAAATAAAAGTACGAACAATTCTCTTAAGAAATTCTTCGATTTGTATTTCCAGAATTCAAACATAAAAAAGCTGATAAATATCTCAAAATTATAAGTTATGAAATGTTTGCTTAATTGAAATCATAATTTTCGGCAGTATTTTTCCTAATTAGTTATAATGTATTCTATTTTTGCATCATATTTTAATTTTGAAAAATCAAAATAAGCTTCATATTCTGAAATGGTGCAGTTTTGGAGATCTAGAGTCTTTGGACGAGTTTTTGCATATAATAAGGAACAATTTTTGGTTTTGTTAAAAATTAAAGTGGGTTACGATGAGAATGTTTTATTTCAATCCAAGCAAATTTGTCGAAGACACCAACATATCAACTTGCAATCTACGCCTCCTAAGACTAATTTTATCAAA
The DNA here is from genome assembly GCF_015732765.1 of Culex quinquefasciatus. Classification (NCBI taxonomy): domain Eukaryota; kingdom Metazoa; phylum Arthropoda; class Insecta; order Diptera; family Culicidae; genus Culex; species Culex quinquefasciatus. The sequence continues at coordinate 25,404,453 of NC_051863.1, forward strand.
AGAATCAGAGTGGAAATAATGTCAAGCAAAAAAAATGTGATATTTAAATTACTCTTTTATTTTCCATTTTATAATTCTTCCGATTCCAAGCTACCAATTACTTACACAGCCTGGGCCATGTGTTGTGGAAATCAATGAAGCTCTAAATCATCTTAAATTTTGGCTTATTACTACCGTGTAGCTAGAAAATCTTTATTTTGTCCCTTTTCAAACGGAAGGGTTGAATTTGGGAAAAAATCGAAGGGATCAGAAAATTTCACGAATGTTTCATTTTTTTAAAGCTGAAAATCGGACCAACAGTTTCCGAGATATTGATGATTGAAAAATGAGGGCTTTTTGGGCAACACTGAGAAAATCTTATTTTCCTGTTTTTAAATATTTTCATGGCAATTCCTTAACAACTAAGAGTCGTATCAATAAAGTTATAAAAAAATATAGAGAATTTTCTCAGCTTTTTGAAAATAAATAAAAAATAAATAAAAAAATATAAGAATTGAAATGACAAGCCTAGGTTTCAACATTTGGATAAAAAAAGTGTTTTAAAATGCATTTTACAGGCATTCAGTTGCTTTCCAATCATTAGTTTTGAAAATATCAAGGTATCGACGGATTTTTTTTTTGCAAAAAAACTTTTCGTGGGACTGTACATTGGTATTTCATGAAACATTCTTAAAATTTTTTGAAAGTTGACAGTTGATGTCCTCTTAAACATATTAAAAAATAAAAATTATAAAAAAGTGTTTTTTTTTTCAAATCAAGTTTAAGCGACAAAAAGTGAAATTAAAAACCACAATTTTTTTTACCCTGTATCATTTTTGAATATTTTGAAAGATTTACAGTACAGTCCAGACTAGATTATCCGAAACCTCGATTATGCGAAGTTTCGATTATCTGAAGTTCGATTATCTGAAGGTTTGTATGGGACTTCGGATAATCGAATCACGAACATTTTTTTGCTTTCTTTTTCTAGTTTTAAACATCAAATTCGAGTTCTGCAAACCCATTTCAGTCAAATTTTAAAAGTTGATTGCCTATTAAATAATAAAAAGCATTTTTTCAATATTTCAACACCACCATATTGGCTGCCATCTTGGATTTAAAAGTTTGAAATCACTTTAACGTAGTTTAGGAGTCATACTTAGGCTCGACAATAAAAAATTAGACAACAAAAAAATTTTTTTCGTGATTCGATTGTCCGAGGCCTTCGGATAATCGTGTCTGAACTGTATTTTGAAAGATTTACAATATTTTTAAAGGTTTGTATCTTTTACTTGAATAACTTGCATTACAATTTTTATACTATTTGCTTGCTAGCAATATTTTCAATTTAAAAAAATCTTTTGTTTATGTTCAGCAACCTTGCTTCCTAATTCTTCAAAAATATCAGTTTTATTCCAATCCCTTAAAACTATATACTTCACTTTTAAGTAAACGCAGTAAAAACATTTACAAATTTAAACTTAGTATTTTTTTGTACATTTGTGCCAACGATTCATGTCTATTCATATTTATGGTGTCATATTTCAATCAATTTAATGATTCCGAAAAATAATACTTTTTAATAGAAAAGAAATAAAAAAGCAGTTTTTAATTGAATTTGAAACCAGAATATTTAGTTACCAAATCGATATCAATATTCAAATACGAAGAAAATAAAAACTAAGAAATGTTCGTAATTAAAGTTTAGAATTAAAAATTAGATTTGACGCATTTTGTTGAATTTACAGGCACTTGAACTCATGAACGGCATATGAGTCACTTTTTCGATGATGAGCTGGCAGGATCTGGCTCGCAGGCCGTAGTTTGGGCACGCCTCATTTTCATAATTATACATGCTAAACCCGAAAAACTTCGTCTTGTCTTTTTTTCGTTTGTTGACGTCTTTAGCTTGTTTGCTTATTCAGCCTCCTGTGATCAAAATTTGATTTTACTTACCTTTCCCCATACAATCTGCAGATTTTCCGGAATCGGTTCCAGAATGGCCAAAGTTGTCACTTTTTGACGTAAGAACCTTCCTTGGGCTTATACGAACCCAACGCAACAGAAAGCACCTTGATCCGACGCTCCGTATTGAACTGATTCGCTTTCGAACAAAACCGTCGAAATTTTATATATATATATATATAGATAGATTTTGATAATATAGATTACAAAGAAACCCAAAATAAAGAGCTTTTACGATTTATTTTGGTTTTAAAATTGCATCTTTCTACCTTAAAGTAACCTGTTTTTATCTGATTTCATTTGAAAACACATTTTAGAAGCTGTAGTTAAACGTCAAAGGTATAATATGCCATTATCAGGTGTGCTAAATATGTTGCATTGTACGATATACTGACAAATATCTATTTTTCTACCCTAATGCTGGAGATGCAACAAAATATCCTACCAACATCGACTACATTTTTCAATTAAATCATAATTTATTCCATACACTTCATCGCTGAAGCCCTCCTTCAGCCGAGTCAATGGTTTACGATTCGCACAACCCAACCATCCCGATAGCCAATCATGTACCACCCGTCCAAGTGCCATCGAACAAATCAATCGGTACAAGCTCTCTCGCAAACCCCCTCCGGGACAAAACTGCATCCGTTATTAAAAATGATAGAAATATGAATCCGCGCGGTGGCAGCTGCTGCCGCAATGACCAACGCAACACCCCATCCAACTCATCCGAGAGGGGTTCCGCGCTCGAGGGTGCTTGTTTTCGCTTGTCCACGTGTGCCATATTCTTGTTGAACAGCAGCAACAACAAAAACAACATCTCACTCCCAAAGCCGGTCCTGACATCACAATCATCATCCGAGAGACTCATCCTCCGCGCGCTGATGATCACCGTTTGCGTTGTCCATGAACTCTCGTATAGGGGGGTTATTGAAGTGGCATCGACGGCAGATTGGAAAATAGAGCAGTTCAGAAGCAAATTAAAAAAAAAAAAAAAAAAACAGGAGAAGCGTTGCGAAGATGGTATGTAAAGCCCGGGGACCGTGTCCTCATATTGCACACTCACCCTCTAATCACTAATCCGGACCGCCATCATCCCCGGACCCCGGCTTTGTGTTAATGAAAAATTGTTAATAACTCGTCGGCTTTGTGCGCAATCCCGACCATCACAAAGCCCCTTGCATGCGAACCCCCGGTTCCCTGGAATGAATGGAAATATTTCTATTAGTTCACGGTTCAATAACATTTTAGAGAATTGTGAAGTGCACAAGCCGTAGCGTGTCCTCTTCTCGGAATACTGTCTGTCCTTCTCCAGCTTTCGGTCCGTCGCCATCGCTGCTGCCGGTAGCAGTTTCGTCATTTCATGCGAAATAGTTTTGGCCCGGGATCTTCTCGTCCCTCCGTGTAGATGCAATCCGAGCCGCCTTCGCTTTGTTGTTGCCGAACAAGGAGCTACCGGATGACGGAGATTTGCATAGAGTAGTCCTCTACAACAACGCTCCCGGGGTCAGGATTAGTGCGTTTGTCTCTGAAGACAGGGCAGGTATGCCAGAAAGATGGTGACTGGTGACAGTTGACAGATTGACAGATGATTGACAGAGGTGATGCTTTCTTGAACTGGATCTGATGAATATTCCGGATACCGTTTTGCGTGTTGGCAACACTGTTTTAGCCACAAGAGGCATGTCATCGTGCCTTTCGAGTACCATTGTTACCGGAATCTATGCCAGATAGCAGGAACATTCTATCCCTGCATTCCCAATACAATCACAGTTGCACGCATTATCCCGTGATCTCAACCCCCGAGGCAAAATCACGTTCAATCCCTTTCAAAATAGGTTCTGCTCTTCACTCCGAGGGTAAAAATCCGCACCGGTTTCCTTCCGCGCGACACGATTCCCGGTAATTCAATTCGCATGACAAAAAACAACACGACACGGTCCCCGCTACGAACAAATATTCCGCAACTGGCCACGCCACCTATGATTTACACTCACTCCCGTCAAGCACTGATTGCATCGCGCGCAAACGAGACAGCAACACACTATTCCAACCGGATGACAAAGCGACAAAACCAGTTCCAGCTGTGTGATTTCTCGCTCCCCCCTCTCCTGTCATCGTTTTTTTTCTTCCACCACTTCAAAACAATTTGTCACCACACGAAACGAGTGAGCGAAACAAAAAAACACGAGTCGCGTTGACAGCCAAGCCGAAGGGAGACGGAGCGAGCGTGCATTCGGCCGAGTGACAATAATTGACAGTGACAAACGAGAAAAGGGAAGGGACAAGCAGCTGGTGACACCGAAGGAGAGGGAATGGGAGAACGAGCAAAATTAAAACGAGCGTCGGCGACACATAGCCCGCGAGCCCGGTGATTGGCTGGCCAATCCGGAGGGTTGAGATTTTTGTCACCACTGTCGTGATTTGTATGTGTTCATGTTAGTGGGAGAGAGAAGCAAATGGAGAGTGAGTGAGAGAGTGGGATGATGGAGTGGATTTGTCGGTGACAAAGTGGATGGAGATTTCGGTTATGGTGGCGACATTCTTTGATTTCTTATTGGACTGTGAACATTTGATTATGGTGGATAAATTGTCAGTTTATTTGCCACTTACAGTACACAATTAAACAAACCTACGTTTCGTCTTTCAAGAATGACGGAAAAAATAAGTTGTATCTCAACGGAATTAAAAACAAAGATTTCGAATATATTGGTTACTCATCTTAAGCTTTTTAAAAAAAAAGGTCCTTTAAGCTATTGTGTTTCATATACTTATAGGACCCTTTAAAAAAAAACTCTAGATATTATTTTTGGAGAACAAATTTGAGTACACACCATTTTTTTCGCTAAAATTCAGTTAAGTTTTCATCAACTGAAATTTCACAAAATGATTCAGCAATTTAGATTTTACTGAATTCTCAGTTAATTGATATTTGTAATCTTTACAGATGATTAAACTATTTTTTTTTGTTTTCAAAAGATTGGAAAATTTCGTGAATGTTTCATATTTTAGCATTGAAAATCGGACCATTCGTTGTGGAGATGTCGACATTAGAAAATGATGGGTTCTTGGGTGAGACTTAGAAAACATCATTTTTTCTGTTTTTAAATCTTTGCATGGCAAAATCTCAGCAACTAACTGTCACATCAACAAAGTTCAAAAAAGCAAAATATAGAGAATTTCTCAGCTTTTCAAAAATATTTTTTTTTTCAAAAATGGGCAAACATGTACACTGAATAACTGCGACTATTTCCAAAAAAGAAAATGGCTGTAACTTGAAAACGGTGCACATTATCAAACTTTCACCACAGTACTTTTTGACTGCAAATTCGATTTGACATAGAAAAGTTAAGTTGAAATATTTTTGCGACCAATATTTCGATTTTTGGAAAAATCAGAATTGACTCGTTCCATGATTTTTTGCACAACCTGGAAATTTCTGAAAAATTGGCATTTGATGTTCCCTAAAACAAATAAAAATATTCAAAAAAATAAAAATTGTAATTTTGCAAATCACGTTTTAGTGACAAAAAGTAAAATTAAAAATCACCCAACTTTTTTTTACGGTGTATCACTTTTTTCAGCGTAGTCCTTATCTATACTTACTACTTTGCCGAAAACACCAAATCGATCAAAAAATTCCTTCAAAAGATACAGATTTTTGAATTTTCATATATCATTTATGTTCATGGACTTCTGCCATATTCGTTTGTAAAATTATATGGACAAACTAATGATGCAAAATGGCTTCTTTGGGCATACCGAAGGCATCATAAAAGTTTCAGCTGGTTTAAAAAAATACAAAAAAAAAATCGAATGACTGAAATCTCAGAGATTGCTCTTCATTATTTATGCATAAGGAAAAGAATATTTTTTAATAAATTTATTGATATTAAAATTTTTTTGCGGTATCAGAACTTTAATAAATTATAAAAAATTTTGTTTTACTTTTTGCTTAAAAAAATTGAAAGCTTGGCTTATATTGTTTTTTTTCACACAATTTAAGACATTAATTATTTCTTTTTTTAATTTTCCCGAAACGTTGTATGGTCAAAAAAACCATTTTAAGTCATTGATTTCTACACACAAGCTCCATACTAATTTGACAGCTGCCCATACAGAAACGATACCGAGCAATTCCAGCTTAAATCAAGAATTTTTCTGGTACTTTTGTACCCGACCCTCTCCGATTTCAATGACACTTTGTAGATATGTTATCCTAGGCCTATATAAGCCATTTTTGTGTATATGCAGCCAGTAGTACTCGAAAATAACATTTGAGAAGGGCGTAAGGTATTTAAATATTTTTGCATTTGGCAATTTCAAAATTACTGTATCTCGAAGCCGTTGCGTCGTATCACAAAGTGGTCAAAGACAAACTTGTAGGAAATTGGACGGGCTTTCTGAAAAAAATACACTGAAACAAAAATACACACCACTTCTATGAGATTTTTCAGTTTTAAGTTTAAAAGTTAAATTTGATGGTGATGTCACGATGTTTTTTCGCTCTAAATTTTTGAGGAAATAGCCTAAAATGTTACAAAAAGACTCACGAAAAATGCAGGATGGTATGTCTCCTAAAAAAAATACAAAAATCATTAACTACAACTGTTTTTTTTTTGAAAAGTAGTCTAAACGTCAATTTTTTTCAGAATCGATAGTGGGAATCGATTCCCCAGACAATTTTACATAAAAGTATCCATATTGACCATTGTCCTAAGTCCAATCCTTGGGAAGACCAATATTTTTGTTACATATATATTTAGTCATTCTCTAGTTATATTTCTATTAGATAATTTTTCTATCTTCTGTAAGTTTTTTTTATAGTTTTTTCTTACTCTTGCTAGTGCCTTAGTTAAAGAAATAATTGTTCCTAAATGGATTATGATGCAACACACAGCTGTAAGGAACTCCAAAAATCTGTTATGCACTTCAAAATAACTCATTGTATCTTGATTATTCACCAATAAAACCGAATTGAATTGAATAATTTTTCTATCTACAAAATTTTAAAAATATCTTTTTGCTCAATTAATGTTTTGCTTCAGTGACATTCCTTTAACTATTATACGGGTAATGCCGATAGAAAATTGCAGCAGATACATTTTTGATTTTTTTTAAATGGAAGTGTTGATGAAATTATTTTTTTAATGCGAATTAAACTTAACGAACTACATATTTGATAATTTCTAAGAAATTGTTGGTTAATTAAAAAACCAACTCAGTCGCGTGCAATTTAAAATATTCGCTTTTTCAAGATTTTTTTCCAAAATGCATTAGAGCAAACGATCCACTTCAAATTTCTTCGCAAACGTTACAGTTCTTAACCCTTACAGTCCGAACGTCTGATGCGAGATACCGAAAAAACATTAAAAATGCTGTATCTTTGGCATCTTTTGACCAAATAAGTTCGTTCACCCCTCAAAAGAACCGGACAAATCTCTATTTTCAGAATCTACAAAGAAATCCGGAATCGGTCACTTGGCCACGGAGATATTCCGGAACCTAGTGGGGTAGGTTTTTGTCCGGGTATGCAACCCAATCTACAAATCATGATTATTATCATAAATTCTTCAAAAAAACCATCCCAATTTGCTCCAAGACCTGTTCTGGACATATAAGGCATATTCCTTTGATCCCGGACCATCGGATATGAATTGGCCACCCTTCCGGAACCGACTACACAGGAACGGATGTCGAATTCTACATCAAGTCTTATATGGCTTCCGACATGTCAAACGGCACTAAATTTGGCTCAGGAAATCAAATTTGACATCCTCAGTACGTTCTGGTGCCATTTGGCTACCCTTCCACCAACCCGGAATATCCGTAACATGGTTCCGATGGACCAATTTCGGTAATTTCACGAGCACACTTTCCGACATGTCAAACAACACTGAATTTTGCTCAGGAACTCAAATTTGACATCCTCATTACGATCTGGTGCCATTTGGCCAGCCTGCCATCAACCCGGAATATCCGTAACATGGTTCTGATGGACCAATTTCGGTAATTTCACGAGCACACTTTCCGACATGTCAAACAACACTGATATTTGCTCAGGAACTCAAATTTGACATCCTCATTACGATCTGGTGCCATTTGGCCACCCTGCCACCAACCCGGAATATCCGTAACATGGTTCTGATGGACCAATTTCGGTAATTTCACGAGCACACTTTCCGACTTGTCAAACGGCACTGATTTTTGCTCAAGAACTCAAATTTGACATCCTCATTACGATCTGGTGCCATTTGGCCACCCTGCCATCAACCCGGAATATCCGTAACATGGTTCCGGTGGACCAATTTCGGTAATTTCACAAGTACACTTTCCGACATGCCAAACAACACTGATTTTTGCTCAGAAACTCAAATTTGACATCCTCATTACGATTTGGTGCCATTTGGCCACTCTGCCACCAAACCGGAATATCCGTAACATGGTTCCGGTGGACCAATTTCGGTAATTTCACGAGCACACTTTCCGACATGTCAAACAACACTGATTTTTGCTCAGGAACTCGAATTTGACATCCTCATTACGATCTGGTGCCATTTGGCCACCCTGCCACCAACCCGGAATATCCGTAACATGATTCCGGTGGACCAATTTCGGTAATTTCACGAGCACACTTTCCGACATGTCAAACAAGTTTTTTAGGTGTTAATCGCCGCGAATTGATTTTTGGTTTTTTGATCGATAAAGTATTGGACAAAATGGTCTTCCTACGAAGACTGCGCAGCAAGTATGGCTGGAGAGCAGAAATGGCCCAGCGAACGCTAGTTAAGATGCAGGTGAAACTGGCGAAACTCAAAAATCGAAAGGTGTTCCTTTTGAACTGCAGACGGCTAAAGCTCACGCCGTCGTTCCTGAATTTTGCCGTTCACATCAACTTGGAGAACGACAAGCCAGCACTGAAGGCAAACAAGCTGGTGAGTAGATTTAAGCAGCAGCTCCTCAGCGTGCTCATTTCGGACAGCATCATCAGCATCAACAAGACCAACCGGTCAGCTGATGCCAGTCGAGAGCAGCTAGAGAGAACGATCGAACCGATCGATCTCGAAGATTGCCTGCAGTTTGCAACAACAAAACAAGACCACACTTTCACGCGCTACAAAAGCAGACAACAACGCAAATTGGAAAAGTTGAGATCGAGCAGGGATGTTCAAAACGCAACTCGGGAAAACTGGGTTGTAAATTGCACGAACGAGGTCCTGCCGGAGTACGTAACCCGTTCGTTGCAGCTCGGCAGTGGTTTCAACAACCCAAACCCGCACACGGCACCGTACGTTCGGGTTCTGTCCGAGATAGAAGCTGCCGTGAACGAAAGACCGAATGCAGATCTGATTCGACAAGATGTGTCCAACGCGATCATCAACCACGTTAACTACACTAAGCAGTCTTTCCACGACGAGCACGAGAGCACACGAAAGAAGTCCAAAACCAAGCAGTTCCTCTTGGAGAGAGGGGACTTGGTTGTCACCAAGGCGGACAAGGGGAAGACAGTGGTGGTGATGAAGCGGGAGGAGTACGATGAGAAGATGCAAGCACTGGTGAGCGATGTGGAGACGTACGAGCAGATTGCGAGGACCAGACCAAGAAGACATGCGAAAGTATCAACAAACAAATCGATGAATGGGCGAACAAGGGTTTCATCAAGCAATCGGAGGTGAAGGTGTACAAGCTACACAACTGTAACCCGCCACGTGTGTACGGGTTACCCAAAACGCACAAGGACGGGAGGCCGCTGAGGATCATCAACTCAACGATCGGTACGGCTACGTACAAGATGGCACAGTATCTGTCCAACATCCTCAACCAGGTAGCGGGTAAGACTGAGCACCACATCGTAAACAGTTTCGAGTTTGTGGAGGAAATCCGTGGGAAGCAAATAACGGAGGAGAACATTTTGTTTTCCCTTGACGTAGTGTCTCTCTTCACGAACGTGCCGGTCGATTTTGCCATTGAATCGGTTCGTTTACGGTGGGATGAGATAAAGAGCACACGAAGCTGGATGAAGAGAGTTTCTTCAAAATGTTGGGGACAGTATTGAGATCGACATTTTTTCAATACAACGGGAAGTTTTACGTTCAGAGGTTTGGTGTCCCGATGGGCTCTCCACTATCACCAGCGGTGTCGAACATCGTGCTGGAGAGAATTGAGAGAGCAGCTCTGGAGAACTTGATGGCCCGTGGGATCGTGCCAGTGTTCTTCAAGCGGTACGTCGATGACTGTTTGCTGTGTGCGAGATTGGAAGATGTTGAAATTGTACTGGAGGTTTTCAACAGTTTCCATCAGCGTTTGCAGTTTACGATGGAAATGGAAGTAGATATGAAGCTGAAGTTTCTAGACGTAATACTGCGAAGGAGGGGAATGTGATCACAACAGAATGGGCGCCAAAAGATGTCAATGGAAGGTATTTGGATTACACGTCGGTAAGCCCATTTTCACACAAAAAGAACACAGTCATTGCATTAGTTGACAGAGCATTAAAACTAACACACGCTAAGTACCGGGAAAACACAATTAAAACTGTGAAACACATTTTGAGAAACAACAATTATCCAAGTTTTTTGGTGGAAAAAGTGATTAGGGAAAGGTTACACATCATGTACAACACATTACAACAAAACACACGTAAAGACACCACGGGGTTTGTTACACTTCCTTACGTACCAGGCCTTGGGAAAAGTTAGCAAGGTATTTGGGACAACACGATCTTAAAGTAGCTTTTAAACCAGTTGACAAGATAAAAGATGTGTTGTTTACAAAAACGAAAGACAAAATACCAAAAATGAAGAACACAAATGTGGTGTACGAAGTTCCATGTGGTGCTTGCCCTAAAACGTATATAGGGGAAACAAGCCAGTTTTTGAAAACACGTTTAGACAAACACAAATCAGACGTAAGAACAAAAACATTGGTGGAACAGGCCTTTCACAACACACACTAGAAGAGGGCATATTTTTAACTTTGACAATACGAAAATACTTGACAAAGTTACAAACTATAAAACAAGATTGACTGTCGAAACTTTTAACATTAAGCTGAAGGGGGATGAAAATGTGGTCAACAAACAAAGAGACTCACTAAATTTCAAAACAACGTACAACTCTATTGTAACAAAGCTTAAATCTACCAGAAGGGACACAAGGGTAACACAACAGTGAAAACTGTAAACAAACGTGGCCGTAGCCAGAAAAGAAACGGCAGGAAGAGTGTAAGAGTTGAACATTTTTGTATTTTTTTGCACGTATTTTAATAATAAAATTAATTTTTAGTGTCCGCTGAAGATGGTCGCAAGCCAGTGAGGCGACCGAAACGTAAAAAAATTTCGCCGAAAACCAATCGATCAAAAAACCAAAAAACATGTCAAACAACACTGATTTTTGCTCAGGAACTCAAATTTGACATCCTCATTACGATCTGGTGCCATTTGGCCACCCTGTCACCAACCCGGAATATCCGTAACATGGTTCCGATGGACCAATTTCGGTAATTTCACAAGGGTACTTTCCGATATGTCAAACAACACTGTTTTTGCTCAGGAACTCAAATTTGACATCCACATTACGATCTGGTGCCATTTGGCCACCCTGCCATCAACCCGGAATATCCGGAAAAATGGTTCCGGTGGACCAATTTCGGTAATTGACAAATCGGAAAGTATCCGTAAATTGGTCCATTAGAACCTTGTTACGGACAATCCGGGTTGGTGGCAGGTAAATGGCACCAGAACGTACTGAGGATGTCAAATTTGAGTTCCTGAGCCAAATTCAGTGTTGTTTGACATGTCGGAAAGTGTGCTCGTGAAATTACCGAATTGGTCCACCGGAACCATGTTACGGATATTCCGGGTTGGTGGCAGGGTGGCCAAATGGCACCAGATCGTAATGAGGATGTCAAATTGAGTTCCTGAGCAAATATCAGTGTTGTTTGACATGTCGAAAGTGTACTTGTAAAATTACCGAAATTGGTCCATCGGAACCATGTTACGGATATTCCGGGTTGATGGCAGGGTGGCCTAATGGCATCAGAACGTACTGAGGATGTTAAATTTGAGTTTCTGGGCAAAAATCAGTGTTGTTTGACATATCGGAAGGTACACTTGTGAAATTACCGCAAATGGTCCATCGGAACCATGTTACGGATATTCCGGGTTGGTGGCAGGGTGGCCAAATGGCACCAGATCGTAATGAGGATGTCAAATTTGAGTTCCTGAGCAAAAATCAGTGCCGTTTGACATGTCGGAAAGTATGCTCGTAAAATTACCGAAATTGGTCCACCGGAACCATGTTACGGATATTCCGGTTTGGTCGCAGAGTGGCCAAATGGCACCAAATCGTCATGAGGATGTCAAATTTGAGTTCCTGAGCAAAAATCAGTGTTGTTTGACATGTCGGAAAGTGTACTTGTGAAATTACCGAAATTGGTCCACCGGAACCATGTTACGGATATTCCGGGTTGATGGCAGGGTGGCCAAATGGCACCAGATCGTAATGAGGATGTCAAATTTGAGTTCCTGAGCCAAAATCAGTGTTGTTTGACATGTCGGAAAGTGTGCTCGTGAAATTACCGAAATTGGTCCATCGGAACCATGTTACGGATATTCCGGGTTGGTGGAAGGGTAGCCAAATGGCACCAGAACGTACTGAGGATGTCAAATTTGATTTCCTGAGCCAAATTTAGTGCCGTTTGACATGTCGGAAGCCATATTAGACTTGATGTAGAATTCGACATCCGTTCCTGTGTAGTCGGTTCCGGAAGGGTGGCCAATTCATATCCGATGGTCCGGGATCAAAGGAATATGCCTTATATGTCCAGAACAGGTCTTGGAGCAAATTGGGATGGTTTTTTTGAATTTATGATAATAATCATGATTTGTAGATTGGGTTGCATACCCGGACAAAAACCTACCCCACTAGGTTCCGGAATATCTCCGTGGTCAAGTGACCGATTCCGGATTTCTTTGTAGATTCTGAAAATAGAGATTTGTCCGGTTCTTTTGAGGGGTGAACGAACTTATTTGGTCAAAAGAGGCCAAAGATACAGCATTTTTAAGGTTTTTTCGGTATCTCGCATCAGACGTTCGGACTGTAAGGGTTAAGATTCAGCTTAAAAAATAATTTGAATTATGGTCAAACGTAACGTCGATTCATAGACAACTTTTGCTTAATTGAAATCAATGTTTGAACTCAACAAATTGCTTGCTATTTATCTAGCATCTGCAAAAATAAAAAAATAACATATCTTCGTAAGTGACTGTATTTTCCATGAAACGTCGTCAAAAAACTCGAGTTCAAATGTTGGTGCCTTCCCGTTTCACCTTAATTTACCACGAATAATAATAAAAGAGCGTAGTTGCCCCCGAAAAGAATCTGATGGTATCTGATATGACTGTATGTTCGTTTGTGAAATTATTTATTATTTTTAATTTTGTGGTATTGATTTTAAGGACACAATGAAGTTTTTATGCAAATTAAATTGATCATCCCTTTTGATTTTGGCAAAATTCGAAATGTAAAACAATGAAGCACCCGCCGTCAAGCAATTTTTGATAGTTCGTTCCATAAGAAATACATTGTAGAAAAATGCAATAACTCGACGGCGGGTGCTCTATTAGCTTTTACGCCGACTCGTTTTGGAGGCTAGAAAGAAGTAATTTTAAAGCTGATATACTTTTCAAAAGTTCTGTTGTTGATTTGTACTACTCCAACAATATTACATTAAATCAGTAACTCATAAAACATCATGATCGACACGTGGCTGACCATTTTAGTACCACGTGTTCTTAAACCAAGTGCACTGCGTTCAAGTCACTTTCCTGTAGGCTACCAGACAGCGGTAAAATCGCAACAAGTTCTAAAGAAACGCAACGAATGAAAAAAAATGTATTTGTAACACAAAACTAGAAGAAAACAGTAATCATAAATGCGTATCGACGCGCCACAAGACGTGACTGAACTTGGAAATAAACGTAAAAAACACAGAACCAAAGAACCGCTTCTTCCCCTTGCCCAACAGTCAACAACATTAGCAAAACCCTCCCCGTGCAAAACGCAATTATGCAACGCAATTCCTTTATTAGCTACGTCGTCCCCTCACGTGTTGTGTTCTTTAGGCGAGTCTTGGAATCACGCATGCGGACATTGACCAGAAGCAGCCCCCCCCCCTACTCTTGCAGGTTCGGTGAACTGCGTGATCTACTTGTCGATGATCTGCGCGAGCCGCAGCGAGCTGTGTGTCGTTAAGTGGTTCTAGCCTCCCCTCGGCTTTGGCTGGCTCATTAAGGGGGTACATTAAATTATATGAGTTTTTGCTGAGATATTGATGCAATTTGTAACCCCTTAAGCTAATGCTTCCTTGCTTTACCGGATTAAGGTACACACCACCACGACCGTCGTCATCCACGGGCAAGTGCGTGTGGCCCCCCATTTTTTCTTCGTCTCCGTCGACTCTGATGACTTTTAATTCTGTGCGTTTGTGCGCGCATCGTTGAAGAATTTTAATTGAATTTTCCACGGTTCGTGACCGTCATTGGAAAGAAATCAATTTTACGAATCGTAATTAAATTTTATCTTCTATAAAGAAGCATAACCCACTTGATGAGCATTGACTTCTGAAGTTCAGAATCGAAATCAACAACTTTTTCTGCAAATTCAAAAATCGCCACTTGAAATTCTACTTCATTTGAGCTGAGAGCTAATTACCGACAAATAATTGAAAGGACACTCGCTCCGGTCGAAACGTCAAATCTAAGCAGGCTTCCGGAGAGTTGAGGGGGTTGTCGTCAACGGTAACGAGAGTTGATGGAAACGCAGCACCCTTCCAAATTGTGAGGACTCTTCAATGAATGTCGTTTGCAATGTAGGGAAGAAGGAGGGGTTGTAATTTAAGGAACCCTTTTTGTAGCGCAAACTCTCAGTACAGTTGTGATTACGACATGCCAACTTTTATTATTCAAATTATGGTTGTCGGTTGTTGGTACGATGTGTTTGTGTCGTATTAGTACTACATGTGGTTGGCATGGTAATGGAAATGACGCACATGTTCTGAAAATCGTTGAATGGTTTGGAAAATCAAAATGCAATTTTAAAGAGTTGAAATGTTGTTCTCAGAATCTTTGTATGCAAATAGTCTTCTGGGTGACCACTTAAATCCCATTTTCAAATTCTCAATTTTTCCGTACTTTTCGAGTAACTTAAATCACAAAATTTTATGTTACAGAAAATTTGTTAAATCCACTCAAAAGATGATTATTTATCACTTCTGAAAGATTCATGAAGATATTTCATGATTAAACTAAGTAAGAGACGATTTAAGCTCAAAATTTTGCCATGCGCAAAGCGGGCTGTCAAACATTATTAGCGTTTTTCTCTAAACCCCGAGTTGATTTGCGGGTGCCACGATATCTCGAGATGAGATGGACCAAATGGGCTGAAATTTGAAGTGAAGACTCTAAATATGTATCCCGTGTGCATGACGAAGCCCAATTTTTAGAATTTGCTTTTTAAAAAAATACAAAAATCAAAAACTAACGGTTTTTTTAAATGAAAAACACAAAAAATATTTTTATCTTTTTATCGAGTCTTCACCAAAATTTTGAGCCGATTGTGTCAAGACAGTGTTGAGATATCGTGGCACCCGTTTTTTGAAACTACTAACTTGAAATTGCTATATCTCGGCATTGATGCAACCAAATATCTTCAAATTTGTTTTGTTAGTAGGTGGAAATGTATATTTTTATGCCCAAAAAAATTAATTAAAAAAAGTTGAAGTGCGTGCTCATACTAACCTGTGACATTTTTGCCGATTTACATGTATGTAACCCCTTAAATAATAGGTAAACTCTCAGTAAAAATGTCAATATCAACCATCGAAAAACGATCTAAATGAATAAAAAATTTACAGACATGCCCCGGTTTAGCACCGCATATGGGCGAGGCGTGCATAACCGAGGCACAGAGCTTATGGGATTCTGGATATATGGGAGACATTGGCTATAATCTTATGAAAAATCATGCAAACATAAAAATATTATAGTGTTTTGGAATCGGGATGATGTCAGCTATCCATTAAAATTATAATTTCATGACATTTTTTACAAAATACGTATTTTTCCTATATTTTGAAAATGCAATTATTTTCTCTAAAGAAACCAAAAATATATTGTTATTGCTGTATGGGTATCAAATGATCAGGATTTTTTCATACATTTTAATTGTAATAACAACATTTACTTATTTTCGAAAAATTAATCAAAATTTCCGTTTTTACAATATGGGTATCAAACGATCGGGTTTTTTTCATAAATTTCGAATGTTAAATTTTTTTTTTGAAAACACTCAAAATTTCCACAAAAATACGTATTTTTGAAAAAAAGTCAAAATTTCAGTTTTTACAATATGGGTATCAAACGATCAGGATTTTTTCATACATTTTGATTGTAATAACAACATTTACTCAAAATTTTCACAAAACTACGTATTTTTGAGAAAAAAATTACCCAAAATTATATTTCGAATGTTATAATATTTTTTTTTGAAAATTCTCAAAATTTTCACAAAACTACGTATTTTTGAAAAAATAATCAAAATTTCAGTTTTTACAATATGGGTATCTTATGATCGGGATTTTTTTCATAAATTTCGAATGTAAAAAAAAACATTTTTTGAAAACACTCAAAATTTTCACAAAAATACGTATTTTCGAAAAAAAAAGTCAAAATTTCAGTTTTTACAATATGGGTATCAAACGATCAGGATTTTTGCATACATTTCAAATGTAATAACAACATTTTTTGAAAATACTCAGAATTTTCACAAAACTACGTATTTTTTCAAAAAATTTCGTATTTTTGAAAAAAAAATCAGAATTTCAGTTTAAACAATATGGGTATCAAACGATCGGGGTTTTTTCATACATTTTTAAGTAGTTTTGTGAAAATTTTGAGTATTTTCAAAAAAATGTTGTTATCACATTCCAAATGCAAGAAAAATTCTTACGTAAATTCTTCGTAAAAACTTAAATTTTAAGCATTTTTTCGAAAATACGTAGTTTTGTCTTAAAATGAGTATTTAAAAAAAGTTATTATTACAATCGAAATGTATGAAAAAATCCCAATCGTTCGATACCCATATTGTAAAAACAGAAATTTTGAGCATATTTTCGAAAATTCGTAATTTTGTGAAAATTTTGAGTAATTTCAAAAAATGTTGTTATTACATTCGAAATGTATGAAAAAATCCGGATCGTTTGATACGCATATTGTAAAAACTTAAATTTTGAGTATTTTTTCGAAAATACGTAGTTTTGTGAAAATTTTGAGTGTTTTCAAAATACGTTGTTATAACATTCGAAATGTATGAATAAACCTGATCATTTGATACCCATATTGTCAAAAACGAAATTTTGAGTATTTTTTCGAGAAACATTTGCATTTTCAAAATACAGGAAAAATACGTATTTTTGTGAAAATTTTCATGAAATCATAATTTTAATGGATCATCCCGATTCCAAACACTATAATTTTTTGATGTTTGCATGATTTTTCATACGTTTAAAGCCAATGTCTCCCATATAGCCAAAATCCCATAAGCTCTGTGCCCCCGCCCCCCGGACATAAACTTCAAAAAATATTTGCAACGGCCTAACTCAAAAATGTAGCGACTGTTTATTTTGATTCAGAGTAGACTCATAATCTTTGTCTTTGAAAAATAACCGAAAATTCATCAATGCTAATTTTTGATATATTTTTTTAAATTGGTAAATGTATAATTTTTGATATTTTGTTTCAACTGGAAATGGCAAAAAGTTTAACGTTTATCTATTGATAGTTTACAGAAATCCCAAGTTTGGTGCTGATTGGATCCCTCTATTTTTTGCACCGCCCTCTTTTTTGACGATTTCTAAAAAACTTTTTTTTTTCTTTTAATCGTAACTTTGCAACTACTTGAGCAAAAGACTTTCTACAGGTTGCATTTTATAGAAAATTGTCCAAGGAATTCGAAAAAGGTAATAATTAAACTCTTAAATGCCCACTATTATTATATTTTAACGTTTTAAGAATTAAAATTCAGTTTTGACCAATTCCTTATATTTTTATTTATTAAATTTTATCACCATCGTGTTCCACAGACAATTTTACATGATAATCATAATAATCAGTATGTAACAGCAAAAAATCGCTAGTTGCTATTTTATCCAAGGGGTTTCCAGCATCGTGTCAGACTGGTCACTAATCCGGAATTACTTGGAATTTGAGCAAGTAATTCTGTAATTCCGGATTTACAGAGTAATTCCAGAGTAATCCTGGTAATTCCTAATAATCCCAGTAATCCTGGTAATTCCATGATTCTTGTTTGTGAAAACATGCTTCAGAAAATAATAAAATAATAAAAAATAACTGTTAAAAAGATAATTTCGATAAACCTTTTTTGATTCTATTTATTGGCTATTAATTTTCATGTAAGAAACCAAAGTTACAGCTAATACGGGATCATTCGGATTTTGAGTAAGTAATTCAGTAAATCCAGAATTCCTCCGCAATTCTGCAGTAATTCCTGTAATTCTGGAATTACCTAGTAATTCCGTAGTAATTCGAGTAATTCCATAGTTACTCAGTTATTCGTGTATTTCCCATTAATTCACTAGGTAGTAATTCTTTAAAGGTAAATCGGCAGAATGCATTATGCTTTTCCTTGATGCCTTTTATGGTTGTAAGAAGTACAGAGCGGATTCGGAATGTCCGCAAATTTGGATGCTCTCTAATTGAAATGTATTCGGATGAAAAACACTCAAACGTCAAAATCAGTTGTCAAACGGATGTTGATGTTTACCACATTATTCGATGATTTCCAAGTAGGTCGTCCAATTTTCCCGGGTTTTGAGTTTACCGGAAAACCGAAAAAATATATTTTTTATCCCGGGAAATTTTTGAAAACGTTCTTTTAAAATCAATCTAAACAAGGCTAGCACTTTTAGATAGTTTTAAAGTTTTTTTTGTTCTTTGTTGTGCTTTGAATTTTAAATGCACTCAAACGCCAAAATCAGTTGTCAAAATAATGTTGATAGTTACCCAATTGTTCGATGATTTCTAAGCAGGACGTCTAATTTTCCAGGTTTTGAGTTTCCCGGAAAACGGGAAAATTATTTATTTATTCTCGGGAAGTTTTTAGTTTTTGAAAAGGTCTTAAAATCTTTGTTTTCTTCATATTTGTTATGTTTTTCAAGCTTTGAATTTATACACCCAACCGGCGGTCGCATGATTGTGATACATGGCGGCATGAAAGTATATCAAAATCTGCATGAAAACTGTCCTCATGCATTTTTTGCTATATAGGAGTATGACATTTTTGCCCGTTACCGACAATTATCGACATTACCGACGGCAGATTAATTGTATTGCAGATAAAAAAAGGTGCAGGTGGTTATGTTACACATGACCAGTATGACAAAGAACTTTGCAAGATGATAGTTGAAATTTTCGATTAGAATGTCCGGTAAAAATTCCCCCCTTATAATAACCGTCCTATCGAACTAAGCTGAAAGCTGAAATAGAAATCGAAGTGAAATCAATTTACTTTCCTTCACCACTCGAAAGTTACCAAGATGCGGGAATGTTTTTGCAAGGCTGTTGCAAGCAATCGGCGGCAGTAAAGGAAATTTGAACAGCAGACATTAAAAACTACCCTTTACAGGGCTCTTAATGATTACGAGATAGTTATTCTAAATTTTCAGAAACAGATTTTCACAGTGGCACAAAAAAATGTGCATTGCAGTAGTCTATTTATTAGTTCCTGCCTAATAAGCAATATATTTTAACTGCTTAGCATTAGCATATTTTAACTGCTTAATTTCAGATAATGGCCAAATGCAACTTTTTATGTCCAGTATCAAAAATCATTAAGTTTGATACCCATATTGCCCTAACTCTTACGGTCCGGCAAATGTCCCCTCATCGGAACATCCCCGGGGCCTCCGGCCACTCCGGATTGTGGCCACTACTGCCAAAATGTCAAATTTCATGTCCGGTATCAAAAACCATAAAGTTTGATACCCATATTGCCCCAACTCTTACGGTCCGGCAAATGTCCCCCCATCGGAACATCCGCGGGGCCTCCGGCCACTCCGCATTGTGGCCACTACTGCCGAAATGTCAAATTTCATGTCCAGTATCAAAAACCATAAAGTTTGATACCCATATTCCCCCAACTCTTACGGTTCGGCAAATGTCCCCCCATCGGAACATCCGCGGGGTCTCCGGCCACTCCGGATTGTGGCCACTACTGCCGAAATGTCAAATTTCATGTTCAGTATCAAATACCATAAAGTTTGATACCCATATTGCCCCAACTCTTACGGTTCGGCAAAGTCCCCCCATCGGAACATCCCCGGGGCCTCCGGACACTCTTACGGTCCGGCAAATGTCCCCCCATCGGAACATCCGCGGGGCCTCCGGCCACTCCGGATTGTGGCCACTACTGCCAAAATGTCAAATTTCATGTCCGGTATCAAAAACCATAAAGTTTGATACCCATATTGCCACAACTCTTACGGTCCGGAAAATGTCCCCCCATCGGAACATCCGCGGGGCCTCCGGCCACTCCAGGTGGTGGCCAGTTCCAATGATCGACTCACGCGACCGGCATGTCTTAGTTGGTCCTTGCCTCCAAGCCATCTGCTCCCGGACCTCCAGGCCGTCTGCTACCGAGCCACCAGGCCATCTGCTGATTCTGATGTGTCCTCGTCGTCGTCCAGCAATAGAATGAATTTTCGGGACCGACCGAGCCGAGTTTTGTTGGCTCGTCGACGATCCGAAAATTATGAGGTGGAGTGGGGGAGATTTTAGATACATCAATCTCACGTCTCTCGATCGACTGATTGGGAAACGTTCGTTCATCCAACCAGCGTGCACCAAAAAGAGGGGAAATTTGCCGAGAGGGGAATTCGTCACGTAACGTTTTCGCTTCGCGAAAATTTTGGATTGACACCACGTATAGAAACCTTAGGACAAAGTTCTTTGTCAAAATCTTAACAGAACGAGGATTGAACCATCAACTTCTAGGTTGCTGATCCGACACGCTACCACCGCGCCATGGACGCTTGATGAATGGTGAGGGACAGAGCGTGAACATAATGTTCTCTCTAGAGTGTTGCTCGGGGACGCGCCAGCATTCTATGTGTTGGTGAGAACTGCAGATCGCTGACGTGTTTACACGCGGGCAAAAATGATCTATGGGCTTGCTGCAAAAAATGTAATAAAATATAACATTTTTTGCAGCAAATCCACTGTTGCAGATTTTGAGATATATTTTTCGTTTGGGTGTAGAATTAGCTCAATACTATTTATATCAATCTCCACAAGGATAGCAGTTTTTAGATAGCTTAAACAATTTTTTTTTGTTTTAAATAAGTATCTTATAAATATTTATTTTTTATTTATTTCTGTATGATATGACTAAAACAGCTTAAAAGTTGGTTAAAGATGTCTAAAAAACAAAAATGACTACAAATAAAGTATTAAAAATTTATGTAAAATTTTAGAAAAGTTTAAACTTATTAATTGTAATACTAATATAATTTCCATGCCAAATTAAGATTTTTGTTTAATTCCGGGAAATCCCTGTGCAACATATAAAAATCCCGGGAATTTTGTGCTGGGAATCCCCGGGATGGACGTACTATTGTCAAGCACGTGGTTTTGTGCGTTTGACAGCTGTCATTCGATCCAATTCTCAATATGCAGTAATTCCAAGTTATTTTTATAAATTTGAGCAATTCTGCGTGGTTTCTGGAAATCCCAAGTAATTCTGGGAAATCAAAGTAATTCATGACATATTGCCAGTAATCCTGGTAATTCCATTTAGACTGGTCAGTAATCCTTGATGCTGGAAACCCCTTGATTTTATCCATACGTAATATTCATAAATTCCTTTACCTAAGGTCTGATACACCTTTGATCTTGATCTTCCAACTTTTGTTACGATTGGTTGTTTTTGTACTTGAAACTGCAAAAGAAGATCTTCAAACATCCTCATTTTCTGTAAATCGAGCCTTTCAAACCGGTATCATTGTTAAACTTTTCAGAAAAATCGTCTATTAATCCTCTTGGATCATGTACTTCCTTTCCATTATCTTTCGGCAATTAAGGTTTCAAAAATATCCTATCCATCTGTGTACCAGCCATAATTGAGTCACGAAGCTGCCGTAACTTCATGTCATTGATCCGATGTTCCATCAAATTTGGTCCTCCCTAGAAATGCAGCAGCTTTCCAAGTTCCCATCATCTCATCTTTTTGTCGGGGGCTGTTTGAACAAGCCCTAATCACCTTTGTCGTTTGTCCTGAGGTTCGTCATTGCATCGATTGCCGAAAAGGAAACCGTACATCCTACTCATACCTGTACTACACACACACACAATAGGATCCTCTCTTGAACGCTCCGCCTAACCTCCCAAAAAAAGCGAGGACTCTTCTTTGTAACTGTCACTCTGCACGCAATCGCATCTTCATCCTTCTTCCCTCAACGAGGAGCCAAGGTAATCTGGAAACTCTAGCTGAAAGGAATCGAGGAAAAAGCCAAACAAATGAAAGGACCATGATGCATCAATTCATGCGTGAAAACCGAACGAGCCCCTTCTGCCAGAACTTCGTCCCAAGGATTACACGCGAGGATGATGCAAAAACGGGACAGAACCTTCAAAACTCCAAAAAAATCCATCTTTCCCCTCGACGTTCCGGCTGAAATCCGAGATTTAGCCATCAGCAGCGAGAGTCCCCTTTTGTGTCATCCTCTGCCAATGACGCAGCTTCCACGGCAAGGATCAAGAATCCCGGTGGTGCCAGATGTTGTGACAATGGTGCTTGAGTGCACATTTTCCCATCCATCCCGACCTCCACCTCGAAGAGCGTCGTCCATTTACGTATTCAAAATGGTTGACGACATTATTTCGGGGACAAATCCGTAGGGTCCTTCTGTGGCTAGGGTTTGATCCTCGAAAGGGAGGCGGAGAGGGACAACAAAAAATAAATGAAACCGGATGAAGGACGTTCCCTACTTGTGGAGGACCGCCTGGAGGCGGATTTGCGACTGATTTTCGTACGTCTATGCTAATTATGTGGAAGGGGAGATTGAGGCCTTTGAATTTATGCAAATTTAGAGCCACTCGATTGTCAATTGAAGATGGTGATGTAGGGTTGGTAGATTTTTTATCTTCTAATTTTTTCTGTGACGAAATTTAACGCAATTGAATATTTAATTTAATTTAAGAGTCCTATGATAATCGAACATTTTTTTCAATGTGTTAACAACAATATGCTGGGTTGTCAGACTTTAAGCTCACCAAAACTATAGGGGTGAGATTGAATAGTGAAAACTAACTTAATCCACCTATGTGGTTGATGCCTTCCTCACTTTTTACCAACAATGGGTAATATGAGTGGTTTGGACACATATTTCAGCAATTTTTTTTGATCCAGAAAAATAAGTATACAGATATTACTTAAGTAGTCATAACTCGAGACAGGGTTGCCAGATCTTCAATATTGTGGACTCGTTGGAAAGGTACCTCGATTACTTAACCAACGATGGGTCGGGTGATGGATTGCATACATTTAATTGAGATCCGGCTTCAAAAAAGTACCTAAATATCACTTAAGTGGTCATAACTCGAGACAGGGTTGCCAGATCTTCAATCTTGTGAGCTCGTTGAAAACGTCTCTCGATTATCTAACCAACTATGGGTCGGATGATGGATCTGGACATAGTTTACATGCATATAAATGAGATCCGGAAATATGTGAAAACACATTTTTATACATAACTTTTGATCTAGTTATCGAAACTTCAAACAATTCAATAGCGATGTATGGGACCCTGTACCAAGCTGATTGCAACTGGTTTGGTCAAAATCGGTTCAGCCAGTGCTGAGAAAACTCAGTGAGAATTTTGGTCACATACATACATACACACTAGGATGACAAGAAAAAACTAGCTTAATCCACCTATGTGGTTGATGCCTTCCTCACTTTTTACCAAAAATGGGTATATGAGTGGTTTCATAATTTTTTTAGATCCAGAAAAAAAGAACACAATGTATAACTTATGTGCTAATAACCCAATACAGGGTTGTCAGTTCTTCAATGTCTTGGACTCATTGGAAAGGCCATTCAATTACCTAACCAACGATGGGTCGGATGATGGATCCGAACATAGTTTACATACATTTAAGTGAGATCCGACTTAAAAAAAGTACATAAATATCACTTAAGTGGTCATAACTCGAGACATGGTTGCCAGATATGCAATGTTTTGAACTCATTGGAAAGGCCTTTCAATTACCTAACAAAAGATGGGTCGGATGATGGATCCGAACATAGTTTACATACATTTAAGTGAGATCCAGCTTAAAAAAAGTACATAAATATCACTTAAGTGGTCATAACTTGAGACAGGGTTGTCAGATCTTCAATGTTTTGGACTCATTGTAAAGGCCATTCAACTACCTAACCAACGATGGGTCGGATGATGGATCCGGACATAATTTACATACATTTAAGTGAGATCCAGCCTAAAAAATGTACATGAATACCACTTAAGTGGTAATAACTCGAGACAGGGTTGCCAAATCTTCAATGTTTTGGACTCATTGGAAAGGCCTTTCAATTACCTAACCAACGATGGGTCGGATGATGGATCCGGACATAGTTTACATACATTTAAGTGAGATCCGGCTTCAAAAAAGTACCTAAATATCACTTAAGTGGTCATAACTCGAGACAGGGTTGCCAGATCTTCAATGTTTTGGACTCTTTGGAAAGGCCTTTCAATTACCTAATCAACGATGGGTCGGATGATGGATCCGGACATAGTTTACATACATTTAAGTGAGATCCGGCTTCAAAAAAGTACATAAATATCACTTAAGTGGTCATAACTCGAGACAGGGTTGCCAGATCTTCAATGTCTTGGACTCATTGGAAAGGCCTTTCAATTATCTAACTAACGATGGGTCGGATGATGGATCCGGACATCGTTTACATACATTTAAGTGAGATCCGGCTTCAAAAAAGTACATAAATATCACTTAAGTGGTCATAACTCGAGACAGGGTTGCCAGATCTTCAATGTCTTGGACTCATTGGAAAGGCCTTTCAATTACCTAACCAACGATGGGTCGGATGATGGATCCGGACATAGTTTACATACATTTAAGTGAGATCCGGCTTCAAAAAAGTACCTAAATATCACTTAAGTGGTCATAACTCGAGACAGGGTTGCCAGATCTTCAATGTCTTGGACTCATTGGAAAGGCTTTTCAATTACCTAACCAACGATGGGTCGGATGATGGATCCGGACATCGTTTACATACATTTAAGTGAGATCCGACTTCAAAAAAGTACATAAATATCACTTAAGTGGTCATAACTCGAGACAGGGTTGCCAGATCTTCAATGTCTTGGACTCATTGGAAAGGCCTTTCAATTATCTAACCAACGATGGGTCGGATGATGGATCCGGACATCGTTTATATACAGTTAAGTGAGATCCGGCTTCAAAAAAGTACATAAATATCACTTAAGTGGTCATAACTCGAGACAGGGTTGCCAGATCTTCAATGTCTTGGACTCATTGGAAAGGCCTTTCAATTATCTAACCAACGATGGGTCGGATGATGGATCCGGACATCGTTTACATGCATATAATTGAGATCCGGGCATTTGTGAAAACACATTTTTATACATAACTTTTGAACTACTTATCGAAACTTCAAACAATTCAATAGCGATGTATGGGACCCTAAACCAAGTCGAATGCAACTGGTTCGATCAAAATCGTTTCAGCCAGTGCTGAGAAAACTCAGTGAGAATTTTGGTCACATACATACATACACACACACATACACACACACATACACACACACATACACACACACATACACACACACAGACATTTGTTCAGTTTTCGATTCTGAGTCGATATGTATACATGAAGGTAGGTCTAGGAGCTTTTAATAGAAAGTTCATTTTTAGAGCAGGATTATAGCCTTACCTCAGTGAGGAAGGCAAAATTAAAATTTCGGAAAATCGCAAGAGATACCCCCTAGATCGATTCTTTAGGCAAAAACAAGTAACTGTGCAAATTTTGAGCCAAATCGGTTAAGGCTAAGGGGTCGCTTTTCATCGTTAAAGTTTATATGGGGAAAATCGCAAAAAAGTATGGGGAAAAACATCGCTTCAGGATTTTTGCAGCAGGTGGTGCAGGTCTCGCCCAAAATTGTCCAAGTGTGAGATTCTTGTAGGAAATTTAATTACCTACAACTTTGTAGAAGGGTGCAAGACGGTTCGAGTTGATCCTGATGAGTTATTAGCGATGCGATGAAAAGAAATCGGCTTATATACTTGAAAGTATACAAGGGGTACATAGGAAGTATTTAAGAAAATAGTTTTTTTCTAGAAAAATCACCAAAAAGCATTTTTTTCACTTTATGTAAAATGCTTCTACAAACATCAGAAAGACAATCTTTTTTTGATTGAAACATTCTAAATCAAGATTTGAATGTATTGTAAAACAAACAAGGCTGCCGAATGGCCGATCGGAATGATGCTTTTCAGAGCCTTAAAACTGGTATCGCTGGTGTCATTTTATGATTTAAATTGCGATTGACAAAATAAAAATGGGATTTTTTTCATAAAATTATTTTTATTTAACAATGGATCCATATGATATCACAAATTTCTTGAGATTAGTTTTTTTGATAGGCTAGACAACATTTTTTTTTATGCATGGAAGTTTTCCTTTCCTAGCCATCAATATTCTAATAAAAATGCTCAAAAATACTCAAGTAATAAAGAGTAACAGTTTTGAGTCCCGCTTTATGTTAATTTAAATATTTCAAACCATTTGTAAAGCCGTGCTCTAAAAGTTTCAGGAAAAGCTTTTCTTTAAAACAGAGAATGCCTGATTTTTTTTAAACTTAAAAAAAATTAAAATGGTGGATTCAAACTTTGTCTTCTGGGGTAATGTTGGTCTCAAATCACGAATCCGAAATCATTTTTTCGAGTTTTTCAATAATTTGTTGCCTGAAATGATGATGATATGGAATTTTTGTTTTATAGAAACATTGGACGCCCGATTTGATGGCGTACTTGGTTGACATGGAAAATTTAAACTTTTGGAGAATGTTAAAGATACCCCCTGGTTCGATTTTAAAAATAAGTAACTGTGCCAATTTTGAGCTAAATCGGTTAAAGGTTGATCGTTGAAGTTTGTATGGAAGCAATTCCAGCTTAAATCAGAAATTTTTCGGGTACTTTTGTACCCGACTCTCTCCGATTTGATTGAAACTTTGTAGACATGTTATTCTAGGCCTATATAAGCCATTTTTGTGTATATGGAGCCAATTGTACTCGAAAATAACATTTGGGAAGGGCGTAAGGTATTTAAATAAGTATATTCAATAATTAAAAAAAAATACTGTATCTCGAGGCCGTTGCATCGTATCAAAAAGTGGTCAAAGACAAACTTGTAGGAAATTGGACGGGCTTTCTGAAAAAATACCCTGACATAAAAATACACGCCACTTCTATGAGATTTTGTGATTTTTAAGCTAAAAAGTCAAATTTTATGGTGATGTCACGATTTTTTTTCGTTCAAAATTTTTGAGGAAATAGCCTAAAATATTACAAAAAGACTGACGAAAAATGCAGGATGGTATGTCTCTCCTAAAAAAATAAAAAAAATAATTTACTAAAACTGTTTTTTTTAAAGAGTCAAAATTTTCAAAAACCGAGAGTCTCCATTATGACCATTGTCCTATGTCCCATCCTTGGGAAGACGAAGCGGTTTTAAAAATAAAAGTGTCAAAAAAAATGTTTTTTTTTGCGTTTTTTTTGGCAATTTCTATATGACAGACCTGATTTTTCAGTCTCGTAAATATTTTTACCGGAAAGCTCATCCGAATTCCCATAAATTAGCGTGGAATTTCCCGAGGAATCCGAATGTATAAAAATTGAGCCCAAAAAGTGCCGTCTTCTTGGGCTACAGGGCAAAAGTCAACGCTATAAAATGTTGGTTGTAGAAAAATCGTAAATCTATGAGAAAAACTGCGATTCGCCAAAATTTAATTCCGTAGGCCTATAGTCCATGAAATTCCCTAACTTTTGAGAGTATGGGTGTTGGAGGGTGTTGCAAAAAGATGTTAAGGTTTTTCAAAAGTTATGAGAAAAATTCAAACCAATCCTGGATGTTTGCACATTTTGAAGTGCTTCAAAAGACCTTGCGAATTAGAGGTGGGCAAAACCACTCCGTTTTAGGAGCCGTTCATTTTCACTCGCTCATTAAAATGAGCCGCTGTTTTGAACGGCTCTTTCGCTCTTTTTCCAAAGTTTGGTTGGTTATTTAAAAGAATCGTGCGATTTTTTTGTTACTTTTTTTTGGTCAAAATTTGTGTTAATTTAACGAAATTGCGTTTATTTCAGCTAAAATTCAACAAATTCTGATATCTTATTTTGAAAAAAAAAAAAAAAAATGCTATGTCTTTCCTACGTTCTGATTTCATGAATAAAATCTTTTAAAGTCGTAGTATAATCGAGCATGAGGAGTTAGGATATGGCTATTTAAGGAGCCATTACACTATCGCAAATAAACAAACAAACTCGCACTTTTTCGTGTTTGACAGTTTGGCAAACTCGCAAACAATGCAAAGTGTATGCAGGCTGACTTTTGTACAAACAAAGCAGGCAAACTGGCAAACTGTCAAAAAGTTTGTTGTTTGTTTGCCGTAGTGTAATAGCTCCTTATGTAGGCATTATGCAATTTAATTTTTCTTTGCAATTTTCTTTGCAATTCAATTAAGAGTTTGTTTGTTTTTTTGCCGTAGGGTGGTAGTCCCTTTATTAGGCATTATATTATTTTTATTTATTATTTTTAAGTAGCAACGTAGTTAAGAGTTTGTTTGTTTGTTTCTTTGCCGTAGTGTAATAGCTCCTTTAGTAGGCATTTTGCAATTTATTCGAGCATTTTTTTGAAAATAATTCACTTTTGAAGTATTTTAAAAGAACTTGAAAAAGTACATCGTGTACACAATTCTGTAAAATTTTATTATAGGCAATGAAATTTTTTAATTTTATTTTTCATTCTCAAAAGCAAATATAACCCTACAATTTGTTGGAAATTCAATAAAATTTCAAATAAATAAAAGTTTAGAAATCAATCCAGCTTGGATAAATTCTTTCAAGCGATCGGATTTTCAAAAAGAACCACGGTTCTTTTTTTGTGAGCCATGGTTCTTTCGCTCTTTTTAGTGAACCGACTCTGTGAGCGGTTCGCTTTTTTTTGTCCAACTCTATTTCGAATGCATCTAACAGAGTTGGAATTGATCAAGTTTTACGCAAATGGGAGCAATTTTACGATTTTTCATGTTTTTTGGACCTCAAACTTCAATGCCCGTTTTACCCCACTTCCCTTTGTCGTAGAGGGCTCATATTTGGCATGAGCTCATCTCATGCATAGACAAACAAACGCTGAAAGTTTCATCCAAATCGGAGCACCTCGATACGACCTCTAGAACAAACCGAGCAAAATCTACAAATACTGCCTCTTAAGCTGTCCGCTTTGTTAGCGGATGATTCTGGGTTCGATTCCCATCTACTCAAACCTTCCATCGCAATGTTTTGATTTGATTTTATGGCGTTCTCAAAATCCCGAAAAAACGTATTTTTCGTCGAGTAGTCTTAAAATCGTTGCCATTTTCGTAACTAAAATGTATTTTTTTTTTATAATTTGATGACTGGTACAAACTGTATTTAAAGTTTTTATCAAATCAAATTAAAATGCATTTCCCTGCGTTTACAATCATTCAGAATATTTAGGTTTGTTTAAGTTTCTTTGAATTTTAGGGAATTTCCGATGTTTTTTCGTCGAATGTTACATTTTTTGAAAACGAATGATTGCACACGAGTGTATTTTCCAGTAGTTTTTCATTGAAATGTTAAAATTGTGGCTTTTTATTTCAATTATTATATGTTTTATCAGCTCCTCGAGAGACAAAAAAAATGATTAATATTTGCATCAGCCTAATTCAGAACAACCATTTTCTCATAACATTCAATTTAATTTTAAAATTCCGTGTTTTGTAAGTTTTTAGGGTATTTTTTTTGAGTGATACAATATTGTACAAAGTTGTAAAGCAGCTTAAAATATTTTTTTCCAATTTCACGGATGATGACAGAGAATGATCAATTGATGAACGATTTTTATTTATCCAATATTGCTTATTCTTTAGTTGGCTACAAAGTTCAACTATTTTAATTTTTTAAGATAAGTTTTATTTTTCATAACGAAAAATTGTTAAACCAGCTATTTTTAGTAGAAGTCTAACAATAGTAGTTTATGCAACAAGTTGCAAAAAGAGGATTTTTTCAGCATGAGTCGTACGAAGACGTACGTAAATACGAAAAGTGCTGAAAAAATCAAGTTTTGCAACGAGTTCCATACAACATTTTTTGCAATTCCAAAAAACACACACTGAGTGAAATTTTATGTCATATTTTCATGTATTTTGTCAATAAATCGTTTGAATCAAAAAAAAAATTGAAAAGTGTTACTTTTTGAAACAAGTGCTGAAAAGTTCAACTTTTCAGCACCCATTTCAGTGCTGAAAAGTAGAACTTTTCAGCATTTATTTTGAAAAGTGTTGCTAATCGATTCTGTTATTTTTGGTACAGAAAAGTAGGCTATTTCGTCGTTCAAGAATGACAGGAAAAGTAAGTAGTTTCACGACGGAATTGCAAAAAGGTAGTTTATGATTCCCTTATTATTGAATTTTCACTCACCTTTGATGAAGCTTCAATTTCCCTACTTAAACCAAAAAAAAAAAAAAGTTCCCCAACTTAACATTACAGTAAGCCATGGTTGTCCAGCTATAATGCCATTAGCTCTCTCATCCAACATGCTGACGGTGAAGAGCTGCGTAAAATAAATTTGCATCCGTCGACGACGACCTAATGGTGGTCCATAACGAGATTATAATAGGGACTAATTATGTTTACCTAACCGGCAGCAGCTGCCGCCGTCATCAAATAGACCATCAGCCGAAATCCCCTCCAAACATCGTCCGTAGTCAAGGTTGTTGATTCCGTTGGCAGAAGTCAGCATTGTTCTTGTGCGGATTTTAATGGACCCCGGCTTTGAGTGTGGACAAATCTGCGCTGATGCTCTTGAACTCCGCACTCAAAGTTTGGGGACCTTTGCCGTATCGGTTTTGTAATTAGGGGAGCCACTTTGAGCGCACTTGGCTCGAAATTGCCATTGCCTGGCAGACGGGCCATCATTCAGTTGGGGGGGGGGGGGGGAAACAAAACTCGATTAATTTATGACTTGTCATGTTACGGATCGGCTTCACAGATCCACGGCACAGTTAGTGGTGGCCGCCAAAAGTTGTGCCGATGACCATCGTCTGCCATCAATCAACAAACACACACGCCGAGATCTTGGCGGCGAAGATGACGGCTTGGACAGCGTTACAAATAAACATAAATCGATTGACTTGCTGACATAAGACACAGACACACTCATCCGAAGTTGCAACAGTTTGGTTTCGGGCGGCGTTCAGCAATCATG
This sequence comes from Culex quinquefasciatus, assembly GCF_015732765.1. NCBI lineage: Eukaryota > Metazoa > Arthropoda > Insecta > Diptera > Culicidae > Culex > Culex quinquefasciatus. The sequence continues at coordinate 25,436,026 of NC_051863.1, forward strand.
AGGATGAGTCATTTGAAGATGAGGTTTTTACAGTTTCCGAAGAAATGTTCGAATTACGTATAGTTTGCTCAACAACTGAATCCTGTTGAATAAGGCCGCTGGAGATCTTTCTCCCCGTTGGTGGCACTCACACAAAACATCGACGGGACATCTTCCCTGGACGAAACTGTCCTGTAACGCCGAACCGAATGATTAACCTTTACCACAGTGCCAACTCTCATTGTAGCTTCTAATTTAATTACTTTCGCCACCAGTCACCGCCAGGGTGCCTACCCTGTGGTCGGAACCTTTATTCGGAATGTTTCGGCCACGATGCACAAAAGATTTTTGTGTTGTTCAAGCCGCGCGGTGCCCCAGGACATGCTTTGATATCCTCTGTCTCTCAAATGTCCGAAACAGAGGAGAAGAGCTTTTTGATGAGCTTTGACGCGCGCAAATGAGGTAGCCAGCCAACTCTGGGGTGATTAATCACTGCCATTGCGCTTTACGGAGTGAGGTTTGCAGGTGACGGCAGGTGATCACAAGTGGATCACAGTTCTATCCCGAGGGGAATTGGTTGGATTTGATAATAATTATTTCTGTATTGTTCACTTACGTCGATGATGGATGATGGATAATAGCTTGGATTCCGGTAAATTCAGAGATGATACGTTATTCAAATGGATTGAAAGTAATTTTATTAAATTTTATAGTTCCATATTTCATCCCAGTTTGACACAACTCACAGTTCCATATCCCCCCTAATTCTTATTAAAAATCGTCTGGGCTGGTTCCGGAGCCAACCACATTAAACTAAAACTTATTACCAAATGCCAGCCTCCCTCTCAGAGTCCTGGCATTCCCAGCCAACAGCAGTGGAAGGAGCGTTTGGCCACGCTGAAATTAGGAAACGCCCACGGACTGTCGTCGTTAATTTTATTACGACCAGAAGAACAACACAACAGAAAACACGGCGAATCCTTGCGCAGCAAAATATGGATTTTGATCACGAGGGCCAGATTCCACCGGGAAGGGTCGGCCCTTATGGTGTTCTCGAGGACGACGGTCGGGATGTCATTTCTCAAACGTGGTGGCGGCGGTCTTAATCGATTTCCCAAACCTGAGGAACCGTGAAAACAACCATGGGAAGGTTATGTCATTTTTCAATGGTTATTTTAAGGTGGTTGTTGAATGTGGATCGTGAACGCGTGTTTTTGGCAAGAGAATAGCTGGAAAGAATTGGAGCACAGGGGTCGTGCATAAACCACGTGGTCTCCTTAGGGGGGGGGGGGAGGAGGTCCGAAATCTGACCGAAAAAACCATGAAAAGCCATGGGGGGAGGGGGGGGGGGGTCGACGGCTGACCACGTGGCCTTTAAAAAAATCTTTTCATAAAAAAACAAAAAAATTCGCGCTTTAAATTTACTTATATTCATACATTTTTTGTTACACTTCAAAACCATATAATTATTGTGTTTAAAATTATTACTTATATTTCAATGTCATAATATTTCCCAATTCAATATTGAATTATATATTTCGGCAGATTCATATCAATACTTTGAGCCTGTAATTGAATGTACACTTTTTAATACTCATGTAACTACGTTTTGCAAAAGTTTAAAAGCTGTTAAAAAATAAAGTGACAGCCTACCCTAAAAAATGCGTACCAAAATGCAAACACAATTTCATTTTTTTGGTTCAAAGAAACTAAAAACCCCAATTTCAGGATTATCGCGCAAAATTTCAGTTTCACTACCTCATTTGCAAGTGAAACGTCTAACATTAAAAAACAACCAGTAACGAAAAAACGAATGATACATACTTTAAGATTCACCAAAAAATTTGATGAATATTTTGATATAAAATATATTCCTTTTTTCATGGGTTACACAATTCGGATTGTTATATTACATAACATTTCATAAAATACACGTTTACTATCCATCGTCAAAGTTGTAGGTATTTTTTAAGTTTTTTTTATGTTAATAGGGACCAACTCTTGAGCCAAAGAGAAACATGGGCAAACATTTTAGATTTTTAGAGAAAAAAAACGAGCTTCAAGCAAACATTGTTTTTGTTTCTCAATTAATTTAAAGATTAAAAAAATAGGGGCCCTTTCCTGAAAATATTAGTTTTTCTTTAAGCTGAGAAAATATACTATACCCTCAACTTCATATTTGAGATAAAACCACTCAAATATATAGACACATTAAAATAATTTAAGTTTTAAAGAGTCACTTAATTTTCAAATGCCGATATCAATTTGTGAAATAAATTTCAATTCAATGCCGTCAAGATCAACATAAATAAAATTTATTTAAAATGATGGAACGGTACTTTCAACTCGCTGGTTCTCGGGCATAACTCAACGAACCGGGACATTTTTTTTTTGAGTGAATTATAAGGATGTCTAGATGATCCTTAAACTTTGCAGAACTCGATATGATCAAATCTGTAATTTATGCGATCAAAAACGTCGATCCAACTTTTGTTTGCTCTAGTAAAAAAAATCGCCTGAAAATCCGCAGAGACAAGCCCGAAAACCTGTGAGTTGAAGTTACCGTTCCAACGTTTCGAGCGGCTTTGGCATCCGTGTATATTGGACATGCGTTGGGCGTCCCAGTGTTAATAATTTCAAAGATATTGAAAAGATTGAAAAATTAACTTATTTAATATTTGTTTTGTATTTATTTTGAGGTAATATCTCCAACCAAAAGTTGGATCAAAAATCTTAAATCGTAGATAATTGCCTATTTAAACAACTGAAAAAAAATGTAAAATAAATTCCAAATTTTAATTCAATCTTTTTTTAATTTATCAAAACACGTAGTCGATAGCAAAATCAATTTAAAGTAAGAGTAAGACTTAAACAATTTGGATGTCCATGACTAAAATAATGATTTTTAGCGCGTTGTCTACAACTTTTCCAAAGACACGAAATTGATTTTCGAGCAATTCTATACAAAATCGGTCTTTATTCTTAAATTTTATTTTTTTGATTCTTTTAATCCGTCTGAAACCTTTTTTGGTGCCCAAGCCATTTTGTATCATTAGTTTGTCCATATAGTTTTCCATACAAATTTGGCAGCAATGAAAATTAAAAATCTGTATCTTTTGAAGAAATTTTTGGTCGATTTGGTGTCTTCGGCAAAGTTATAGTTATGGATAAGGACTACACTGAAAAAAATGATAAATGGTAATTTACTTTGCTGATTTTTAATTTCACTTTTTGTCACTAAAACATGATTTGCAAAAAAACACTATTTTTATTTTTTTTAATTTTGCCGACTTTTCAGAAATTTTCAGAACGGGCAAAAAATTGTTGTTTGAGTTATGAATTTTTGAATCAATACTGATTAAAAAAAATCGAAATATTGACCGCAACTTAATTTCAATTTTATTTTTCGATGTAAAATCAAATTTGCAATCTAAAAGTACATTAGTGTAATTTTCATAAAGTGCACCGTTTTCAAGTTATAACTATTTTTGAGTAACTTTTTTAAAATTAGTTGCAGTTATTAATTTAAAAAAATTAGTGCCCAAGTTTGCCTAATTTTGAAATGCTGAGAAAATTTTTTGTTGCTTTGTTTCTAAGATATTGCCATGCAAAGATTTTAAAACAGAAAAATGGATGTTTACTACCCAAACAACCCATAATTTCCTTGTGTCGATATCTCAGCAACTAATGGTGCGATTTTCAATGTTTATAAATAAAACTTTCGTGAAATTTTCCGATCTTTTCGAAATCAATATTTTCAAAAAAAAATTAAGACTAACATTTCAAAAGGTCGTAATATTGAATGTTTGTCCCTGTCTCTGATTCTTGTATGGAGAAAAAATTAAACAGCTCGACTTTTTTGGACACACTGAATCATTGGAATCAATCATGCTTAATTAAAAAGAAAAGTTGCTTTAGTTTGGATTTTTATGAATGTTTGGAATAAAATGAATATTAACTAGGAGCTTGCATAACTAGATATTTTCCTTAAAATAAAATGAAATTATTTTTTTCCCGAAACAAAACTTTTCTATTTAAATAATTTCGATTTTGAGAAAATATTCTAAAGCGCATTTAAATTAAACCATGAATGCTGTTTATAAATCAAAATAGCTTTAATTCTTAAAGCATATTTATTCTGGATGCAATTAATTGCACTGCAATTCCATAATTTTGAATACACATGTTTTACTAAGTTGCTTGTTTTGTTGAGAGTATTTTTTACTTTCTGTACCATTTCAATAAATTGTTATACTGTTATTATTTACCTTAAACTTTGTGATATCATACTTTTTTCACACTTTTAAGTGAATTTCTGTTTTTTTATATATTATTAAATTGGTTTTAATGGTGTTACAGCACCTACACAAATTAAAATGTTTTCTGTTTGACCCAATGTCACCCCCTCTAAAGGGTGAGTTTGAGTTAATTTTAAAACGATTGGCATTTATGAACGGTGTGATTATACTAGCCATATTCTGTTAAAATGTTGGTAAATTCAGGAGCATTCCCCAACAATATTTATTTCGATATAATTTCAAATGTTTTTATTGTGTTAAAATAACAACAGTAATATCGTTTTTTGACCAAAAGTCACCACCACTGACGGTACATCATTTGTGGATAAACATTTTTGAAATCTACACTTATTTTGTTTTTTTTTTTTAAGATTTTTCACCTGGGAGGAAAAAGCCACGCGTTCATATAGAGGGGGGGGGGGGGTGGCGTTAAACCACGAAAAACCATGAGGGGGGAGGGGGGTCAAAAATTCTCCAAAAAAGGCCACGTGGTTTATGCACGACCCCACAGTTGTGAGGGTTACTTACCTTAAATTTTAGAGGGGTGAATATGACAATTCAGAAAATAATTTGTAGAAAAAAACTAACTTAATCCACCTATGTGGTTGATGCCTTCCTCATTATTAATATAAGTGGTTTGCCAGCTATTTTTTTTTAGATCCAGAAAAATAAGTACACAGATATAACTTATGTGGTCATAACTCGAGACAGGGTTGCCAAATCATCAATGTTGTGAACTCGTTGGAAAGGGTTTTTGATTACCTAACCAACGATGTGTCGGATGTTGGATCCGGACATCGTTTACATACATTTAATTGAGATCCGGCTTCAAAAATGTATATAAATATCACTTAATTGATCATAACTCAAGACAGGGTTCCCAGATCTTCAATGAAGTGGACTCGTTGAAAAGGGTTTTTGATTACCTAACCAACGATGTGTCGGATGTTGGATCCGGACATCGTTTACATACATTTAATTGAGATCCGGTTTCAAAAATGTATATAAATATCACTTAAAAGATCATAACTTGAGACAAGATTGCCAGATCTTCAATGTTTTGGACTCTCGATTACCTAACCAACAATGTGTCGGGTGATGGATCCGGGCATCGTTTACATACATTTAAGTGAGATCCGGCTTCAAAAAAGTACATATATATCTTTTAAGTGGTCATAACTCGAGACAGGGTTGCCAGCTCTTCAATGTTGTGGACTCATTGGAAAGGTCTCTTGATTACCTAACCAACGATTGGTCAGAAGATGGATTCAGACATCGTTAACATACATTTAAGTGAGATTCGGCTTTAAAAAAGTACATAAATATCACTTAAGTGGTCATAACTCGAGACAGGGTTGCCAGATCTTCAATGTTGTGAACTCGTTGGAAAGGTCTTTTGATTACCTAACCAACGATGGGTCGGATGATGGATCCGGACATCGTTTACATGCATATAAATGAGATCCGGATATATGTGAAAACACATTTTTATACATAACTTTTGAACTAGTTATCGAAACTTCAAACAATTCAATAGCGATGTATGGGACCATGAACCAAGTCGAATGCAACCGGTTTGATCAAAATCGGTTCAGCCAGTGCTGAAAAAACTCAGTGAGAATTTTGGTCACATACATACACACACACACACATACACACACAGACATTTGTTCAGTTTTCGATTCTGTATACATGAAGGTGGGTCTTTGAGCTTTTAATAAAAAGTTCATGTTTAGAGCAGGATTATAGCCTTACCTCAGTGAGGAAGGCAAAATGATTGTCTTGTTAACTCTGTCCTGAAAATTTGCAAATCAACCTAGTTCCAAAATGCATAATAACTCAAGCTGAAGACTGACGACTGAAGACTGGTGTCCAACAGTCCCAAGGGTGATGCGTTCTTCAACCGTAACGTGCGCTATTTTGCGCGCACGTTGGCATGTTTTTCGTTACAAGGTTACACCGCACTGCGCCGCGGCTCGCAGATGTTCTAGGAAATGCCGTTTTCTTGTCGCGTTTTTCTTGCTTCTTCTAGATAACAGCGCGGTTCGGCCAGTGTACCGCGCGGAACGGCCACCAGCAAGTGTCGTGTGCAGTGCAGTGTGCATTATCATCATCACCGGGAGGTACACTCAGTTGCCTGATGCAGGTCGAGCTTGAGTTTCACTCAAAATTGTAGAAGATGAAGTTTTAATTTTCAACTGAGTCCATTTCCCCATAGACCATCCTGCCGATTCGTCCAGAAACTGGTGTCTTCAAGAAACCAAACCAAGAAAGAAAAAAAAACTGCAATTATGCTCCGGCCCATATCGTGTCTCAGCCTATTCGTCAACGGTGCGTATCGGTCTCGCACGCCCGAGAGCCTGCCCAAACATTGCAACGTCCCTGTCTGACAAACCCTCTCTTCCCCATGCCCAGCTGGACCCCGCTCGTAATGATAATGATGAAGGCAACAATTAAAAAGATCAACCATCCCATTCATAACTGCGCACACAGTCGGTGGTGATCATCGGTCTAAGTCGCTCGCTGGTCGCCGTCCAAGTCATAGTCTGTCGATGGTGTGAGGAAAATCCATAAGAAACCCCCTTCCGCAGACGTTCAACATGCTCTAGCAGCAGCAGGAATAGTTAAGCAGCAGTGCAGTGGGAGGAAAATGACCAGGAAAATGTGGACGGATGGATGGAAGCCCGCGTGACGTCCAGCTCGTCGTCGTCACGTCAATTCATTGACTTTCAGCGTTGGCAGGCAGGCTCGGGTGCATCGGGTAATGGACACGAGCCATGGAACTAGGCTAGGAGAGATATTGATATGAGGCACTGCCAGAGAATGGGAAGGGCTGCCAGTTTAGTTTGTTTCTCTTTATTTAAATCTTGTTGTCTTACTTGCCGAAAACGATCATCTTGATTAGGTCCCTTAAAACATGTGCAGACTTCAAATCACAAGCTTACGTGAATTTTACGTGCGACGTAATAGTTATAAGGTGGATTACGACCAATGGTTTGTTGAGCTGGCACCGGATTTTGGCTAGTACAAATTTTATTTAAAGTAGTTGTCCCTAGGCTCTGGTCGAGGTCGAGGGGAGGGAGAATTTGAAAAAAAATACTTCAAGCTTTTTTTTAATAATTTTTTTAGCGTAATGCTTTGTACAATGCAATAGTTATGCTGCTGTCAATTTAATTTAAAATACAGTCCTGACTCGATTATCCGAAGCCTCGATTATCCGAAGGTTTGTTTGGGACTTCGGGTAACGGAATCATGAAAAAAAATGTTTTTTTTTCTAATTTTTAACATCAAACTCGAGTTCTGCGAACCCATTTTAGCGAATTTTGATTGTTTGATTTGATTTTGGCCGCAATCTTGGATTTAAAATTTTAAAATCACTTAAGAGTAGTTAAGGAGTCAAACTTAAACTCTAAAATCGCCCCCCCCCCCTCCCCTCCCCACAATACTTTGGCCACAGTCGAGAGACATAAACTTCAAAAAATATTTGCAACGGCCTTATCGAAGTTTAATGTTTTTCATGTTTTTTTTCATGTTTTTTCATGTTTTTCATGTTTTAATGTTTTTAATGTTTTTCATGTTTTTCATGTTTTTCATGTTTTTCATGTTTTTTCATGTTTTTTTTTTATGTTTTTCATGCTTTTCATATTTTTCATGTTTTTCATGTTTTTAATGTTTTTCATGCTTTTCATGTTTTTCATGTTTTTCATGTTTTTCATGTTTTTCATGTTTTTCATGTTTTTCATGTTTTTCATGTTTTTCATGTTTTTCATGTTTTTCATGTTTTTCATGTTTTTTTTCATGTTTTTTTCATGTTTTTCATGTTATTAAATGTTTCTCATGTTTTTCAAGTTTTTCACGTTTTTCATGTTTTTCATGTTTTTCATGTTTTTTTAATGTTTTACATGTTTTTCATGTTTTTTCATGTTTTTTTTCATGTTTTTTATGTTTTTTAATGTTTTTTATGTTTTTTCATGTTTCTCATGTTTTTCATGTTTTTCATGTTTTTCATGTTTTTCATGTTTTTCATGTTTTTCATGTTTTTCATGTTTTTCATGTTTTTCATGTTTTTCATGTTTTTCATGTTTTTCATGTTTTTCATGTTTTTCATGTTTTTCATGTTTTTCCATGCTTTTCACGTTTTACATGTTTTTCATGTTTTTCATGTTTTTCATGTTTTTCATGTTTTTCAAGTTTTTCATGTTTTTCATGTTTTTCATGTTTTGTGGCAGTGTGTGGCAATGGTTACGCTGTCCGCTTTGTAAGCGGATGATTCTGGGTTCGATTCCCATCTGCTGCAATCTTCCATTGGATGAGGAAGTAAAATGTCGGTCTCGGCCTTGGTTGTTAGGCCATTAAGTCATTCCAGGTGTAGGAGTCGTCTCCATGCCATAAGTACAAACAACACACCAAACCAAGCCTACTCCGGTGCAATCGCTGGCGGTGGTTGGATTCGCAATCCAAAGGTCGTCAGTTCAAACACTGGGGTTGGAGGTTCCTTGGAGTAAAAAGAGGTTTGGGTGCTCTCCTCATTCAAGCCTTCAGACTCCTAGGTTCGAGCAGAAACTTGCAATAGAGACCACAAAAGACCCGGTGGTCGTTAATCTGGATGGTTTGATTTTTTTCATGTTTTTCATGTTGTTCATGTTTTTTCATGTTTTTTCATGTTTTTTTCATGTTTTTCACGTTTTCGCGTTTTTAATGTTTTTTTCATGTTTTTCACGTTTTCGCGTTTTTAATGTTTTTCATGTTTTTCATGTTTTTCATGTTTTTCATGTTTTTCATGTTTTTCATGTTTTTCATGTTTTTCATGTGTTTCATGTGTTTCATGTTTTTCGTGTTTTTCATGTTTTTCATGTTTTTCATGTTTTTCATGTTTTTCATGTTTTTCTTTTCATGTTTTTCGTGTTTTTCATGTTTTTCATTTTTTTCATGTTTTTCATGTTTTTCATGTTTTTCTTGTTTTTCATGTTTTTAATGTTTTTCATGTTTTTCATGTTTTTCATGTTTTTCATGTTTTTCATGTTTTTCATGTTTTTCATGTTTTTCATGTTTTTCATGTTTTTCATGTTTTTCATGTTTTTCATGTTTTTCATGTTTTTCATGTTTTTCATGTTTTTCATGTTTTTCATGTTTTTAATGTTTTTCATGTTTTTCAAGTTGTTCATGTTTTTCATGTATTTCAAGTTGTTAATGTTTTTCATGTTTTTCAAGTTTTCATGTTCTTTATGTTTTTTATGTTTTTCAACGTTTTTCCACGTTTTTAGAAAATTATATTTTTTAGTGTTTCTTTCAACAAATCAAAATATTCGTTACAAGTACACTAGACTAGCAACCCTGCCTCAAACGTGATCCCGTCCAGCAGCGCAAGAAGCGTCGATCCAGCATGTCTGGGCAGTAAATCACATCAGCACCGCGCCATCACGGAAAATTGCCACTTGCCGAAGCCAACCCGGCAAGAAAGATGTGGCCATTATGTGGCCACCACATATTGCCCCCACCGGGAAAGGCACGGTACACCAGGAACCGCCTCTAGGAAGCGCGCAAGCGAGTGTGGCCAATTTGCTCCGGATTGATGGCAGTAAAGTGCAGTCACCGTGACGTTCCGTCGCGCTTTCCGACGACATCACTGCCGGTGGGGCTCCCGAAGCCATGATCGTAGGTTGTCTTGTTGCTCAGCTCACTCAATTAGTCACCATCATTAATCCCGGTATACTGGAATGGGCCTCACTGGGTCGTTGTAGTGGTGAAGGGTGGATTGCTGCATTTATTACTGGTAATTGTTCTGGACTCACGATCACCACGGTTTATAGACTAGATCATCAAATGTATTGTCAAATAGTCTGTTCTGATCCAGATCCAGTAATGCTTCACAACTAAACCCCTAAGGATTTTTGAATTCAAACAGTTTCTACCAAACAATAACCCAATCTCCAAGTGTGCGGCACCGATATCTCGGCATTGATCGGAATGCCGCCGAGTCCAAAACAATGTGTCTTCGCATCCCAAGAGATCAAAACAATCTCCCGGCGACGAGACCCAGAGAGACAATCGGCCAATATCGAAACACAAACGCCAAACGAATACATCCCTTCAGGGGGGTGCCGGCCGTGGCCATAATTTATGAACTATCCGTCTTATCTAGGCGGACAAATGATCGCCAAGAGTATCACTTCAAAGCTGGCGTGTTCAATTCTTGTTCCAGTTGGGATATTCGTTCGGGGACCCTGGAGGTACCCCCCTCTTCCTCAGTTGAGGGGTGGCCCACGACTCCATTCTTTCGCGCGCGCAGAGAGAGAGAGCGATTTTTCGCAATCAATAGAATGCACGTGCGATTGGATCTTAACGGCGATCGCGATGGGTTGCGATTCCCCCGTCGACGACGGGGACGGTCTAGGGTCTCTTCCTGGCGGGCAAATTGAACACAATGTCCGCGCGCGCACGTGCGGCTGAACAGAGAGGCTCGTCGCTCGCGGGCAGTTGAAACCACCGCGTGTCGATCGCTGGCCTGTACAGCGGGTATGACTTCATAGAAGCGATTAGAGGGGCGCATCGAGAGATGATCTTGGCGCGCGAGTTAGTCGGAGTTTGTCGCAATCGCGATTTGTTCAAGGGGTGGAGTGTAGATTGACGGTAATTGTGAGCAGATTTGGTAGAAAAAAGGAGCTGGTTACGTAATGTCACATAACCTTGAGTCTTCAGAGTTTTAAGTCTTGATTATTCGAATTATTAAGCCTTTAGAGTCTGGAATCTTCAGACTTTTGTGTCTTCGAAGACTTTATTCTTCGATTTTTTGACTCTTCAGAGTCTTGAGTCTTCCAATTCTTGAGTCTTCAGATTATCGAATCTTCAGAATCTTGAGTTTTCGGAGTCTTCAAAAAAGACAAAAAAGTCAAAAAAGACAAAAAAGACAAAAAAGACAAAAAAGACAAAAAAGACAAAAAAGACAAAAAAGACAAAATAGACAAAAAAGACAAAAAAGACAAAAAAGACAAAAAAGACAAAAAAGACAAAAAAGACAAAAAAGACAAAAAGACAAAAAGACAAAAAGACAAAAAGACAAAAAGACAAAAAGACAAAAAGACAAAAAGACAAAAAGACAAAAAGACAAAAAGACAAAAAGACAAAAAGACAAAAAGACAAAAAGACAAAAAGACAAAAAGACAAAAAGACAAAAAGACAAAAAGACAAAAAGACAAAAAGACAAAAAGACAAAAAGACAAAAAGACAAAAAGACAAAAAGACAAAAAGACAAAAAGACAAAAAGACAAAAAGACAAAAAGACAAAAAGACAAAAAGACAAAAAGACAAAAAGACAAAAAGACAAAAAGACAAAAAGACAAAAAGACAAAAAGACAAAAAGACAAAAAGACAAAAAGACAAAAAGACAAAAAGACAAAAAGACAAAAAGACAAAAAGACAAAAAGACAAAAAGACAAAAAGACAAAAAGACAAAAAGACAAAAAGACAAAAAGACAAAAAGACAAAAAGACCAAAAATACAAAAAAACAAAAAGACAAAAAGACAAAAAGACAAAAAGACAAAAAGACAAAAAGACAAAAAAGACAAAAAGACAAAAAGACAAAAAGACCAAAAATACAAAAAAACAAAAAGACAAAAAGACAAAAAGACAAAAAGACAAAAAGACAAAAAGACAAAAAGACAAAAAGACAAAAAGACAAAAAGACAAAAAGACAAAAAGACAAAAAGACAAAAAGACAAAAAGACAAAAAGACAAAAAGACAAAAAGACAAAAAGACAAAAAGACAAAAAGACAAAAAGACAAAAAGACAAAAAGACAAAAAGACAAAAAGACAAAAAGACAAAAAGACAAAAAGACAAAAAGACAAAAAGACAAAAAGACAAAAAGACAAAAAGACAAAAAGACAAAAAGACAAAAAGACAAAAAGACAAAAGAAAAAAGACAAAAAGACAAAAAGAAAAAAAGACAAAAAGACACAAAAAAAAAGACAAAAAGACAAAAAGACAAAAAGACAAAAAGACAAAAAGACAAAAAGACAAAAAGACAAAAAGACAAAAAGACAAAAAGACAAAAAGACAAAAAGACAAAAAGACAAAAAGACAAAAACACAAAAAGACAAAAAGACAAAAAGACAAAAAGACAAAAAGACAAAAAGACAAAAAGACAAAAAGACAAAAAGACAAAAAGACAAAAAGACAAAAAGACAAAAAGACAAAAAGACAAAAAGACAAAAAGACAAAAAGACAAAAAGACAAAAAGACAAAAAGACAAAAAGACAAAAAGACAAAAAGACAAAAAGACAAAAAGACAAAAAGACAAAAAGACAAAAAGACAAAAAGACAAAAAGACAAAAAGACAAAAAGACAAAAAGACAAAAAGACAAAAAGACAAAAAGACAAAAAAAGACAAAGACAAAAAGACAAAAAGACAAAAAGACAAAAAGACAAAAAGACAAAAAGACAAAAAGACAAAAAGACAAAAAGACAAAAAGACAAAAAGACAAAAAGACAAAAAGACAAAAAGACAAAAAGACAAAAAGACAAAAAGACAAAAAGACAAAAAGAAAAAAGACAAAAAGACAAAAAGACAAAAAGACAAAAAGACAAAAAGACAAAAAGACAAAAAGACAAAAAGACAAAAAGACAAAAAGACAAAAAGACAAAAAGACAAAAAGACAAAAAGAAAAAAAGACAAAAAGACAAAAAGACAAAAAGACAAAAAGACAAAAAGACAAAAAGACAAAAAGACAAAAAGACAAAAAGACAAAAAGACAAAAAGACAAAAAGACAAAAAGACAAAAAGACAAAAAGACAAAAAGACAAAAAGACAAAAAAGACAAAAAAGACAAAAAAGACAAAAAAGACAAAAAAGACAAAAAAGACCAAAAATACAAAAAAAAACAAAAAAGACAAAAAAGACAAAAAAGACAAAAAAGACAAAAAAGACAAAAAAGAGCAATTCCATGCCAAATAGGGAATCGGTTGTACCCGACCCTCTCCGATTTCAATGAAACTTTGTAGACATGTTATCCTTCGCTTATATAAGCCATTTATGTGTATATGGAGCCAGTTCCACTCGATAATGACATTTGAGAAGGGCGTAAGTGTTTAAAATATTTTTGTAATTTGGAATTTAAATATTTCTGTATTTCGAAGCCGTTGCATCGTATCAAAAAGTGGTCAAAGACAAACTTGTAGGAAATTTTACGGGCTTTTCGATAAAAATACACTGAAAGAAAAAAACACCCAAATTTTATGAGATTTTTTGATTTTTAAGTTTAAAAGTCAAATTTGAGGGGGAGCCCACGATTTTTTTTTCGTTCAAAGTTTTTGTGAAGATAGCCTAAGATGTTACAAAAAGACTCACGAAAAATGAAGGATGGAGCAACTCACCTAAAAAAATACAAAAATCATTTACTGAAACTGTTTTTTTGAAAAGTGCTCTAAACGTCAAAATTTTCAAAAACCGAATACGGGAATCGATTTTCCAGACAATTTTACATAAAAGTCTCCATATTGACCATTGTCCTAAGTCCAATCCTTGTAAAGTTACAGCGGTTTTAAAAATAAAAATGTTGAAAAATAGGTTTTTTGATGGTTTTTGGCAATTTCTATACTTGATTTTTCAGTCTCGTAAATATTTTTACCGGAAAGCTCGTCCAATTTCCCATAAGTTTGTCTTTGACCACATTTCAATTGGATGTATGGGCTTACAGATATAAGCTATTTTACTATCCAGGTTACTATACTACACTGAAAAAATATGATGTTTTCAATTATGAGCAATGTAATTAGCTTATATCTGCAAGCTCATACATCTAATTTAAATGTTGTCAAAGACAAACTTATGGGAAATTTGATGAGCTTTCCGGTAAAAATATTTACGAGACTGAAAAATTAAGTCTGTCATATAGAAATTGCCAAAAACCATCAAAAAACCTATTTTTTCAACATTTTTATTTTTAAAACCGCTGTAACTTTACAAGGATTGGACTTAGGACAATGGTCTCAATATGAAGACTTTTATGTAAAATTGTCTGGAGAATCGATTCCCGTATTTGGATTTTGAAAATTTTTACGTTTAGAGCACTTTTCAAAAAAAAACAGTGTCAGTAAATGATTTTTGTATTTTTTTAGGTGAGTTGCTCCATCCTGCATTTTTCGTGAGTCTTTTTGTAACATCTTAGGCTATCTTCACAAAAATTTGGAACGAAAAAAAATCGTGGGCTCCCCCTCAAATTTGACTTTTAAACTTAAAAATCAAAAAATCTCATAAAAGTTGGGTGTTTTTTTCTTTCAGTGTATTTTTATCGAAAAGCCCGTCAAATTTCCTACAAGTTTGTCTTTGACCACTTTTTGATACGATGCAACGGCTTCGAGATACAGAAATATTTAAATTCCGAATTACAAAAATATTTAAAACACTTACGCCCTTCTCAAACGTCATTATCGTGTGGAACTGGCTCCATATACACAAAAATGGCTTATATAAGCGTAGGATAACATGTCTACAAAGTTTCATTGAAATCGAAGAGGGTCGAGAAAAAAGTACCTGAAAAATTCCTGTTTTGGGCTGGAATTGCTCAAAAGACAAAAAAGACAAACAAGAAAGAAAATACTTTTTGGGTCTTGAGTTTTTTGAGTCTTCTCTAGAGTTTTGAGTCTTCAGAAGCTTGAAGCAGGTGTCAGACTTCACAGTTTGTCAATAATCAGAAGTTAGACTAAAACTGGTCAACAAACTTCAAAGTCTTGCTAAAATTTGTTCCTCTTTCCCCTTAAAAAAAAAACCGCTCATTATTTCCCTTTTAAACTACTTCTGCCACGTCTCAAAACTTCCCGACATTCAGTCCCGGTCACGACTAAATTATTCAACTTCCGACATTGCCGGATGGATTTCCCTGTCCCTTCAAGAATGGCAGTCACTTCCGAGGAATCGATGGATGTCGCCACCCCCTTGTCTACTAAAGTGGTGGTGGCCCTCCAGGACTCGTCGTCGTCGTCGTCACAAGGGCCACGTCGTGTCGTCGTCCAACTTAAGGACCATCGAGGTAGAGGAGGGTAAGAGCAGAACCATTTTGACTGACGGGCGGACCAATTTGTCACGCAATTTTAAATTGAACCAACTGCGACTGTCTGTGAATTTTACCCCCACCCAGGCATTGGCGATGAAGTAGACAAACATTTGTCATAGCTGGACGGGAGTGTCGGGAGGGGGAGGGGGTTCTGGTAAATTACTGCGCACAGTTTTTTTTTCCCTTTTTTGTGAAGCACTTAATTGGATTTTGAGCTTCCACTTGGCGCTGCTAGTTTTGCTGCCTGATTTATTATTTATTGATGGACGTTCACGTTATTGTTTGTCGCGGTGCCAGGTGCCATTAAACGGAGGAACAAAGCATTTCCGGTTTGCTGGCAAGAAATGTTTGAAGAGGTTGAAGAACTTGAGGAGGTTTTAAGAATTTTAAAATGTAAATTTTTTTATCTACGAAAGCGTAGAAAATTGCATCCCTTCCTTCTGATCTTATAATTATTTTAAGGTCAACTGTAGATCCTGTAATAACGGTCCATTTGTAACAGTTGAAGCAATTTGTCACAGCATCCTCTTGTCCTCAATTTGATCTAAACAGCAGCTTGAAAGGGTATAATTTAGAACGGTGGACACCGCACACCTCTCATCCTACTAAACACTAGAATCAACCCATAACTCATTGCTTTTGTGAAAGAATTACTGCCATCTGGAGGATCGTCCTCACCCTCTTTCTCTCGAGCATCACCACACGCACGTGAGCTTTCCAGTAGACACACCACCAACTCACAAGTGCCAACCAGCCAACCAACACGAACGGAGAGAGAGAGAGAGATGTGGTAATTACACTTCTTCAGGTTGGGGGGAAGCGGAACTTAAGTAGTCATTAAAGACAATTTATAAATGAGCTTCACACACCAACTTGTAACACTTGCTGCGCATGGGCTTCTTTTATTTTCGCTGGACTTTTTTCCTTCTTTCATTCTTTTTGTGAATTTTTGATAAGAGCTCTCAAGTGCGGTGTACTTGGTGACCAGTAAGACACTGTAATCCCAACATGTGGTCAGTTCCGTTGAGAGGTTTGTACCGTGAAATGGAAAGACAGGGTCATTTAAAAAAAAATTTTAAGAACATAGTTATAAAAGTTTTGAAAATCATTTTTAACGAAAACAACAATAACTTTAAAATATAAAGAAATGAAAAAAATAAGATGACAATAATATAAAAGTAATAAATCAATATAAAAAATTACAAACTTAGATTAAAAATAATAGAAATCATTGAAACAAAATAAACAAAACAGCAAAAAAAAAAAATGAAATAGGAAGATAAATTAAAGAAATGAAGTAAGTATAGGAGAAAGAGGAGCAAGAGAAATAAAAGAAATAAAAATATTGAAGAAAAATACAACAAAAAATTAACAAAAGAAATTAAACGAAAGAAGAAACATAGAAGTAAAAAGTAAAAGAAGTAAAAGAAGTAAAAGAAGTAAAAGAAGTAAAAGAAGTAAAAGAAGTAAAAGAAGTAAAAGAAGTAAAAGAGGTAAAAGAAGTAAAAGAAGTAAAAGAAGTAAAAGAAGTAAAAGAAGTAAAAGAAGTAAAAGAAGTAAAAGAATTAAAAGAAGTAAAAGAAGTAAAAGAAGTAAAAGAAGCAAAAGAAGTAAAAGAAGTAAAAGAAGTAAAAGACGTAAAAGAAGTAAAAGAAGTAAAAGAAGTAAAAGAAGTAAAAGAAGTAAAAGAAGTAAAAGAAGTAAAAGAAGTAAAAGAAGAAAAAGAAGTAAAAGAAGTAAAAAAGCAAAGTAATCCACTTTAACGACCCCCGGGTCTTTTGTGGTCCCTGTTGCAAGTTTCTGCTCATTTCTAGGCGTCCGAAGGTTATGAGTGGTGAGTCACCCAAAACCTCTTTTACGCAAATGCACCGACGTTTTAGTTCCTCATCCGATAGAAGGCGTGGTCAGGCAAATCTCGTCTCGAAAAATGCCACCGGGTCCGTCTGGGATTGAACCCAGGCCATACTGGGGTTTAGAGACTACCACGCTAACCACTAAACCACCGGACCCGGAAGTAAAAGAAGTAAAAGAAGTAAAAGAAGCAAAAGAAGTAAAAGAAGTAAAAGAAGTAAAAGAAGTTAAAGAAGTAAAAGAAGTAAAAGAAGTAAAAGAAGTAAAAGAAGTAAAAGAAGTAACAGAAGTAAAAGAAGTAACAGAAGTAAAAGAAGTAAAAGAAGTAAAAGAAGTAAAAGAAGTAAAAGAAGTAAAAGAAGTAAAAGAAATAAAAGAAGTAAAAGAAGTAAAAGAGGTTAAATGAAGTAAAGGAAGTAAAAAAAGTGAAAGAAGTAAAAGAATTAAAAGAAGTAAAAAAGTAAAAGAAGTAAAAAAAGTGAAAAAAGAAATTAAAGGATGAATGAAACATAGAAGTATAAGAATTAAAAGAAGTAAAAGAATAAAAATAAGTATAAGAAGAAAAAGAAAAAAACAGAAGTAGAAAAAGTAGAAGCAGTAAAATAAGTAAAAGAATAAAAATTAGTATAAGAAGAAAAAAACAAGACAAACAAGACAAACAAGACAAACAAGACAAACAAGACAAACAAGACAAACAAGACAAACAAGACAAACAAGACAAACAAGACAAACAAGACAAACAAGACAAACAAGACAAACAACGTTTCAACTTCCACGACAGATTTCTTTGATGTCATTTTGTCGACAGTTTTTTTTCAGAATTATAACAAATATGTTATCAATTAAACAGTACAAACTTACCTCGCTCCACGGTACCTCTTCTCCCTTGGGAGAGATTCAAGTTTGTGGTTAGCTATTCCCCGGCGAGTGCAATTGACTTGTCTACTTAACTCGGCGAAGCCGGTAGGAATGCCGCCGGTTTGAACACACCAAGTTGACTGTTCAATAGAATTCCAAAAATTTGGAGGACCCATCACGGCTGACGACGACGACGCCGACTTCAACACGACGGTTGGGACGCGCACGTCACCTGTAGTGGCTAACTGTTTTTACTACTGGGATGAGAGGTGGCTCTTGGGCTAAGTTTTTTGGAGGAAATTCCCCGAGAGTCCGGTTTCCGCGAGGTCGTCACATAAATATGTATGTCAAACTACGGTCAAGCGTATAATTTGTCGCAATATTTCTTAATTTCCATCCGGTTTTTTTCACTTTGTGAAGTGCGTTGAAGAAGTGGCGTGATAGTTCTACTCCAAGTGGCAGACCTTGCTGACTTCCTGGGAACAACCTCAAGAATTATTATCATAAAATTTATGCTACTCCACAACATTTGTCGTTGTCGCTGGGGTGTAACATCAGCCCAACCTGCGTCGTCGTGTCGTTCTAGAAGATGGGTTCTGGAAAATTGGATTAAGAACCGTCACAATCGGCCTTCACCAAAGAGGGGAGACACCGAAGGTAATCTTCCCGACGTCGCCGTTCATGAATATTTATTAATCCGGTCACTTTGCCATTGTGCGAACTCGTCGTCGTCGACGTTGTCGTCCAAGAAGCACTTGTCGGTTGTTGTTTGTCTGCCGATGCGAAGGAGTCACTGTAGCGTGATGATGAATGAGGACGACACCAACGGTCGTCGGAGCCCGGGAACACGGCGTGGAATTCCGGGACCTCTAGACTGCAATGTAATTGCTGTGGTTAAAATTCATGAATAAATTTAATTTCAATTTCTTGAACAGGTCACCTATTAATTAGCCCGTTTTGAGTATGTTTTGGCTTCCTCTCCGAGGAATGCCATATAAAATCACTTGAAAATTGGCCAAAAAATTGCACCTCGATTTCTCGGAAATGGCTGAACAGATTTGGACACTTCCGGTTGCATTCGATCCCTCTTAGCTTCCGATAAGTCGCTATTGAAAATCTTCCCCGTAGCCCTTTCCTGTCAAAAGATATTTACGAAAAACGATTTGCAAACCTAAAACCGAAAAACAAAAAAACGATGAAAATTTTTCAAAATTGCTTCATTTTTGCATAACTAGGTTGTCTGGAATGTCCTCCATCCCTGGCTGAAACGGGACAAAAATCCATTGAAATTTGCCAAAGTTACAGCCACTTTAAGAAAACTGTTTGCATTCAGCCGCCTTCAAATCGACTAAAACGAGGCCAAAATTAACCAAAATGTCGGCATGTTGCACATTTTTGGAAAGCTCTTTCAAAACCCAATCCACTGAGATACATATCTCGACGAATTATTAAGCTTAGTCGCTAATATCTGCGCTAAACTGCTATTTTTGACGATACCAATGCATTATCACATGCTAGTTCGCCCATCCAGCTAAAAAACCCACAACTATTATACTTCATTCGAAAGCATTTTTCATCGTGCTTCGAATGTCATCTTAGGAAATAAAATTCCCTTTGTAAATCGCGTCCAGCATGCAAAGATTCCACCCGACCTCAAATCAGATCCAGAATAGCCTCAAAAACGTCTTAGCCAAGCCAATACAAGTCAAGTCATTTCGGGAAATGACAATATGTAATGTGTTCTTAGATACCTCTCCTTGAGCCATCGATCGACTCCGTTAGCGATACACTTTTTACCCTTTCTTAAATTTTCGCTTTAGCTACGGAATGTGAGAGCGGAAGGCGAGAGAGGGAGAGAGTTTACGGAAATGGAGCACCCGCAGTCGAGCAGTTTTTGACAGTTCGCTCCATAAGAAATACATTGTAGAAAAAAGAAAAAACTGCTCGAATGGAAGTGCTCCATTATGACTCGTTCGAGCACTGCATTAGTTTTTACGCCGTGACAGCATTAGACAGCTTGCGTGCATTGTTTACATGGATTTTCGTCGACAGACCGTAGGCGTATTTTACTTTTACTGGGATAGAATAGCATTCGATTTAGTAAGCCTATAGACTATATACATTATAAAGTAATATGCTTTCTATCAAAAAGGATCGCTAAGTTATTACTTTAAATTGTTTTAAAAATCCATTTTAAATCCTTTGCGGTCGTATAAAGTGTCATGGTACCCAGAAAATTAAGCTTTATCATTTTTTTTCATAAAATTGTTTTTATTAGGTCCTTTTCGGTACTGGGACCTGGTTAGGACCGAGCTTTATCATTGTGAACAATAATATTAGTAATTTAGTTGAATTTTAGACCTCAATCAACAAATCGTCTATATATATTCAATGTATATTATACATGTACATTCTCAATTCATAAATTTGTGTATGAACCGAGAAGAGGAAGCCCCCATTCACCTAGGTGGATTAAGTAACGTTTTTAAGGTTATGTTTCCCCTGTTCAGAAATTCAAAAAATCAAACTGTTGGTGGATTTTTGAGGAAATTTTAGGTGTTTGAATGAGTTTTCCAAACTCATGAGTTTTGATGAAATTCCACTACTGAGCAATTCTCTGAGATTTCGGTCATTCGATTTTTTTTTGTATTTTTTAATCCGACTGAAACTTTTTTGGTGCCTTCGGTATGCCAAAATAAGCCATTTTGCATCATTAGTTTGTCCATTTAATTTTCCATACAAATTTGGCAGCTGGCCAAACAAAAATGATGCATGAAAATTAAAAAATCTGAATCTTTTGAAAGATTTTTTTGATCGATTTGGTGTCTTTGGCAAAGTTGTAGGTATAGATCCATATCTATACCTACAGCTTTGCCAAAGACACCAAATCGTCCATACTACACTGGAAAAAAATTATACACAGTAAAAAAAAAATTGGTGATTTTTTATTGCACTTTTTGTCACTAAAACTTGATTTGCAAAAAAACCCTATTTTAATTTTTTTATTTTTTTTGTATGTTTTAGAGGACATCAAATTCCAACTTTTCAAAAATTTCCAGGTTGTGCAAAAAATATTTGAGCGAGTTTTGAATTTTTGAATCAATACTAATTTTTTCAAATAAATCGAAAAATTGGTCGCAAAAATATTTCAACTTCATTTTTCGATATAAAATCAAATTTGCAATCAAAAAGTACTTCAGTGAAATTTTGATAAACGGAACGGAATCGACGTAACACCTTATAATATGGCCCTCTTAAACCATGTGGTTTCGTCAACGGATCCACAGACGTGTATCGTTCTTCTTGCGACAAGACTCCGCCTCCCGGGTCTCCTAAGTGTGAAGGCATGGCACGGGGAGAGGGCACCGAAAACCTATACTTACACTTAGAATTTTTAAACTAAGACTAACATTTTAAAAGGGCGTAATATTGAATGTTTGGCCCTTTTGAAATGTTAGTCTTGGTTTAAAAAAATTGAAAATAATTTTTTCGAAAAGATCGGAAAATTTCACGAATGTTTCATATTTTAACATTGAAAATCGGACCATTAGTTGCTGAGATATTTACATTTGAAAATGGTGTGTTGTTTGGGTGGGACTTAGAAAACATCAATTTTCCTGTTTTTAAATCTTTGCACGGCAACATCTCAGAAACTTATGATCGTATCAACAAAGTTCAAAAGTGCAAAATATAGAGAATTTTTTCAGCTTTTCAAAAATATTTTTTTCAAAAGTGGGCACTAATTTAAAAAAATTAAAAACTTCGACCATTTTAAAAAAAGTCACCTAAAAATGGATTTAACTTGAAAACGGTGCACTTTATCAAAATTTCACTAAAGAACTTTTTGATTGCAAATTTGATTTTACATCGAAAAATGAAGTTGATAAATGTTGAATTTGAAAAAAACAGTATTGATTCAAAAATTCATAACTCGGTCAAAGATTTTTTGCACAACCTGAAAATTTCTGAAAAGTTGGCATTTGATGTCCTCTTAAACATATAAAAAAAATAAAAAATAAAAATAGTGGGGTAATTCTCTACCAACTCACACAGCAGTTGCCCCGACACCTCTTCGATTTGCGTGAAACTTTTTCCTAAGGGGTAACTTTTGTTCCTAATCACGAATCCGAGGTCCGCTTTTTGCAGCTTGAAACGGCGATGAGATAGAAATTTGGTGTCCAAGGGATTTTTATGTAAACTTAGACGCCCGATTTGATGGCGTACTCAGAATACCGAAAAAAACGTATTTTTCATCGAAAAAAAACACTAAAAAAAGTTTAAAAATTCTCCCATTTTCCGTTACTCGACTGTAATTTTTTTTGGAACATGTCATTTTATGGGAAATTTAATGTTCTTATCGAATCTATATTGTCCCAGAAGGGTCATTTTTTCATTTAGAACAAAATTTTTCATTTTACAATTTCGTGTTTTTTCTAACTTTGCAGGGTTATTTTTTAGAGTGTAACAATGTTCTACAAAGTTGTAGAGCAGACAATTACAAAAATTTTGATATAAAAACATAAGGGGTTTGCTTATAAACATCACGAGTTTTCGCGATTTTACGAAAAAAAGTTTTGAAAAAGTTGGTCGTCATCGATCATAGCCGTTCATGGTCACCAGCGACAGACACGGACGACGAAACAAAGAGAAACGCCAAAAGTAACTTTAAAAAAAAAAAAATTTGGTAAAATCGCAATAACTCGTGATGTTAACAAACAAACCCCTTAAGTTTATAAATCAAAATCTTTGTAATTGTCTGCTCTACAACTTTGTAGAACATTGTTACACTCTAAAAAATAACCCTGCAAAGTTAGAAAAAACACGAAATTGTAAAATGAAAATTTTTGTTCTAAATGAAAAAATGACCCTTCTGAGTCAATATAGATTCGAAAAGTACATTAAATTTCCCCTAAAATAACATGTTCCAAAAATGTTCCAGTCGAGTAACGGAAAATGGGAGAATTTTTAAAACTTTTTTAGTGTTTTTTTCGATGAAAAATACGTTTTTTCGGAATTCTGAGTACGCCATCAAATCTGGCGTCTAATTTTACATAAAAGTCCCTTTGACACCAAATTTCTATCTCATCACCGTTTCAGGCTGCAAATTATTGAAAAACACCTCTTTTTCGCATGTTCAAAAATGGAAGGGGTCGTACCGCCCCTCCGTCACGAGATATCAAAAAACAGACCTCGGATTCGTGATCAGGGACAAAAGTTACCCCTTAGGACAAAGTTGCACGCAAATCGAAGAGGGGTCGGGGCAACTGCTGTGTGAGTTGGCGGAGAATTACCCTATTATAACTATAGAGACCAAATTTATTTCAAGTTTTTTCAAGGAAACAAATCAGAGCAAAAAAGTCTAGCTACAAATCAAATTTATTTTAAAGTATAATTGTGAAATCAATTTAAAATTAAAAAATAATTGAACTCATCGTTAAAAGCTTATTAATGATTTTTATCACATAAAGACTTATTTAGCTATTCTCAAATATTGAATTTTGGGACAACATGTCAGATAAAAGTTTAAGAAAAAAATGAATAACATAAATTAACTAATATTTTGCAAATTTGTTATAGAAGCTTAACTGTTTTTCTGTAATATGTGATACTTTTTGCCTAGTTTTTTTATTATTGAATATCGGGCCAGAAATTACATTTTTATATGTAATGTGTATCAGCCTAATCAAATAAAAAAAATAGCAATATGTTTTTTTCAAAGTTTGACTTTTCAGCCCACCGATTAGAAAGAAGTTAAAATTCACAAAAAAAATGTTACTCAAAGTTTTTTGATAGTTTGTAAATTTGTTACATTAACATATCATAGTTTAGACTTACCTGATTATAAAATGAACAGTTTGCAAAAACTGTTCTTAAATTTCTCTTGGGTAAAATTAGAAATTTAAATGTATCAACAAGGATTTTTTTTTGTAATTTTTCTGTACCTACCAGTGAGCTTTCTAGAATTGGAGAAAATAAATTTCAGCATGACATTCGATTCTTTTTATTCTACTTAACCAGGAGATTTAGCGTTATATTTCAATAAAAAAAAAATAATAAAATGTTCGAAATATAACATTCGTTTTCAATATGTTATTTGTAATTAACAGCTCAAAAACGAATTATCACAAATTAAAAAACCGTATAATTGATTCAAATTGTTTTTACTTCGTTTTTTTTTAACGATTTTAAGAATAGCCAAAAATCAATTTTTCAACCTGTTTTTGAACTTTAAAAAGCAGTGAAAAGAAGAACACTTCAAAATTTAAAAAAATCGATGGGTTGGAAGTTTTACTTGTTTTATGTGACTTTTCCAATGTTTTTAAAAATGTCATTTTTTAGGGGTCATCTTTAGCTGTGTTTTTACTAACATTTCCTATATTTTAAGTAAAAAGAACTATGCGTTAATTTTTCTAGTGTCCCAGACTATGCCTCGACGCATTTTTTTACAATTTAAATGTTAATAGTTTATAGCAGAAAATGTGACAAACAAGCAAAAATTTACAAAGTGACTGTAAAAACATGAAAAAATAAATAGACAAAATGTAAAGATAGGAGAAGGTAGAAAAGGCAAAATACTACCAAAAACAAACAATAACTAAACCAGATAAATGCAAATTAAAATACTAAAAATAAAACAAGAAAAACATCAAACAAGAGAAGCAAAGTTTTTCGTAGAACAAAAGTTGCTCAAAATGACTTCTTGAACATGAGAAAATAAAAAAAAATCAAAAAAATAATAATTTGGCCGGAAGAGGGCAGTATATACTAACACTTTGATTTTTAAAAATAATTGAAAATCGTGGCAATAGAAATAACATATGTTTTAATCTCTTAGACCATTGTAAATTTTATTATGCAACTTAAAGCATGTCAATCCGCAATTATGGGCGTTAAAACTGTTGTTTTCTTAGTTTCTTAATTTTGGTATATTATTGTTGTATTTTGTCTGCTGTGAAATAATCTAAAAATGCAAACTATAGTTTGATACCTATTACAAAACTCTCCAAATTTATGCAATCCAACACATCAGTCACTCATTTCGCATGTATCGAGTTCAATGACAGTTCCACGCCACAATTACGCGCGCTCACTCGCCGCAGTAATTAATGCCAACAATTTCCCCATCGACGACGACGACGACGACCCCGAGAGCCCCACCCTCTCCCCCTGCGCCAATCGAGTCCAAGGGCCTCCCCCCAAATGGGGTACGAAAGGGTTGGGGTGGTGAAACGCAACCCGCAAAAAGCAAACAATTAAATCAAAGCGAAAACAATCAAACATTCCCTTGTTTACCCTTCTGCCTGTCATGGAGCGTGTGAGTGTGTTTGTGTGCGAGTTTGCATCAATGATCATCATCTTCTTCTTGTTGCTCGTCATACAGATTCACAGCATCACAGGCAGCCCTCTCAGTGGATGATGAATTGATAGGCTCTCAGGCTGTAGACATGACAACGACGCCCAAGGTAGTCGGGGCTTGCACTAACAAGCTCACTGTCAGTTTGATAGCGGAATCACTCTCGATTGTTGGAGAGCAGTCTCTGGCGAAATTTGCTGCGAATCTTCAATTAAACGTTGTGTTTTAACAAAACAAACTTCATATAATTTTTATTATCTTTTTAAAAAAATATATAATATTTTTTACATTATTCAGAATTATTTTATTTTCAATATTACGATTCCCACTGTACTAAGCTGTCGACCTGTATCAACAACTAAACATCAACACCTTTGACGACTACGACGACAACGAAAGCAAAAGTCTCAGCCTCCAACCCCTTCGCGAGAGGGAGAGCAAAAAAAATCACATTAAAACCTGAGCGTCTTTCTCTCACCCCCACTCTCGCTCTCTGTTGACCATGTTTGTGTGTACAAAACGCAAACAATGTTTACGCGTGCATTCTAAAATTGCGTGAAATTACCTATGCAAATTGAATGCACTCTCTACACACACACACGACTGTGCAGCAGGCAAGTGTAGCCAGCTCTTTCTAACGGCAGTGCGGTGGGTGCACTGAGATTTTCACTCATATTGATGATAATCACCGTTGTCGTCGTTGTAGATGTTGCTCTTGCTGGTTCAAATCGGATTTCTATTAGGGAGATTAGACTTTTTAATGTACTGTCCGCTTGAGGAGTTGATCTCGTTTTCAAACAAATAATATGGCAATAAATCAATTTCGTGGCGATAATCACAATTTGCATCGATTAAACATAAGGAATCTCAGAAATGTCTAAATTTAAATTTAAGGTTATTGATTTTAAAAAATTGCCTTAACAAAAGTGTCCAATAATTACCGTAATCTGAGTCAATCAAGCTAAATTAGGCCCAGAAAATTGAATTTATTTACAATTTTGTTATTTTGCCAAAACTTGTTGGGGGCCTTTCCTATGACCAAAGAAGACATTTTGTGTTATTTGGTTCATCAATAGAAGTCCCTTACTTTAATGCTACGTGAATGTTCGAAAACTCTATCTTTTGTTGATTTTTTTTGATTTTCGGTCTTCGACAAAATTGTAGGTTGTGATGAAGACTATTTAGCAATTCTCCACGAAATCGGTCTTTTTTTTAAATTTTAATTTTTGTATTTTTTAACTGAAACTTTTTTGGTGCTTTCGGTATGCCCAAAAAGCCATTTTGCATCATTAGTTTGTCCATATAATTTTCCATACAAATTTGGCAGCTGTCCATACAAAAATTATATAAGAAAATTCAAAAATCTGTATCTTTTGAAGTCTTCGGCAAAGTTGTTGGTATGGATATGGACTACACTGAAAAAAAATGATACACGGCAAAACAAAATTTGGTGATTTTTTATTTCACTTTTTGTCATTTAAACTTGATTTGCAAAAAACTCTATTATTAATTTTTTATTTTTTGATTTCCAGGTTGTGCAAAAAATCTTTGATCGAGTTATGAATTTTTTAATCAATACTGATTTTTTTTTAAATCTAAATATTGGTCGCAAACATTTTTCAACTTCATTTTTCGATGTAATTTCAAATTTGCAATCAAAAAGTGCTTCACTGAAATTTTGATGAAGTGCACCGTTTTCAAGTTAAATCTATTTCTAGGTGACTTTTTTGAAAATAGTCGCCGTTTTTAATTTTTTTTAAATAAGTGCACATGTTTGCCCAATTTTGAAAAAAAACATATTTTTGAAAAGGTGAGAAAATTCTCTATATTTTGCTTTTTTGATACGACCCTTTGTTGATACGACCCTTAGTTGCTGAGATATTGCCATGCAAGCGTTTAAAAACAGGAAAATTGATGTTTTCTAAGTCTCACCCTGACAACCCACATTTTTCTAACGTCGCTAAATATAGAGCTTTTCAAAAATATTTTTTTCAAAAGTGAGCAAACAGCACTAATTTAAAAAAAATGGAAAACTGCGACTATTTTCAAAAAAGTTACCTAAAAATGGCTATAACTTGAAAATGGTGCACTTTATCAAAATTTCACTACTGTACTTTTTGATTGCAAATTTAATTTTACATTGAAAACTGAAGTTGAAAATTTTTTGCGACCAATATTTCGATTTTTTGAAAAAATCAGTATTAATTAAAAATTTTTTAACTCGGTCAAAGATTTTTTGCACAACCTGGAAATTTGTGAAAAGTTGGCATTTTATGTCCTCTAAAACATATCAAAAAATAAAAAAATAATAATATTGTTTTTTTTTGCAAATCAAGTTTAAGTGACAAAAAGTGAAATAAAAAATCACCAAATTTTGTTTTACCGTGTATCATTTTTTTTTCAATGTAGTCCATATCCATACCTACAACTTTTCCTAAGACACCAAATCGATCAAAAAATTCCTTCCAAAGATACAGATTTTAGAATTTTCATACATCGTTTTTGTATGGACAGCTGCCAAATTTGTATGAAAAATTATATGGACAAACTAATGATGCAAAATGGCTTCTTTTGGCATACCGAAGGCACCAAAAAAGTTTCAGTCTGATTAAAAAATACAAAAATAATCGAATGACCGAAATCTGAGGGAACTGCTCTATTCAGAACAAAGCGGTACTCGGAAAAAATAGTATCAATTTTAAGATTATAGCAAAAATCAATTTTACAAATACCGTCATCAGGGACATTGGGTGTGGGGGTGAGATTGGGTAATACAAATGTCTGGATTTCATTCAATTTTTGACACATTTTAGGGGACAAAATGCAACTGTTGAGCCATAAATACATTACTATGTTTTTTAGGATTTTTTTTACGAGATAACAAATGTTCAATTTGAATTGATAATGTACACCTTTTCTGAGATATGGACACATTAAATTAGATTATATTAGGCACAACAATCATCCAAAAGGTAATTCTTATAAAAAATAAGCTTAATTGAGTTTCAGGGGTTAAAAATTCGGGAAGAATTCTGATAACTAAAATACACACAAAACCCTTATGTTTACATGCTATTTTTGTCTGATTTTCAACTTTGTAGCACATTGTTGTACTCTTAAAAATAATCCTGCAAAGTTAATCTAATCTAATCTTATCGAACACAAGCGCAGCCAGTCCGAAGAAAGCATCCTGGAAGAACTTGTGGTTAGATTACGCCCCAAGTTCTTTCTTGTCGATATTAATTAGCACATTTCACAGAATCAACAGGGGAGGAAGGATGCGTGGACATACCGTACCAAACGCTCCGGATCAGTTTTGGTTGGGTGTGTTAGTGTAATTTGGCTCTTGCGTTTCCCGATTAATTTCCTTAAAACGATTTACTTCCGTTCGTGTTAAACTACGAAGATTCGGTCAACATTTTGGTGATGGCAAGTTCCAGTGAATGCCAAATATGCTCGACCAAGTTGAAAAAGCAAGAATGCCAGGATCACCAGTTCATCAGTTGGTTGTAATCATGAATATGCTATAGTTCCTGTCCCAGATGCTCTTCCACCAGCTAGAATTTACCGTCTGTCATTTGCTGATCAAGTCCAGAAGTCTCAGAAGAATTGCGAATCAAGTGGAATTTTTTTGATACGTTTGAATACAGCTTGAGCTGTAGAATCCTAATTTGGTGAGATCATTCCTTTTCATTAATCATTATTTACCAGATGATTTTTTCCCTTATAAATACGATATTATATTTTATTAATCAAATGATATATCCCTATTAAGGTTTTGCAGCGCGACTGCGTTTCAAATGTAGGTGGCGCCAAAATGAGGTTACTTGCCTAAAATCGTATGCCTTTCTGCCGATTAAAGAACAAAATCGCTTATTTCTCATGATTCCTGCATCAATCTTCATGAAACTGGTTGCAAAAGACGTGAAAATTTTTTTGCTTTAAAATAATGAACATCAACTTTTGGGCGCGCAAAAATTTGTGACTTTTTTCTTTAAAAAACATGTTTTGGAACACGAAAAAATGAGTTTCCCTGTATATATCAAGGAAATAACCAGTTATATAGTTTACTTCTTGGTTACTGATCCGACACGCTACCACCGCGCCATGGACGCTTGATGAAAAGTGAGTGAAAGAGCACCAACATATGCTTCTCTTTGGAGTGTTGCTCGGGGACGGGCCAGCTTTATATGTGTTGGTGAGAACTGCAGATCGCTGAAATTTTTACACGCGGGCAAAAATGATCTTACGGGCTTGCTGCAAAAAATGTTATAAAATATGACATTTTCTGCAGCAAATCCAATGTTGCAGATTTTGAGATATATTTTTCCTTTGGGTGTATTAGAAACTTTCAGGGTTTGTTTGTCTATACATGAGATGAACTCATGCCAAAGAGTAGTGTGGTGCCTGTGTGGACGCTCAGTCCTGTTTTTTCGTGTTATTTTCCGTCTCTTTTGTGTCGCTGTTCGAGTGCATGGGGTGATTGGTCAGTATAATTAAATAATGGCATCAGTAGTGCGGTGCTTGTGTGGACGCTCAGTCCTGTTTTTTCGTGTTATTTTCCGTCTCTTTTGTGTCGCTGTTCGAGTGCATGGGGTGATTGGTCATTATAATTAAATAATGGCATCAGTAGTGCGGTGCCTGTGTGGACGCTCAGTCCTGTTTTTTCGTTTTTTCCGTCTCTTTTGTGTCGCTGTTCGAGTGCATGGGGTGATTGGTCATTATAATTAAATAATGGCATCAGTAGTGCGGTGCCTGTGTGGACGCTCAGTCCTGTTTTTTCGTGTTATTTTCCGTCTCTTTTGTGTCGCTGTTCGAGTGCATGGGGTGATTGGTCAGTATAATTAAATAATGGCATCAGTAGTGCGGTGCTTGTGTGGACGCTCAGTCCTGTTTTTTCGTGTTATTTTCCGTCTCTTTTGTGTCGCTGTTCGAGTGCATGGGGTGATTGGTCATTATAATTAAATAATGGCATCAGTAGTGCGGTGCCTGTGTGGACGCTCAGTCCTGTTTTTTCGTTTTTTTCCGTCTCTTTTGTGTCGCTGTTCGAGTGCATGGGGTGATTGGTCATTATAATTAAATAATGGCATCAGTAGTGTGGACCTGTGTGGACGCGCAGTCCTGTTTTTTTCGTTTTTTTCCGTCTCTTTTGTGTCGCTATTTGTGTACATGGGGTGATTGGATTTCTTCTTCTTCTTTTTTTTTCATTTATTTTTTGTTCGCGCGTTCGTTGGCCGATGAATTTTATTTTTGTTCTCTTTATATAGTTTTCGATAGAAACGATCCGATTTTTGTTTTTTGAGACAAGCAAGTCGTATTGCTGGATTAAGTCCTTTCCATATCATCGAGGATCGGAAGGCACGTCGACGGTTATGTTTTAAGGCTTATGATATAAAACAATTTTAATGATTTAAGCCCTTCCTACATCACCGTTGATCGGAAGGCACGCCGACGGAGAATTTCTGGAGAATCGCGGTCGATTTAATACTATATTTAAATCCCTAGATAGGTATCTTTCCGCAGCCGGCTGCCTAAGATTTTTAAAATTTCAACCGATAAACAAATTGCTCATGGTCGCATCACCTACCACAGTGAATCCTGACCTCATACCCATCTTACTAACCCCTCAAAACTCACGTGATACTTTGTCGGAGACGCAGTCGATTTGGCGGTCCCATCACTCAAGTATCGGCTAACATTCCCATCCACTTCCCCGTGTCTTACCACTGGTCGTGGCCGGCGTCGGTATTGATCAGCACGATAGGGACCTTTGAAAATTGCGAAGGGGTGATGATTGGTTCCTACTTTTCATCTGTGGTCCACGGAGCAATGTTTGGGGGTCCTGGTCAATAACGAAGTAGCAGCTACGGGTAGACACCAATGCTATGCTATGCTATGCTATATTTTTCCTTTGGGTGTATTTGTTCATAGGTGGCGGCACGCGTCTTTTAGCTTTGTTGCAAATTCTCTATAACCCTCCCCTTTCTCCAACCCCAATTTTGTCAGATCTTCAATGTTTTGGACTCATTGGAAAGGCCTTTCAATTACCTAACCAACGATGGGTCGGATGATGGATCTGGACATAGTTTACATACATTTAAGTGAGATCCGGCTTCAAAAAAGTACATAAATATCACTTAAGTGGTCATAACTTGAGTCAGGGTTGCCAGATCTTCAATATTTGGACTCATTGGAAAGGCCTTTTAATTACCTAACCAACGATGGGTCGGATGATGGATCTGGACATAGTTTACATACATTTAAGTGAGATCCGGCTTCAAAAAAGTACATAAATATCTCTTAAGTGGTCATAACTCGAGTCAGGGTTTCCAGATCTTCAATGATTTGGACTCATTAGAAAGGCCTTTCAATTACCTAACCAACGATGGGTCGGATGATGGATCCGGACATAGTTTACATGCATTTAAGTGAGATCCGGCTTCAAAAAAGTACATAAATATCACTTAAGTGGTCATAACTCGAGTCAGGGTTGCCAGATCTTCAATGTCTCGGACTCATTGGAAAGGCCTTTCAATTACCTAACCAACGATGGGTCGGATGATGGATCCGGACATAGTTCACATACATTTAAGTGAGATCCGGCTTCAAAAAAGTACATAAATATCACTTAAGTTGTCATAACTCGAGTCAGGGTTGCCAGATCTTCAATGTTTTGGACTAATTAGAAAGGCCTTTCAATTACCTAACCAACGATGGGTCGGATGATGGATCCGGACATAGTTTACATGCATTTAAGTGAGATCCGGCTTCAAAAAAGTACATAAATATCACTTAAGTGGTCATAACTCGAGTCAGGGTTGCCAGATCTTCAATGTTTTGGACTCATTGGAAAGGCCTTTTAATTACCTAACCAACGATGGGTCGGATGATGGATCTGGACATAGTTTACATACATTTAAGTGAGATCCGGCTTCAAAAAAGTACATAAATATCACTTAAGTGGTCATAACTTGAGTCAGGGTTGCCAGATCTTCAATATTTGGACTCATTGGAAAGGCCTTTTAATTACCTAACCAACGATGGGTCGGATGATGGATCTGGACATAGTTTACATACATTTAAGTGAGATCCGGCTTCAAAAAAGTACATAAATATCTCTTAAGTGGTCATAACTCGAGTCAGGGTTTCCAGATCTTCAATGATTTGGACTCATTAGAAAGGCCTTTCAATTACCTAACCAACGATGGGTCGGATGATGGATCCGGACATAGTTTACATGCATTTAAGTGAGATCCGGCTTCAAAAAAGTACATAAATATCACTTAAGTGGTCATAACTCGAGTCAGGGTTGCCAGATCTTCAATGTCTCGGACTCATTGGAAAGGCCTTTCAATTACCTAACCAACGATGGGTCGGATGATGGATCCGGACATAGTTCACATACATTTAAGTGAGATCCGGCTTCAAAAAAGTACATAAATATCACTTAAGTTGTCATAACTCGAGTCAGGGTTGCCAGATCTTCAATGTTTTGGACTCATTGGAAAGGCCTTTCAATTACCTAACCAACGATGGGTCGGATGATGGATCTGGACATAGTTTACATACATTTAAGTGAGATCCGGCTTCAAAAAAGTACATAAATATCACTTAAGTGGTCATAACTTGAGTCAGGGTTGCCAGATCTTCAATATTTGGACTCATTGGAAAGGCCTTTTAATTACCTAACCAACGATGGGTCGGATGATGGATCTGGACATAGTTTACATACATTTAAGTGAGATCCGGGTATTTGTGAAAACACATTTTTATGCATAACTTTTGAACTACTTATCGAAACTTCAAACAATCCAAGTCGAATGCAACTGATTCGATCAAAATCGGTTCAGCCAGTGCTGAGAAAACTCAGTGAGAATTTTGGTCACATACATACATACACACACACATACACACACACATACACACACACAGACATTTGTTCAGTTTTCGATTCTGAGTAGATATGTATACATGAAGGTGGGTCTAGGAGCTTTTAATAGAAAGTTCATTTATAGAGCAGGATTATAGCCTTACCTCAGTGAGGAAGGCAAAACACGAAATTTTTTGTTCTTAATGAAAAATGGGTTAATGTTGATTCGAAAAGTACATTAAAATGACATGCTCCAAAAAAAATTACAGTTGAGTAACGGAAAATAGCAGAGTTTAAAAACTTTTTAAGTGTTTTATCGATTAAAAATACGTTTTTTCGGTATTCTGAATACACCATCAAATCGGTCGTCCATTTTTCCCTTTGAAACTTGTAGTCCTCTGGTTTCTGAGATACAACGAATACCATTTTCTAATGAAATCAAGGCTTACTTTTTATGATTGTTCAAGTTTTTTCAAGCTGATTTGACTTTTACTCCCACTTTAATTCTGGAGTTTTTTGAAATGAAATAAAAAAAAAAGTTTGCCCCTGATTTTGTCGGCCGATTTCGAAGGTGAAGGTCGTTGTCTTCATCGAGGTAGACCATGCATGCTAGAACCGTAGGTTAACTACGAGGTTGGCCCTTATATTGTTGCTAAATTGAATTTTTAATTACTCCCTTTACTCGATTTTAATGAGATTAAAACGCGACAACGGTCCCAAAACGAATATCATACTCGCGTTTTTTGTCGTAGGTAAAGCTAGGATTAAATTTCAAAAAATGCTGAAATCTTCATTTTTGCATTTTTATCATGTCACGCTTCAACAACTCTGTTAATCTCAGTGTACACTCTGAACCAGTTCCACAGCCGGAGTCTCACCTCATTAGATTTCACCGTTGTGGCCATACCTGGAATGATTATGCCAACAATTTTCCATTTTCTCAATTTTCACTGAAGCCGTTATTCAAGGTTTGTAGGACAGGAAAACAAATCTCATTAGCAGTGTGGCTGTCTTTTTTTAAGTTCTTCTAACAATTAAACAAAATTAGAATATTTTATCAGAATTTTGTGTCATTGTAATTTTTTTGCACATTAAGGATTTATTCAAAGGTACAAGTTATAAACCAAATCCAATACTTTTCTTTCGTTCTAGAGCAAAGTGTTACAAAATATCAAACCATTTCTCTGTTTAAACTTTCGAGTGGAAAAGCATTGCGGCAAAAAAGCAGTACTCATTTCTATGATAAATTTGACGAACACAAATATTCAGCGGCAGAAAATTGCGCTTGGACGGAGGAATTTGTGCAAAATTTGCTAATCTTTTCCACAAAAAAATAACCGTTGTATCATTTCAAACGAAGCACACTTTTTTTCTGCTCTCGTTTCCTCTGTTTTTTTTTCTTCTTTTCAACTCAACTGGAAGAGTGATATTTTTTCTGCTCTCTGCTATCTTTATTCCTTCCGTTTCGCTTATTACGACAGGATCAGGAATTAATATCCTTGTTAATTTGGACTCGGCGTGGCTGCATCTGCGGGGCTATTTTAGAGGGAAATCATTTTGGCTGTTTAAACAAGGTTTTGAGCTATTTGGCGTTCTTATTTGGTGGTTCAATTTTATAGTTAATTATTTTACAAAAAAAAAAATGGATGGCAAATAAATGTTATTCAATTCATATATTTTTCCAAATGAACAAATTCAAGCAAATAAATAGAGAGAGAGGGAGTATAATGAAGAAGTGTTGTTTTGACAAATACTCTAAATTTGAGTTGAGTTGAAATCTTTTCGAAGTAAAAAAAAAAACAAGGCAGTTGAATAACAAATAGAAATTTTAAACTTTTCTCAACACAGATTCTCTTCAATGCGAGCAATTGTTCGTTCGGTTTTCAAATTCCAAAAATGAAAAGTGTAGATTAGTTTTCATAAATTTGATGACAATATTTCAGTAATCAAAATACATTTACACTATAAAACTGTTTCATTGAAAAATATGCTTTTTAAAAAAATCTAAATATTTCAGCAAATTGTGCCTTAAACAACATAGGCCTGAGTCAAATTATTTTTTTTATTTTTTCTTTAAAAAAATCAAGATTCTTTAAAAAAATCAAAATTTAATTGAAAAAAAAAACTTTTTGCAATTCCGTCGTGAAACTACTTACTTTTCCTGTCATTCTTGAACGACGAAATAGCCTACTTTTCTGTACCAAAAATAACAGAATCGAATAGCAACGCTTTTCAAAATAAATGCTGAAAAGTTCTACTTTTCAGCACTCAAATGGGTGCTGAAAAGTTGAACTTTTCAACACTTGTTTCGAAAAGTAACACTTTTCAACATTTTTTTGATTTAAACGATTTATTGACAAAATACATGAAAATTTGACATAAAATTTCACCCAGTGTGTGTTTTTTGAAATTGCAAAAAATATTGTATAGAACTCGTTGCAAAACTTGATTTTTTCAGCACTCTTCGTATTTATCCAACTCGGTGAACCTCGTTGGATAAATGTACGACTCGTGCTGAAAAAATCCTCTTTTTGCAACTTGTTGCATAAACTACTATTTTAAAACGATTATTAACTTTTAAAATGCATTAACAATCTTTTGAAGCACATTTAATCTTTTGAAACATTGAATTTTGGAACAATCGATACGTTTAACTTAAGCAAACAAAATAATTTCATAAATTCATTGATATTTTGCAATTTTTTGACTATGGCTTAACTGTCCTACGTATTAAGCATTTTTTATACGTTTTTCCTTAAAACTTTTAAAACAAGAACTAGGCTAGAAATTCAAAAAAATAGTTGGTCATTAGTAGGCTTAGTATTTTCTCACGCTCAAAAATTACAAGAAACGGCCTACTTTTCTCTACAACAAATAAAAAAATCGATGAGTATTACTCTTCTGCACTTGTATCAAAAAATAACACTTTTCAGCACTTGTATGTGAAAAAGTAATTATTTTCAATTTATTTTAACTGTATACAGACTAAACTTATTGACATTTGATCTAAAATTGTAAAATTTGGTAGGTTGGTACAAATTTTATTTAAAGTTCTTGTCGCCCCCTTCAAAACGTTCCCCGAAACATCAAGAGGGGAACAAAATTATTTCAAAAAACTTCAAAATTTCAGTTGAAATTTAATTGCAGGCAGCTGAAATTAATTTGAGATGCGCTACCCTGCATTTAGAATAATTTTAAGCTTGTTTGGGTTGGTTAACAAAATCTTTAGATTTTTTTTAAAATATTCGATGTTTAGTATCCCAAAAAAATTTTTTTTGCTAATTATTGTTCTCGTCAAATCTTACATTTATTGAAATCTAATTATTTAAAAACAACAGAGCTAGTGAAAAA
Organism: Culex quinquefasciatus; assembly: GCF_015732765.1. NCBI lineage: Eukaryota > Metazoa > Arthropoda > Insecta > Diptera > Culicidae > Culex > Culex quinquefasciatus. Next base: position 25,472,638 of record NC_051863.1, read on the forward strand.
TACATTTTAATGTATTTTAAAACACTTTTTGCATTCAAATGTTGGCTATGGTTTGTTATTTCAATTTTTATTAATTTTTTTTGCCCCATCCCCTCTCGACCACGGCATCGGCCATATATATAATAATTTAAAAATATGGGTAAAAAAAAACCACGGGTTTTCACGGAATTTACAAAATTATACGGATTTCACGTAGTCCACAAAATCGTGAAAGTTCACCACCTGTAGTCTTAAGAAAGGCCCCAAAAAAAATCAACAATATCTGACAATATAAATATTTTTATTTTACGAGTTTGGCCGATTTCGTAGAGAATTGAACTGTTTCATAATTATTTTGGTGTTAAAAGTATTGTTCATAATGGTTGATTGATATTCATAACCATTGTAGCATAAAAGTGTACTTTGAACCATTTCTACATGATTGCAACTTTAATTGCATTGACATTTTGAAGACGGTTAAGATTTTCAAAGGCTTATATATAAGCAGTTGAAAGCAGTCATTCATAGTGTTTGAGTTACCGTAAAACGGGGTGACTTTGATAGGTTTGCTATTTTTCCGCAAAATGAAGAGTACAATCAAAATACGTACGGAATTGTTTAGAATCATACTGACCGTGGTAGAGAAGTGTTCAAAGTACCTCAAAAAGGACTTTTTATAAAATTTTGAAAGGTTTAAAAAGTAAGTTAACTGTAGTTAAGAAAATGTTGATGAAAGTCATTATTTTAAACTTCTCAAAGTGTCATGATTTTCTCAATGAACATGATTTTGAATCGGAAAACGGAATTCATTTTCGGATTCTTTGGACAATTTTCCACTAGGAGAACGGTAAATAAGTTTGTAAATAATAAATAATATTTGTTTTTGAAACACAATTAAAAAAAATCTCCAAATTTATAGGCAATTTCAGTTGAACAAATTTCATGTAAAATGTGAAAACTTGTGATTCGTGCTTCGAATTCAGTATAAAATACAATACAAATCAATAATTTTATAAACAAAACCAGTTTTAACAAATTTCCCGCCAAATTCCGTCTTTTTAACAATTTTACCTAAATTTATATGTATTTTGTTAAAAAGTTTATAAACTTAGTTAACTAAATATAAACATATATTTTTTTTCTTAAAAACTATATCAGCAACATTAGTGAGATACATAGAGTGATGGTAAAGTTTTAACATCTTAAATGTGATTTTAACAAGAAAAACTAACTTAATCCACCTATGTGGTTGATGCCTTCCTCACTTTTTACCAAAAATTAGTATATGGGTGGTTTCATAATTTTTTTAGATCCAGAAAAAAAAGACACAATGTATAACTTATGTGGTCATAACTCGAGACAGGGTTCCCAGATCTTCAATGTTTTAGACTCATTGGAAAGGCCTTTCAATTACCTAACCAACGATGGGTCGGATGATGGATCCAGACATAGTTTACAAACATTTAAGTGAGATCCGGCTTCAAAAAAGTACATAAATATCACTTAAGTGGTCATAACTCGAGACAGGGTTCCCAGATCTTCAATGTCTTGGACTCATTGGAAAGGCCTTTCAATTACCTAATCAACGATGGGTCGGATGATGGATCCGGACATAGTTTACAAACATTTAAGTGAGATCCGGCTTCAAAAAAGTACATAAATATCACTTAAGTGGTCATAACTCGAGACAGGGTTCCCAGATCTTCAATGTCTTGGACTCGTTGGAAAGACCTTTCAATTACCTAATCAACGATGGGTCGGATGATGGATCCGGACATCGTTTACGTGCATATAATTGAGATCCGGGTATTTGTGAAAACACATTTTTAAACATAACTTTTGAACTACTTATCGAATTCAAACAATTCAATAGCGATGTATGGGACCCTAAACCAAGTCAAATGCAACTGGTTCGATCAAAATCGGTTCAGCCAGTGCTGAGAAAACTCAGTGAGAATTTTGGTCACATACATACATACACACACATACACACACACATACACACACATACACACACACACATACACACACACAGACATTTGTTCAGTTTTCGATTCTGAGTAGATATGTATACATGAAGGTGGGTCTAGGAACTTTTAATAGAATGTTCATTTTTAGAGCAGGATTATAGCCTTACCTCAGTGAGGAAGGCAAAACAATGACTATCAAAGTCACCCCGGAATTTAAACTAAGAATTTTTAACGTAACTATTTTTTTTAACACTATTGAAAAAAACTTTTTTTTACAAAAAAGTGCATAGACTTTGTGTGGCTTACCCCAGTACATGTTTTAAAAATAATAATCTTGAGAAAAACCTTACCAGTTGGAAAATATTGCAAAAACAAATTGAAATCCTATCAATGTCACCCCGGTTTACGGTACCTTGAATTATTTTTGATGTGACAAAATTATTATAAAAATTGAAATCTTTTGCAGATTTAATCCAGCAAAATGAAATTTGGAATCTCATTTCGTCATTTTCAACATTTATTTAAAAGTCCTTTAAAAAAATAAAGACTCCAACAACGGCTTCAACCATCACCCAAAAAAGCACCACATACATGCACCCAAAACCACATAGGAGAAATTAAATTAAAAATATCATAAAACTGACCCTTTTCTGTGCGGATTAATAATTCATGAAATACGGTCTCGTCGCCAACCGCAGACAACGTCGTCGTTGTCCAGAGAGGGGCCAAAACTGCACTTGCTTCTGCCAGAGTGTCTTCATAGTCATCGTCGTCGCAGAGGATGTTCCGGTCATGGTCCTACCATAAAACCAACAACAACCCAGTTCAACTTGCTCGAGACGATTAACTTAATTCACACACAAGTCACACCGTCGAGGTCTCCTCCGTTCTCTCTCTATAATTACGTTAAAATATCATATATACGAAATAATAAAAGTTTCATCGCAACGGTTTGTTCCGCGACGGCAACAGGAGTGTCGTATAAGCTCGGGGAGGTTTTAGGACGGACCCCTCCGGAAGCAAGTCGACGTTCTGTGGCAGATGCTTATCGTCGGGGTATGACTTTTGGACTTTTGTGACTGCGGCTCTAAGATCGGGTTCAAACACGGGGGGACTGGAGGGCGATAAGATCTGAGCTATACGCATAATGACAGGTTGTTTTCCTGGTGGTGTTTCGACGAATTCGTCAAATTCGTCGCTGAGAACGGAAAGTTTCGTAGAACGGGGTGATTCTTATCGGGGTGAAGAATTGTGAATAATGAGCGAATAAAAGCGAATCCATCGGAAAATGATGATCTCAGGACGGAAGGTTTGTTTTATTGCGAAGCGGAAAAGATGAAGAAAGTAAATTAATTTAGTCTGGTACAAATTTTATTTGAAATTTTTGTCCTTTGGGAGAAGTCTAACAATGTTTGGAATATCATTAAAAAAATACTCATTTTTTCGGAAAAAAAGCTCACGAAAAAGAGAAGATAGGATCATTCTTTTTTGATTTTGGTAGCACTCATTTTCCATAAGAGCAACTCTCTACAAAATCGGCGATTTCGACCATTTTTTTATTTATTTTTTTATTTATTTTGTGGGGGCCTTTCTTATGTCCAAAGAAGCTATTTTGTGCCATTGGTTCACCCAAACAAGTCTCCATACAATTTTGGCTGCTGTCCATACCAAAAATGGTATGTAAATATTCAAACAACTGTAACTTTTGAATGAATTTTCTGATCAATTTGGAATTTTCGGCAAAGTTGTAGGTATTGTTGAAGACTCTTGAAAAAAAAAAAAAAAATAGGTACACGGAAAAAATTGCATATTTTTTAATCAACTTTTTTTTTCACTAAAAATCAATTTCCCGAAATATGTATTTTTTGATTTTCGAGATTTTTTAATATGTTTTAACGGACAAAAATCCACAACTTTTGAGCCATAGAGAAACATGGTCAAAAAATCTGCCGCCGAGTTATGATTTTTTGAAAAAATAGCGACTTTTGGAAAAAATCGAATTTTTATACAAAAACAAATTTGACATTATTTTTTAATGCAAAATTGAATTTTCAATCGAAAAGTACTCTACAGATTTTTTGATAAAGGGCTCCGTTTTCAAGATATAGCCACCGAAAATTTGATTTTAGCAAAATATTTGCAGTTTTTTGATTTTTAAATAAAGTGACCATGAGTGACCATTTCTAAAAATATTTTTTTTGAAAAGTTCAGAAAATTTGCTATAAAATTGTCCAAAAGACATTGAAGATTGGACCTCTGGTTACTGAGATACAGCGGCTTAAACAAGGGTTTCCAGCAAGGCCTCAGACTGGCAAGTAAATAATAATTACTTTGATTTTTAGCTGGTAATTAGGTAATTCTTTAATTACTTGGTAATTCAAGTTAATTAGAATAATTTTAAGTAATTAAATGGTATTTATAGTAATTTTGAGTAATTGAAGTAATTGATTTTTTTTAATTGTACTTCTTCCACGAAACTATTTATTTTTCATATGTTATCTATTATAACAGTATTTTATTTACTTCAAATAAGAGTGAAACACAAACACAAAAACTTTTAAAAATATTTGTACCAGCCTTATAGGCAGCGAAAATTATTTGAAGTTTATGTGGGTCAAATATTCAAAACCAGAATGTACGTAATTATCATTGATAAAAAAAAAGATTTCAAGTGATAGCCCTTTAAAAATGAAAAGAAATAATTTTTTTGATTCATATTTTTTCATCATCTGCAGAAATTGACAGTCCTGTTCTGCCCCTGATCACATAAATGTCCCATATGCATTTTCATCGTTTTTGAGTAATTGATGCAGTTTTGTTCAAAATCGTGAGATCTTCCAGAAAAGTATATAAATGTCACATTCACATTATCCGTATTTTCAGTAACAGATTTTTTTTTAATTTGCTTAAGAAAAAAAAAAACATGCAAAGTAATGTCAAACCAATTTTTTTTTAAACATTTTAAAACTTAACGTTGTTTTGATGAATTTCACAACTTTCAAGAATAGCCGCTGCAAATATTTGTCAAAGTTTATGGCCTTTTTTCAAACAACTTCTATATTTTAATGGCATTAGACTTTCAATAAACTTAAAAATATTATTAAAATTCATATATTGAAGTAATACAGTACAGTATTTTTTGACAAAGAACTTTGTCTTAGGGCTCTATACAAGGGTAGCAATCCAGATTTTTCGCGAAGCGAAATGTAACGCGTAGAAGCAAATTTTCGAAAAAGTGCAAGATTTCAAACGATTGTATCTTTTTTCCCTCTCGACCAATTTGAACGTTTTACCCACCAAACGAAAGGGAAGACTTACTTAATGATCTTAAAACATGTTTATTACAGTACTTATTTATTTAAGTACTTAAAAGTTAACATAAAACTACTAAAGAATAGCGAACGCTGATTGGTCAAGCGCAACCTTTCCCGAACACATTAATCAGATTCAAGTATATAGCACTTAGCAAATTTTGCCTTGCCTCCTCCTTCCGTGGAACTGTCACGCGAGAATGTAGCACCATGGTTGCAACATGCCGTGCGATACTATTTAAGTTAGCACTTAGCCTCAGACAAATTCAGTGCCTACCGAGGTTTCATCCGAAGCGGACCTCGCGTTGGTTGTTTAAATGCTCACACATACATAATTTTCGGATCGTCGACGAGCCAACAAAACTCGGCTCGGTCGGTCCTGAAAAGTCATTCTATTGCTGGACGTCGACGAGAACACATCAGAAGCAGATGGCCTGGTGGCCCGGTAGCAGACGGCCTGGAGGTCTGGGAGCAGATGGCTTGGAGGCAAGGACCAGCTAAGACATGGTAGTCGCGGGAGTCGATCATTGGAACTGGCCACCACCTGGACTGGAGTGGCCGGAGGCCCCAGGGATGTTCCGATGGGGGGACATTTTCCAGACCGTAAGAGTTGGGGCAATATGGGTATCAAACTTTATGGTTTTTGCTACTGGACATGAAATTTGACATTTCGACAGTAGTGGCCACAATCCGGAGTGGCCGGAAGCCCCGCGGATGTTCCGATGGGGGGACATTTGTCGGACCGTAAGAGTTGGGGCAATATGGGTATCAAACTTTATGGTTTTTGATACTGGACATGAAATTTGCCATTTCGGCAGTAGTGGCCATAAACCGGAGTGGCCGGAGGCCCCGGGGATGTTCCGATGGGGGAACATTTGCCGAACCATCAGAGTAGGGGCAATATGAGTATCAAACATTATGGTATTTGATACTGGATATGAAATTTGACATTTCGGCAGTAGTGGCCACAATCCGGAGTGGCCGGAGGCCCCTCGGATGTTCCGATGGGGGGACATTTTCCGGACCGTAAGAGTTGGGGCAATATGGGTGTCAAACTTTATGGTTTTTGATACTGGATATGAAATTTGACATTTCGGCAGTAGTGGTCACAATCTGGAGTGGCCGGAGGCCCCGGGGATGTTCCGATGGGGGGACATTTGCCGGACTATAAGAGTTGGGGTAATATGGGTATCAAACATTATGGTTTTTGATACTGGACATGAAATTTGACATTTCGGCAGTAGTGGCCGGAGGCCCCGGGGATGTTCCGATGGGGGGACATTTGCCGGACCGTAAGAGTTGGGACAATATGGGTATCAAACTTTATGGTTTTTGATATTGGACATGAAATTTGACATTTCGGCAGTAGTGGCCACAATCCGGAGTGGCCGGAGGCCCCGCGGATGTTCCGATGGGAGGACATATGCCGAACCATAAGAGTAGGGGCAATATGGGTATCAAACTTTATGGTTTTTGATACTGGATATGAAATTTGACATTTCGGCAGTAGTGGTCACAATCCGGAGTGGCCGGAGGCCCCGGGGATGTTCCGATGGGGGGACATTTGGCGGACTATAAGAGTTGGGGTAATATGGGTATCAAACATTATGGTTTTTGATACTGGACATGAAATTTGACATTTCGGCAGTAGTGCCCACAATCCGGAGTGGCCGAAGGCCCCGCGGATGTTCCGATTGGGGGACATTTTCCAGACCGTAAGAGTTGGGGCAATATGGGTATCAAACTTTATGGTTTTTGATACTGGACATGAAATTTGACATTTCGGCAGTAGTGGCCACAATCCGGAGTGGCCGGAGGCCCCGGGGATGTTCCGATGGGGGGACATTTGCCGGACCGTAAGAGTTGGGACAATATGGGTATCAAACTTTATGGTTTTTGATATTGGACATGAAATTTGACATTTCGGCAGTAGTGGCCACAATCTGGAGTGGCCGGAGGCCCCGCGGATGTTCCGATGGGAGGACATATGCCGAACCATAAGAGTAGGGGCAATATGGGTATCAAACTTTATGGTTTTTGATACTGGATATGAAATTTGACATTTCGGCAGTAGTGGCCACAATCCGGAGTGGCCGGAGGCCCCTCGGATGTTCCGATGGGGGGACATTTGCCGAACCATAAGAGTAGAGGCAATATGGGTATCAAACTTTATGGTTTTTGATACTGGATATGAAATTTGACATTTCGGCAGTAGTGGCCACAATCAGGAGTGGCCGGAGGCCCGGGGATGTTCCGAGGGGCGGGGGGACATTTGCCGAACCATAAAAGTAGGAGCAATATGGGTATCAAACTTTATGGTTTTTGATACTGGATATGAAATTTGACATTTCAGCAGCAGTGGCCACAAACCGAAGTGGCCGGAGGCCCCGGGGATGTTCCGATGGGAGGACATTTGCCGAACCATAAGAGTTGAGGCAATATGGGTATCAAACTTTATGATTTTTGATACTAGATATGAAATTTGACATTTCAGCAGAAGTGGCCACAATCCGAAGTGGCCGGAGGCCACGGTGATGTTCCGATGGGGGGACATTTGCCGAACCATAAGAGTAGGGGCAAAATGGGTATCAATTTTTATGGTAATTATGAATCTAGTGAATCTTGGGAAATTTGGACCAGACAATGTAATCGAAAATTTCAACAACCATCTTGCAAAGTTCTTTGTCATACTGGTCATGTGTAACATAACCACCTGCACCTTTTTTTGTTTCATTTGTTTATTTATATGACCTTTTAAAAAAAACCCTAGATATCAATGCAGCTACTTATTTTTTTACTGGAAAATGGTATACTTAAATACTAATGTAAATTTTATAATAAAATAAAACAATTCCAAATTTCAAACCAATTAACTCGCTGTAGGATAACATGTAAACATCACTCAAAGTTTCATCGCCTATAGCATTTTTCATTAAAAATTATACGCGAAATTCACAATATCCAGGTTGTTACAAAAAAAGTAAGCAGAATAATTTTTAAAATAGCTATCGAATGAGCTATTTATAAATAATTTAGTTTAGAACCGTAGAAATGAATACTTAAGTTTAAAATTAATGTTTTTATCGTAGTGAAAAGTAATTTGTGTAATTAATCATTTTGGACCAGTAATTTGAGTAATTAATTAGCAGACTGGCAAGTAATAAACGCTTCTGGAAACCCTTGGGCTAAAACAAAAAGAAACACGAAAATTGAAGTTTTCGAAGTCTCACCCAAACAGCCCACCATTTTCTAATGTCGATATCTCAGCAACTAATGATCCAATTTTCAATGTTAAAACATGAAACTTTTGTGAAATTTTCAGAACTTTTCGAAAAAAACGTTAAAAAAATTAAATCAAGACTAACATTTTAAATGAGCGTAATATTCAATGATTGGCCCTTTTGAAATGTTATTACTGGGCTGTTTGGGTGAGACTCAGAAAACTTCAATTTTCGTGTTGTATTTTCGTGCCGCTGTATCTCAGCAACCAGAGGTCCAATCTTCAATGTCTCTTAGACAATTTTATAGCAAATTTTTTGAACTATTCAAAAAAAAAATTTTTGGAAATGGTCACACATTGTCATTATGTTTAAAAATCGAAAAACTGCAAATATTTCGCTAAAATTAAACTTTCGGTGGCTATATCTTGAAAACGAAGCCCTTTATCAAAAAATTTGCAGAGTACTTTTCGATTGGAAATTCAATTTTACATTAAAAAATTACGCCAAATTTGTTTTTGCATGAAATTTCGATTTTTCCCAAAAATCATTATTTTTTCAAAAATTCATAACTCGGTGGCAGATTTTTTGACCATGTTTCTGTATGGCTTAAAAGTTGCGGGTTTTGTCTCTTAAAACATATCAAAAAATCTCGAAAATCAAAAATAAGTTTTTTGGGAAATCGAGTTTTTGTGAAAAATGTTAATTAAAAAATCTGCAAATTGTTTTTTCCGTGTACCTATTTTTTCTCAAAAGTCCTCAACAATACCTACAACTTTGCCGAAGACACCAAATTGATCAGAAAATTCATTCAAAAGTTACAGTTATTCGAATATTTACATACCATTTTTGTATGGACAGCTGCCAAAATTGTATGGAGACTTGTATGGGTGAACCAATGACACAAAACAGCTTCTTTGGTCATAGGGAAGGCTCCCATAAAGTTTAAGTCAAATCAAAAATTACAAATAAAATCTATTTCTGGTTTTGGTAGAGGATTGCTCATAAGTTTATATCAATCAGTGATCATGAGAACCTAAATCCAAGAGGTCCCACGTGTTGCCTAGCAAACGGTACAGGTATTCCATCCCGCGATAACCCATGCCGTGGGACAGCATTTGACCATCAGGTCGACGCCCATAGATCATCGGTGCGCGGTGGTGATCATCATCCATCCCATCCAAATAGATGGATGCTCGAGCGATTAAAGCCGGGGAAAGAAACAAAACAACAATCCATCGATCAAGTAGGCACTTGCTGGCCCACCTAAGTACATATAATAGCATCAAATTTGGCTGGTTTTGTTGTTTTTACTTGGCCCATCCCCCCCTCGCATATTGATCCCATCGATGGTATTTTTTGGGGGTTTTTGTTGTGAATTCATTAATTAAACTGCCATATGTTGGTCGAGCGAAACAATGTGGTGTTGTTTGTGGGCACGGCCCCAACAGTGTTATCAAAACAAATTAAAACTTTTTCCCCTTGAGCGCGCATCCAAGTGGGCATCGATCAATTACCGTAAGATTTGGGTCCAGATTTGGCCTGTTTGGCGTTGGTTGTGTTTTCCCGGTACGGGACTTGGCGCTTCTTTGGTGGGAAATCATGGCCTGCTGATGGACAGTTTGCTGATTCAGAATTATTTGATTATTTGGAATTTATTCAAGTTCCACCCTACAAACTACATTTAAATCTCCTCAAGTCGCAGCATAATCAACTCCCCATACATCACCTGTCTCTTCAACTCATCATAATGGCTTCCCCCTCTGAAGTTGCTGGACTCTGTCAGTGCGGTCACTTGTGACGCATCGCCATTAAAAGAAGTTTTCGAAAAAAAAATCCACAGTTACAGGTTGACGCGCGCATTCAACGATAGTTAGTCGCATCTATTATAGTCACAAACGGCATAGAAAAGAAACACGAAACGGTGGCTTAACCTTAAGCATACGTGCATGAATTATGTGTAAAACGGTCTCCCCACCTTAACGTCGCTTCTTCTTTCACCTCGCGGCTATTATGACAAAGTTGGGTTAGATTTGCCCCCCCCCCCCCCTTCCAACTAACCGTCCATTTGGGTTGACGCCAGGCTTGCCACAAATACAGATTTTTTTGGCACATACCAAACACTCAATCGAGTATAACTTTAAAGAATAATATTCTTACCAAAAACTGAACATGCCAAAAGATGCAAACAATGTTTATCTTTTTGGCCAATTTAACAAAAACTGCTCAAATTTATTTTAACTGTAAAAAAAAAATCGTTTGTGTTTCGGGCCTGTGCTGAAAAATCTGTATTTGTGGCAAGTCTGGTTGACGCCCCTATTAATGCGCACACTCTCTCTCTCGCGGGCTTTGCGTGGACGACACTGATTATGGCAGCGTGACGCGCCCAAGAAGTGGCATGAAAATGAAATAAAAATGAAAGATTGGATAATTATCAGTCCGTCAGCGGCGACGGTGGCTTCTGCCGTTGCACAAATCATAATAATGATCATTAGCGGTGGAGAAATGATGTGGAGAGTTCTGGCAGCGTTTAGAGATGGCATCCTTCTGTAACTCGGGCTGTAGGGTTTCTCTCTTGTTGGAATAATTTAACATGAAAGCGTAATTTATTTGAGCATTCTTTAGCCTATCTATAAAAAAATGCTGTATTTTTTATTTATCAATTCCTTTTATTCAAAGGTGACACGGAAGGCCAGTTCTTGGAAAACTTCCTTCAACCTAAATCAACTTCTGAAGTTGAAAAATTCACAGCAATGTAACACAACTGCGTGTAAAGGTAATATAACACCCTGAAATATGTAGTTTTACCGTAATGTCAAGCTCATATATGCATTATCTTTTCCACTCTTCATCGGTTTGATGACCGAGTGGGTTAAGGCGCCAGTCGCTACTACTGGTGCTTGGTTTGAATCTCGACGGCTTAAACTTTTTTTTGTGTTTACAAAAATTGTACATGCAGTGTGCAATATTAAATATCCTTTTTCACAAAGGTTATTTATCGGCTGCCCACACTGATCCTGTTTAAGTTACGACGTAGTCCTTAAAACTGCATTTCGAATCTCATGTCGTGGGGTCAATATGGCAGTGCCTTCCCGTTTCACCTTATTTTTACCTGCGGTTTCTGGATACGAGTTACAATTTTGAGGGCGGTCTTCACAAAACAATAGCTTTTTTATAACTTTCGTTCATCCATATTATTGAGTTTAAATTTTTCATGTTTTTAAGTGATGGACACAGAATGTTTTAGTTGGCACTTTTTTGAAATTCTGGTAAAAGAAAGAGTTATCATCTTTAAGTTATTTATTTTTTCAAATAAAAAACGAATAAAAATTGGCCAAATTATAAAATTAGTAAGAAAGGCAAAAATCGTTTTTAATGTTATAAATATTGTTTTTGAAAAGTTCAAAAGATTGTTTTATATTCCATTAATGAGTAAATGTTAAGTATGCTCGTCTCCTGAAACAAATCATACTAAATATTAAAAATGAAATTTAATTTGGCGTACGATTTGGCATAATTTGACGTTCAATTGCATAATTCAAAATAAGGGTATTTTCAAAAAAAAATACTGTTATTTGTGAAAAAATAACATAAACCAAAAATATAACTCTAATAATTGAAAAAGCATACGAAAAATCAATTCGTTTGATACCCATATTGTAAATGTTTGAAAATTGGAGTGATTTAAAAAAAATATTTTGTGAAAATTTTAGTATTTTTCAAATAAAAAAAATTCTAATATAGTGAAAAAGCATAAACAAATTTGCTTCGTTTGCTTTGATTCTTACTAGATTTTCAAAAAATATATTCTTTATTAGAGCATGGAAAATTTAACATGATTTGTCGTCCATTATAATTTTTAATCTATCTTTATCGTTATTCCGATAACTCTATCGGCGATAGTATATTTCGAAAATGGACAAAAACAAAACTAATCATGTTGAAATTTCAAGTTTCAAAGTATAAATACTAAAAAGAAAATCACAAAATACCGTATTTTTTGAAAATACACAAATTTTTCAAATTTGCAGTATGGGTACCAGTCGATTTGAAATTTTGCATGCATTTTTAATGATTTTTTTGCTGTTTAAAAGAGTTTTGAATGAAATTCTCAAATTTTTACAAAACACCGTATTTTCTCGAAAATACTAAAAAATTTATAATTTGCAATATGGGTATCAAACGTTGTGAAATTTTGTATGTATTTTCATCGCTCAAGAGTTTTTTGAATAAAATACTAAAATTTTCACAAAAGAGTCGTGTGGTGTTTGTCGGGGGGATCGGTGTGTGACGTCGCGCGCGAGAATCCGCGAGAAAGTGGTGGAAGATTCTGGAACCATTGAAAAGAAGTTCGCGTCGAGGCCTTGGAAGTTGGGCCATCAGTCGTGTGGTGTTTGTCGGGGGGATCGGTGTGTGACGTCGCGCGCGAGAATCCGCGAGAAAGTGGTGGAAGATTCTGGAATCATTGAAAAGAAGTTCGCGTCAAGGCCTTGGAAGTTGGGCCATTAGTCGTGTGGTGTTCGTCGGGGGGATCGGTGTGTGACGTCGCGCGCGAGAATCCGCGAGAAAGTGGTGGAGATCTCTGGATTTCATTGAAAAAGGGATTCACGTCGTCGTGTGTATATTCACTTTCATTTAGTTTTGGAAGCCCTTCCCATAGCATCGTTGCTCGGATGGCACGCCGACGGTAGAAGTGAAAAATCGCGATTGAGAAATTGATAAGTCCTTCTCATAGCGTCGTAGCTTGGAAGGCAACGATTATGTTTCCCTGATCTATTTAAAATTGCACGTCGCCGAATAAATCGATAAATACAATAACATTTAATTTTGAAAGTCCTTCCCATAGCATCGTTGCTCGGATGGCACGCCGGCGGTAAGATGTGAAAAGTCCTTCTTATAGCGTCGTAGCTCGGAAGGCAACGATTATGTTTCACTTTCTGGTCATATCATCTACCAAGATGAATCCTGACCTTCCCTTTCCTTCCCTACTAACACAATTCCCCACTTCCCGTGATGCTTGAAGGAGATGCTGTGGATTCAACGGTCTCATGCGGTGTCAACAGGTATAGAGCGACAAACTCTGTGTCTGATGAGTCTTCAACTTCAACTATCGGACTAACATTCCTACCTTTGTTGAACTGCATCTCCTTGGGGGGGCGCCGGTATTGACTTGAAGCAGAGATCTTCAGGGGTTATACAGTGAGGATGATTAGCTCCCACTAATCATCTGTTGGTTCATTGTGTAACTTCAGCTGATCCGTCAATAACGGAGTAGCAGCTCATTGGCAGTCAACCATGCTCATGCTCTGCTCATGCTCATGCTCATGCTAAAATACTAAAATTTTCACAAAACACCGTATTTTCTCGATAATACTAAAATTTTTATAATTTGCAATATGGGTATCAAACGATGTGAAATTTTGCAAGTATTTTCATCGCTCAAGAGTTTTTTGAATTAAATACTAAAATTTTCACAAAACACCGTATTTTCTCGAAAATACTATAATTGCTATAATCCGCAATATAAGTATTAAACGATTCGAAATTTTGATTGTATTTCAACTGATTTATAGATTTTTGAGTGAAATACTCAGATTTTAACAAAATACCGTATTTTTTCGTAAATACTATGTACAGCCATATTGCGAATTGAAATAAAATAGAATTTTCGAGAATTTATGGTATTTTGTGAAAATTTAAATATTTCATTCAAATAAATCCTAAAACAGTTAAAAACATGCAAAATTTCGAATCGTGTGATACCCATATTGCCAATTATAAAAAAATTGAGAAAATACGGTATTTTGTGAAAATTTGAGTATTTCATAAGAAATCTCTGAAACTGTGAAAATGCATGCAAAATTTTCAATCGTTTAATACTCATATTGCAAATTATAAAAATTTTAGTATTTTCGAGAAATTACGGTATTTTGTGAAAATGTGAGTATTTCATTCAAAAAATTCTAAAACTGTGAAAATGCATGCAAAATTTCTAATGGTTTGATACCCATATTGCAAATTAGAACAATTTGAGTACCTTCAAAAAATATGGTATTTTGTGATTTTGTTTTGTATTTTTACTTTGAAAATTACCATATTACCAAAAAAATACTAAGAGAAAGCTTGATAATTCATCATGATTTGGTTGGTTTTAGTCTAGTTATCGTCCGTTATCGTCGATAAAACTATCGCCGATAGAATTATCGCAATAACGATAGATTATCGTCGTGGCTTTTGAATTTTTCAGAATTCTAGTGTTTGGGATGTCAGATTGGAAAAGGCTCGAAATCTGAGGAAAATATGTTTTCATAAAATCCTTCATAGTTTGAACTTATTGGCAGTTGCACAACTAAAATAATGTTTATAGTATAAGTTTGGATTAAAATTTTGAAAAATAAGGCTTGTATTTTGAAGTTAGTTTTGTTAACCTTCAGAAACGCAAAAAATCGCTGATGTTTTTGGGAATGCAAAGACTCCAAGATATTAATTTGTATAAATCTTTAAACAAGATATCCAACAAACTATTCCTTTTCCAAGGAGCTCACATTGAAAAATTCGAGGAAGGGGGAAAGGAACAAAAAATATATAATATTTTATCAATAAAAAAAATTCTGACTTGCAGAATGATTGTCAAAAAAAGTACTCTTGATTGTTGTCATTGATTGCTCTTTAATTTTAATAATAAAAAGGTGCAGGTGGTTATGTTACACATGACCAGTATGACAAAGAACTTTGCAAGATGGTTGTTGAAATTTTCGATTACATTGTCTGGTCCAAATTTCCCAAGATTCACTAGATTCATAATTACCATAAAAATTGATACCCATTTTGCCCCTACTCTTATGGTTCGGCAAATGTCCCCCCATCGGAACATCACCGTGGCCTCCGGCCACTTCGGATTGTGGCCACTTCTGCTGAAATGTCAAATTTCATATCTAGTATCAAAATCATAAAGTTTGATACCCATATTGCCTCAACTCTTATGGTTCGGCAAATGTCCTCCCATCGGAACATCCCCGGGCCTCCGGCCACTTCGGTTTGTGGCCACTGCTGCTGAAATGTCAAATTTCATATCCAGTATCAAAACCATAAAGTTTGATACCCATATTGCTCCTACTTTTATGGTTCGGCAAATGTCCCCCGCCCTCGGAACATCCCCAGCCTCCGGCCACCCTGATTGTGGCCACTACTGCCGAAATGTCAAATTTCATATCCAGTATCAAAACCATAAAGTTTGATACCCATATTGCCTCTACTCTTATGGTTCGGCAAATGTCCCCCCATCGGAACATCCGAGGGGCCTCCGGCCACTCCGGATTGTGGCCACTACTGCCGAAATGTCAAATTTCATATCCAGTATCAAAAACCATAAAGTTTGATACCCATATTGCCCCTACTCTTATGGTTCGGCATATGTCCTCCCATCGGAACATCCGCGGGCCTCCGGCCACTCCAGATTGTGGCCACTACTGCCGAAATGTCAAATTTCATGTCCAATATCAAAACCATAAAGTTTGATACCCATATTGTCCCAACTCTTACGGTCCGGCAAATGTCCCCCCATCGGAACATCCCCGGGGCCTCCGGCCACTCCGGATTGTGGCCACTACTGCCGAAATGTCAAATTTCATGTCCAGTATCAAAACCATAAAGTTTGATACCCATATTGCCCCAACTCTTACGGTCTGGAAAATGACCCCAATCGGAACATCCGCGGGCCTCCGGCCACTCCGGATTGTGGGCACTACTGCCGAAATGTCAAATTTCATGTCCAGTATCAAAAACCATAATGTTTGATACCCATATTACCCCAACTCTTATAGTCCGCCAAATGTCCCCCCATCGGAACATCCCCGGGGCCTCCGGCCACTCCGGATTGTGACCACTACTGCCGAAATGTCAAATTTCATATCCAGTATCAAAAACCATAAAGTTTGATACCCATATTGCCCCAACTCTTACGGTCTGGAAAATGTCCCCCATCGGAACATCCCCGGCCTCCGGCACTCCGGATTGTGGCCACTACTGCCGAAATGTCAAATTTCATGTCCAGTATCAAAAACCATAATGTTTGATACCCATATTACCCCAACTCTTATAGTCCGGCAAATGTCCCCCCATCGGAACATCCCCGGGGCCTCCGGCCACTCCAGATTGTGGCCACTACTGCCGAAATGTCAAATTTCACATTCAGTATCAAAAACCATATAGTTTGATACCCATAATGCCCCAACTCTTACGGTCTGGAAAATGTCCCCCAATCGGAACATCCGCGGGGCCTCCGGCCACTCCGGATTGTGGGCACTACTGCCGAAATGTCAAATTTCATATCCAGTATCAAAAACCATAATGTTTGATACCCATATTGCTCCTACTCTTATGGTTCGGCAAATGTCCCCCCATCGGAACATCCCCGGGGCCTCCGGCCACTCCAGATTGTGACCACTACTGCCGAAATGTCAAATTTCATATCCAGTATCAAAAACCATAAAGTTT
Organism: Culex quinquefasciatus; assembly: GCF_015732765.1. Lineage (NCBI taxonomy): Eukaryota > Metazoa > Arthropoda > Insecta > Diptera > Culicidae > Culex > Culex quinquefasciatus. The sequence continues at coordinate 25,489,612 of NC_051863.1, forward strand.
GACACCCATATTGCCCCAACTCTTACGGTCCGGAAAATGTCCCCCCATCGGAACATCCGCAGGGCCTCCGGCCACTCCGGATTGTGGGCACTACTGCCGAAATGTCAAATTTCATATCCAGTATCAAATACCATAATGTTTGATACCCATATTGCCCCTACTCTGATGGTTCGGCAAATGTTCCCCATCGGAACATCCCCGGCCTCCGGCCACTCCGGTTTATGGCCACTACTGCCGAAATGGCAAATTTCATGTCCAGTATCAAAACCATAAAGTTTGATACCCATATTGCCCCAACTCTTACGGTCCGACAAATGTCCCCCCATCGGAACATCCGCGGGGCTTCCGGCCACTCCGGATTGTGGCCACTACTGTCGAAATGTCAAATTTCATGTCCAGTAGCAAAAACCATAAAGTTTGATACCCATATTGCCCCAACTCTTACGGTCTGGAAAATGTCCCCCCATCGGAACATCCCTGGGGCCTCCGGCCACTCCAGTCCAGGTGGTGGCCAGTTCCAATGATCGACTCCCGCGACTACCATGTCTTAGCTGGTCCTTGCCTCCAAGCCATCTGCTCCCAGACCTCCAGGCCGTCTGCTACCGGGCCACCAGGCCATCTGCTTCTGATGTGTTCTCGTCGACGTCCAGCAATAGAATGACTTTTCAGGACCGACCGAGCCGAGTTTTGTTGGCTCGTCGACGATCCGAAAATTATGTATGTGTGAGCATTTAAACAACCAACGCGAGGTCCGCTTCGGATGAAACCTCGGTAGGCACTGAATTTGTCTGAGGCTAAGTGCTAACTTAAATAGTATCGCACGGCATGTTGCAACCATGGTGCTACATTCTCGCGTGACAGTTCCACGGAAGGAGGAGGCAAGGCAAAATTTGCTAAGTGCTAGATACTTGAATCTGATTAATGTGTTCGGGAAAGGTTGCGCTTGACCAATCAGCGTTCGCTATTCTTTAGTAGTTTTATGTTAACTTTTAAGTACTTAAATAAATAAGTACTGTAATAAACATGTTTTAAGATCATTAAGTAAGTCTTCCTTTCGTTTGGTGGGTAAAACGTTCAAATTGGTCGAGAGGGAAAAAAGATACAATCGTTTGAAATCTTGCACTTTTTCGAAAATTTGCTTCTACGCGTTACATTTCGCTTCGCGAAAAATCTGGATTGCTACCCTTGTATAGAGCCCTAAGACAAAGTTCTTTGTCAAAAAAAATTATTTAAAAATTACGTAAAATTGCTCTTAAAAAATATACCGAAAACTACTCAAACAAATATAACATTTAAAAAAACTGAAATTGCATTTTGAGAAACAGCCAAAGTCCGTGATTTTGACAAAGAACTTTGTCTTAGGGCTCTATACAAGGGTAGCAATCCAGATTTTTCGCGAAGCGAAATGTAACGCGTAGAAGCAAATTTTCGAAAAAGTGCAAGATTTCAAACGATTGTATCTTTTTTCCCTCTCGACCAATTTGAACGTTTTACCCACCAAACGAAAGGGGAAGACTTACTTAATGATCTTAAAACATGTTTATTACAGTACTTATTTATTTAAGTACTTAAAAGTTAACATAAAACTACTAAAGAATAGCGAACGCTGATTGGTCAAGCGCAACCTTTCCCGAACACATTAATCAGATTCAAGTATCTAGCACTTAGCAAATTTTGCCTTGCCTCCTCCTTCCGTGGAACTGTCACGCGAGAATGTAGCACCATGGTTGCAACATGCCGTGCGATACTATTTAAGTTAGCACTTAGCCTCAGACAAATTCAGTGCCTACCGAGGTTTCATCCGAAGCGGACCTCGCGTTGGTTGTTTAAATGCTCACACATACATAATTTTCGGATCGTCGACGAGCCAACAAAACTCGGCTCGGTCGGTCCTGAAAAGTCATTCTATTGCTGGACGTCGACGAGAACACATCAGAAGCAGATGGCCTGGTGGCCCGGTAGCAGACGGCCTGGAGGTCTGGGAGCAGATGGCTTGGAGGCAAGGACCAGCTAAGACATGGTAGTCGCGGGAGTCGATCATTGAACTGGCCACCACCTGGACTGGAGGCCGGAGGCCCCAGGGATGTTCCGATGGGGGACATTTTCCAGACCGTAAGAGTTGGGGCAATATGGGTATCAAACTTTATGGTTTTTGCTACTGGACATGAAATTTGACATTTCGACAGTAGTGGCCACAATCCGAGTGGCCGGAAGCCCCGCGGATGTTCCGATGGGGGACATTTGTCGGACCGTAAGAGTTGGGGCAATATGGGTATCAAACTTTATGGTTTTTGATACTGACATGAAATTTGCCATTTCGGCAGTAGTGGCCATAAACCGGAGTGGCCGGAGGCCCCGGGGATGTTCCGATGGGGGAACATTTGCCGAACCATCAGAGTAGGGGCAATATGAGTATCAAACATTATGGTATTTGATACTGGATATGAAATTTGACATTTCGGCAGTAGTGGCCACAATCCGGAGTGGCCGGAGGCCCCTCGGATGTTCCGATGGGGGGACATTTTCCGGACCGTAAGAGTTGGGGCAATATGGGTGTCAAACTTTATGGTTTTTGATACTGGATATGAAATTTGACATTTCGGCAGTAGTGGTCACAATCTGGAGTGGCCGGAGGCCCCGGGGATGTTCCGATGGGGGGACATTTGCCGAACCATAAGAGTAGGAGCAATATGGGTATCAAACATTATGGTTTTTGATACTGGATATGAAATTTGACATTTCGGCAGTAGTGGCCACAATCCGGAGTGGCCGGAGGCCCCTCGGATGTTCCGATGGGGGGACATTTTCCGGACCGTAAGAGTTGGGGCAATATGGGTGTCAAACTTTATGGTTTTTGATACTGGATATGAAATTTGACATTTCGGCAGTAGTGGTCACAATCTGGAGTGGCCGGAGGCCCCGGGGATGTTCCGATGGGGGGACATTTGCCGAACCATAAGAGTAGGAGCAATATGGGTATCAAACATTATGGTTTTTGATACTGGATATGAAATTTGACATTTCGGCAGTAGTGCCCACAATCCGGAGTGGCCGGAGGCCCCGCGGATGTTCCGATTGGGGGACATTTTCCAGACCGTAAGAGTTGGGGCATTATGGGTATCAAACTATATGGTTTTTGATACTGAATGTGAAATTTGACATTTCGGCAGTAGTGGCCACAATCTGGAGTGGCCGGAGGCCCCGGGGATGTTCCGATGGGGGGACATTTGCCGGACTATAAGAGTTGGGGTAATATGGGTATCAAACATTATGGTTTTTGATACTGGACATGAAATTTGACATTTCGGCAGTAGTGGCCACAATCCGGAGTGCCGGAGGCCCCGGGGATGTTCCGATGGGGGGGACATTTTCCGGACCGTAAGAGTTGGGGCAATATGGGTATCAAACTTTATGGTTTTTGATACTGGATATGAAATTTGACATTTCGGCAGTAGTGGTCACAATCCGGAGTGGCCGGAGGCCCCGGGGATGTTCCGATGGGGGGACATTTGGCGGACTATAAGAGTTGGGGTAATATGGGTATCAAACATTATGGTTTTTGATACTGGACATGAAATTTGACATTTCGGCAGTAGTGCCCACAATCCGGAGTGGCCGGAGGCCCCGCGGATGTTCCGATTGGGGGTCATTTTCCAGACCGTAAGAGTTGGGGCAATATGGGTATCAAACTTTATGGTTTTTGATACTGGACATGAAATTTGACATTTCGGCAGTAGTGGCCGGAGGCCCCGGGGATGTTCCGATGGGGGGACATTTGCCGGACCGTAAGAGTTGGGACAATATGGGTATCAAACTTTATGGTTTTTGATATTGGACATGAAATTTGACATTTCGGCAGTAGTGGCCACAATCCGGAGTGGCCGGAGGCCCCGCGGATGTTCCGATGGGAGGACATATGCCGAACCATAAGAGTAGGGGCAATATGGGTATCAAACTTTATGGTTTTTGATACTGGATATGAAATTTGACATTTCGGCAGTAGTGGTCACAATCCGGAGTGGCCGGAGGCCCCGGGGATGTTCCGATGGGGGGACATTTGGCGGACTATAAGAGTTGGGGTAATATGGGTATCAAACATTATGGTTTTTGATACTGGACATGAAATTTGACATTTCGGCAGTAGTGCCCACAATCCGGAGTGGCCGGAGGCCCCGCGGATGTTCCGATTGGGGGTCATTTTCCAGACCGTAAGAGTTGGGGCAATATGGGTATCAAACTTTATGGTTTTTGATATTGGACATGAAATTTGACATTTCGGCAGTAGTGGCCACAATCCGGAGTGGCCGGAGGCCCCGGGGATGTTCCGATGGGGGGACATTTGCCGGACCGTAAGAGTTGGGACAATATGGGTATCAAACTTTATGGTTTTTGATATTGGACATGAAATTTGACATTTCGGCAGTAGTGGCCACAATCTGGAGTGGCCGGAGGCCCCGCGGATGTTCCGATGGGAGGACATATGCCGAACCATAAGAGTAGGGGCAATATGGGTATCAAACTTTATGGTTTTTGATACTGGATATGAAATTTGACATTTCGGCAGTAGTGGCCACAATCCGGAGTGGCCGGAGGCCCCTCGGATGTTCCGATGGGGGGACATTTGCCGAACCATAAGAGTAGAGGCAATATGGGTATCAAACTTTATGGTTTTTGATACTGGATATGAAATTTGACATTTCGGCAGTAGTGGCCACAATCAGGAGTGGCCGGAGGCCCGGGGATGTTCCGAGGGGCGGGGGGACATTTGCCGAACCATAAAAGTAGGAGCAATATGGGTATCAAACTTTATGGTTTTTGATACTGGATATGAAATTTGACATTTCAGCAGCAGTGGCCACAAACCGAAGTGGCCGGAGGCCACGGTGATGTTCCGATGGGGGGACATTTGCCGAACCATAAGAGTAGGGGCAAAATGGGTATCAATTTTTATGGTAATTATGAATCTAGTGAATCTTGGGAAATTTGGACCAGACAATGTAATCGAAAATTTCAACAACCATCTTGCAAAGTTCTTTGTCATACTGGTCATGTGTAACATAACCACCTGCACCTTTTTTAATACCGCCCTGTTGGAAACACTGCAGGTGGATTTAAATTAAAAAAAAAATTAACAAATTATCCACAAAAACATTCCTTCAAATTTTAGGCTAAACCAACACTCAATTTCAAGTCTTTTTGTCATATTTCTCACGCTTTCAGTGCGATGCAAATTCCACTCAAGCTCAATTGGCATGGCCCTCGTTGGTCCCAGCTTCGGCAAAACCCATCAATAGAACCCCCTACCACCTGAGGCAATGGCCCTCTAATGAGCCCACTTTGGGTCCCGCTGAATCGGAAGATTATTTTCATTTCGGCACTAGTTTAAAACAATAAAACATCATTATCTTGTTTACGGCGGCGGCGGCCACAAGTGTCTGAGAAATCAAACCACCATTTTCTGGCCAACGCGCAGTTTATCGAAACAATATTGGTTGCGTTTTTATTTATTGATTGGTTTTGTTGCGCGCTGTTCTGTCCAAAATGATTGCCAAGCTCCAGCCGTGGATCCGTTAGCTTTGGAATGCAGTAATTGGCCAAAGTGACCAATCTGGGGGCCGCGATCGCTTCCCACATGTGGGGTAGAACACTAGGTACGGAAGTTGAACGACCTAAAGCCACGTCAGTCACACTTTTGGACACGGATAACGAGCGTCGTTTTTCCTAACAGTACCTTCTTCCGCCCAAATCTTGGCCATCAACGTCTCAAGTCGTCATAAGTTACCACTTGCTTCGCTCCTCTCTCCAACTCGGCCTCGGTTTTGGTTCAGTGTCCAAAGTTAATGAAATCTGCTCATATTTTTATGTCACTCGCGAGCGTCGTCGCAAAAGGCCTGGAGTGACTGACAAAACTTGGGAAGGCTCCAATTGTGTCATAATTGTAAATAAGACACACACAGACAGACTCACGCTAGGGACATTAAAATTCATAAGAACACCCATTCAGCAAACAGGAAAAAGGGAGACCAGAAAAAGCGCTCACCCAGCACGACCAGAGTTAGACTTTTCCACACCAGACAGGTGAGTTGGGAGGGATGGGGTCTCTTTGAATCAGTGGTTTAAAAAAAATAGTCTTGATGGGGACCAAATTTTGGTTTGATCTTTATAAATATAGAAAATATAAACAAACTAAAAATTTTGCAAACCTGGCGTAAGTTATCATTACATGATTACGTTAAATTTTATAATCAATTTTATTTATTTTTATAAATTTTAATAAAGTTGGGTATTTTAACCTAACAGACATTTAAACACATTTATTTCCGAAAAAGATAAGAGAAAACGATTCAAAAACCAAGTAAACATAAAAATAATCTAAAAAAAAAGTAATTTTGAAGCAAATTTTTCCATATCAATCACATAAATGGTTGACCGAAACTAAACAATAGATTTGTTTACAGTTACTGATAAAACCACAAATGTTTATTTAAAAATATGTTGTTATTGATTTATTATTATTAAATATCATTTAAAACTGCAATTATGACGCCGCAGTTAAGTACAATAAACTATAGTTGTTTTTTATTAATTATAAATTCTTACAGCTTCAGCATTTTTGATACTCTTAACATGAAAACAGCTATATTTATACTCATAATTGAAAAAATGTGCCATTAGGTCGATTACGACAAGCATTTATTGTATGTTTAAGAGAAATTTTTGCTTAAATACACAGTTTTCTTCATTTTTGAAGGTTAAATCAAAAGGGGTCCACTTATGGAAAAGTTAGGATTTTTGTTGCCCTATTTTAGACCCCCTAATTTTTGCTCGAAAATGAGCAGTTCTTCGCTTTATTTTAGTAAAGTTCCTTAAACTCGCATTATTTTGACTTACTGAAGTTAAATAATCAAAAGAAAAATCATTGGACAGTTAATTTAATCATAAAATAGAAATGCCGTTTTGTTGTGAAAATGCTAGTGGCCATGGCTGATTTCAGAAGTCGAACTCAAAACAATTATTTTGGCAAAAAGGACAATTCAATGTCAGTCAACATTGTTTTAAATGGCCCGGAAAATCAGGGGTCAACAACAAAAATATTTGTTCGAATAATTTCAACAAAATTTTGGCTGCAATCAGCTGAAAACTTTTAAAAATGCATTTCTTTGCGATTATTATCATTTTTAACTTGTTTAAGTTTTTTGAAAAATATTTTAATTTTTTGCAATTTTTTGTGAATTTGAAATGCTCAAAACTAAGATTCTTTTTAGAAACTAATGAGACTTCATCCATAAAGTACGTCACGCTAAAATCAGCCAAAATTTACCCTCCTCCCCCCCCTTTGTCACGCTTTTCCTATACTTATAACTCGCAATGTCACACTTGCTCAGACCCCCCCCCCCTCCCCCCTAGAGCGAGACATACTTTATGCATGACGCCTGATTGCAAACTGACTGAATGATGTGAATCAGGCATTATTTTTTATGAATGATTTCTCCCGATTATTTTTTAGGAGGGATGGGGGTAGAAAGAGGTTTTTGCAACCATTTTAGCTACTTATGACTAAGTTTCTCAATGCGTTTAAAACTTAATCACCTTTTCCTTTTTTAGTTGATATATTTAAGTTAGAATCTTTACTTCGAAAAAAAGTTTTTTTTCACAGCTGCAGTCTTGAATTATTTTCATTGCAAGAAATTTGGATATTTATAGATTTTTTATTGTTGATCAGTTATAAAGTCAACACCAAGTTCATTACAAATTAAGGTATTCAGTTTACCCATACCAATTTTCACACAAAATCTCGTAGAAAAAGTTTCTTAATAAAAACTTGTACAAACGATTGTAAATTTGAACGAAAAGAATGTTTAACTTTTATGTCATGTTTTCGTAAAGGCTATTGTAAACATTTTCCAAAATCGAGTCGAAAACTAAGGTGGGGCACAATAAATATTTCTAATTCAAAAACTTCAGAATTTTATTGAGAGTAGAGGTCTAGCATTTTCGAACCGGTTTAAAAATATTTTGATCGAGGGACATAAAACTTAAAAAATATTTGCAATCTGAAGTATTGTTTGCTATTAATTTTGTTTATCTACGGCTTTGCTTAGAGTCGAAACTTCAAAAAACATATTTGCCACGGCCTAAAAGATTAATTTAAAAAATGGACCAACATTAAGAATTTTACGCCAAGACGCCAATCTTCAAAAATCATTTCTGGATGCTAAATTTAAATTTTATTTAGTGGACTTGAGTAAAATTTTGATAAACTGCATCGTTTTTCATTTCTTTTCATTCATTAGGTTACTTTACATTGGTGCAGTTGTTATCCTGAGCTATGGACTACTTTTCAACTGCTGATTTGTTCAAAGTGGGGAGAAAATGGTTCTGGTGTGGTTTGGTACTAAGAAGAACGAATTGATTAGAGAAGTAAACAAAAATGTAAAATAACCTTCGAATAAAATGTTTTTGCCTTTCTTACTAAAGAAAGGTATAGGTTTTACTTTAAGCCAGAACGTCATTTCCAGCTTCGTAAATATGTCGATTCAGCATGAATTTTAAACCGAAAAATCGCTAAAAAATCACACTGCATCGATTTTCGACGCTCTATCGATTCATCTTGATAGAACTCGTCTATCTCGAACCCTCGAATTTTGAGAAAATAAATTCCGTGGATGTCGAGTGATGTTCGTATGTGGTAAAATTTTGCAAAATTTTGTGTCGCGCCGTTCTCAGCTCCCATAAATCCGATTTCGATTCTCCTAAATGCAGATGAAAGCTAGTGTGCTGAACCTGGGCGAGTTGCCGCGCAAATTTCGAATTATCCATCTGTTTTCGGATGCGGCCAGACTTTTCCAGAAAATACACAGTTTCCAAATGAAAATATGGTCCAATTTTTTCATTTTCATATCTTTTATTTATCTCAAAATTGCATTTTTCGAGCTCTACAACCTCCCAAATTTTCATCCAGATTCATAATATGGTTCTGGAGTTAGAGCCGTTTGATTGACCTACCATAAGAAACAAAATCCCTAAAAAAAGGTAAAAGCCCACCTGGTGACCTTCGCCAACATTTTTAATTTCTGATTTTATTCGAAATTTCTTGCTACATTCATAGTACAGACCATGAGTGAGCATCTGAAACAAATTCGACATCGATCGGCAATCCCGATCAATTTTTAGAACGATTTAATTTTTGCCTTTCTTACTAAAGAAAGGTATAGGTTTTACTTTAAGCCAGAACGTCATTTCCAGCATCGTAAATATGTCGATTCAGCATGAATTTTAAACCGAAAAATCGCTAAAAAATCACACTGCATCGATTTTCGACGCTTCGTCGCCATGTCGACAAGTTGTCAAGTTGATCTTCGAATACTGGCGCGAGAATGCTGGCGCATATGTTTCGGCTCGACTTATACTCGTTCGTAGTAGCTTGTCTACTACTTGTCCTTCAACATGTAAGATATCGTAGCTTTTCGGTTTCTTTTGCTCTGTCAGTTTTTGCATAACTGTCCAATGTTAATGCAAAAACTTTTTTGACATAGGACATTCATCCGGGTACAATCAATTTGTTTCCCTTGTGCTCCTAAAATCGCCTTTAAGTAGGCTTCATTTGTCGTGTCGTTTTATTAAACAGAGTTCATTGGATTCCAATAGGAGCTTTCGAAGCTTCTAAGCTTTATATCGTTTTCAAAGTTTTCAATGCTCGCGACGCCAATGGCTATCTACCTAATGTATTGCGATTGAGTGTGTAGTGATGCGGTTGTAAAAATATCTATCTCTGACTCTCTCACTTTCGTAGACGCTGAATGGCAAGCTTCCCACTGTGCGGTTAACTCGGTTTTGCTTTGCGCCTGCTTTGTTCGGTTTTTGGGCTCGTACCAAAACTAGAAAACCAAAACCGCGTTGTGTGTCGTCACTTGCGCATTGAAAGCTAAGAATTTGTACGATTAAAAATATTCGATAGGTGAAAATTGTGTTTTCAATTTCTTTTAGAAAACACATCATTAATAATACCTTGCTTTCATCATAAGATTTTTTGTATCAAGTCGATGTTGTGAATTGAGAGAAGTTATGTTCTTTAGTAAGAAAGGCTCTATCTCACCCCTGGTGGGATTAAATCGGGTTTTTTTTGTACGTTTATTTTTATTACCATTTATTGTTGTCCACTATTATTAGATTTTTTATGTAGCTGAGAATGTTTTGCCTTCCTCACGTTACTGAGGAAAGGCTATAAAATCACTCGAAAAATGAACTTCTCAATTAGACCTCCCAGACCCACCTTCATGTATACCTATCGACTCAGAATCAAATTCTGAGCAAATGTCTGTGTGTGTGGTGGGATGTTGATCAAAAAATTGTCACTCGATTATCTCGACATTGGCTGAACCGATTGTGTCCGTTTTGGCGTCATTCGATCCGTCTTGAGGTCCCATAAGTCGCTATTAAAAATAATGCAGTTTAGTTAAGTACTTCAAAAGTTATGCTAAAAAAAAGATTTTAGCAAAAGTCCGGAAGATTGTAAAAAGGGTGGTTTTTGTAAGAAAACTCGTCATGCTATACATTTTTAGAAAGGTATTCAAAAGACCTTTCCAACGCGTCCAAAACATTGAAGATCTGACAACCCTATCAAAAGTTATAAGCAATTAGGTGTTTTTTAAGCACTTTTTCGAGGCCGGGTCTCAGATATTTTAATGAAAATGCTGTCCGGATCTCTTATGCAACCTATCGTTGGATAGGTATTCAAAAGACCTTTCCAACGCGTCCAAAACATTGAAGATCTGACAACCCTATCAAAAGTTATAAGCAATTAGGTGTTTTTTAAGCACTTTTTCGAGGCCGGATCTCAGATATTTTGATGAAAATGCTGTCCGGATCTCTCATGCGACCTATCGTTGGATAGGTATTCAAAGATCTGACAACCCTATCAAAAGTTATAAGCACTTAAGTGTTTTTTAAGCACTTTTTCGAGGCCGGATCTCAGATATTTTGATGAAAATGCTGTCCGGATCTCTCATGCAACCTATCGTTGGATAGGTATTCAAAAGACCTTTCCAACGCGTCCAAAACATTGAAGATCTGACAACCCTATCAAAAGTTAAAAGCACTTAAGTGTTATTTACGCACTTTTTGCATTTTGGATAGCACCCTTTAAATGTGAGGAAGGCGCCAACCACCTAAAGGTGGATTAAGTAACGTTTTTTTATAATTTTCATTAACATTATTGATCCGACATTGTGGCCTTGCAAGTTATACGTTTTTAGCCCTCAAATGAGGATTTTGCATATTTCATAACCATTTTTAATGGGAAAGCCTCAAATTTTTATGAAGACTTCTATGGACAAAGTTGCATCTAAATAAATATTGTAAACTAAAAATCGTAAAAATTGTGAAGCTCAATGGACTACAATGCATTGCAATGGGAAAAAAGCAGAGCATAATACATTGGGCCGAGAGCCCAAAAGTGTACTGATTGAAAAAAATTACTTTGTTAATAACATTAAGAAATTTAAATATATATTACTGATAAGGTATGAGTTCATTACTATTTATGATTTATGAAACACTTCAAATTTATTGATGCCTACTTCACTATTTTTCTGTAAATATGCAAAAAAAAGTTTCAAAACCACTGCCCCAAAACACCCATAGACAGAGAATGTTGAAGGAGACGAAACAGGGTAAAAAAAAGTCGCATGTTTTCGCGCCTCGGTATGTGAGTATGTGGAAGAAGACACTTTTTCCCCCTTGAGCGAAACAGATTATAAAAATTAAGTGCGGAATTCATTATCATTCATTAAACAGGACGGGACAATTAAAGCAGAAGTGTGGAGAAAGGTAAAAGAAAAGAAACAGCAACAAAAACAAACGCAACAAGTGAGTGTGCGATGATGACTGTGACTCAATGACGTCACCAACTATTCAAAATTAATTTTATTTTAGAATTTTTTCAACGTCCTAATTGTCAATGTCGATGTTTTGTTCTATCAAACAGTCTCTCTTCTCTTCCAAGTCTCCCCAAGCAGTCGCTCCCTCTCCCGTTGAACAAGCAGAAGTGGCGATATTCTTGGGAGGAGCCTCATCAGAGTCATCATCAAACCAGAATAAAAAGAACTAACCACGAACAGACACACACTCAAATAATGGGAGATCGGTGCTATTAGACAAAATGACTTAAAAGGCTTTTCGGAGGTCCCCTCTCCCCCTTCCACCACATCTTCTTCTTCTTTTGAGGAAGCTTCCTTCCCGAATTTGTTCGAGGTACACCGGTAGTGTGGGGGTGAGGGAGCAAGGAGCGAGCTGAGGGGGAGGTCAATCTGTGATGGAATCGATGGATAGATGGATGACTGTGTTTGTCCAGCGAAAAAGAGTTGAAAAAAATTGGAAGAAAAGAGCGCGAGCAACAGATGGCGTTTTTTCTTCTTTGTATTTTGTTTTGTTGCTTCCACTTTGTGCTCTATTCTGGCCGGCTTTTTTGGACACACGGTAATGTAACGAGACTTCAAAGTTCACATACGGCACCCGGGGTCCCGGTCGCGGCTTGTTTCTGCGTCTTTCGAACCGGGCTGCGTCCAAACGGGGAGAGAGATATTTTGGAATGGCGCTACATTGAAGGCTTAACAAAATTTCTAGTGTATTATATTATTTTTATATGTTTTTAGCTTTTTGCGGTTCTTGCACTTCAACTTATAAGGCTTGATAAAAGTACAGAATTAGAATGAGCTGTTCATTTGATCCCATTAAATTTCTTTTTTTAAAATTGATCCCAGAAACCTTAGCGGTAAGATCAAAAGCAAAAAAATTAAAGGAATAAATTCAGAAACATTTCTATAATAAAATATTGATGCAAAACTGTGTAAAATTGTTTGATTTGCGTTAAAATGTTAGTTGTAGAGCAATTCTCTACGAAATCGGTCTTTTTTCTTAAATTTTAATTTTTGTATTTTTTTAATCCGACTGAAAATTTTTTGGTGCCTTCTGTAAGCCCAAAGAAGTTTGTCCATACAATGTTCCATACAAATTTGGCAGCTGGCCATACCAAAATGATATATGAAAATTCAAAAATCTGTATCTTTTGAAGGAATTTTTTGATCGATTTGGTGTCTTCGGCAAAGTTGTAGGTATGGATATGAACTACACTGAAAAAAATTATGCACGGTAAAAAAATTTGGTGATTTTTTATTTAACTTTTTGATAATAAAACTTGATTTGCAAAAAAACATTATTTTCATTTTTTTTTATTTTTTGATATGTTTTAGAGGACATCAAATGCCAACTTTTCAGAAATTTCCGGGTTGTGCAAAAAATCTTTGAGCGAGTTATGAATTTTTGAATCAATACTGATTTTTTCAAAAAATCGAAAAATTGGTCGCAAAAATTTTTCAACTTCATTTTTCGATGTAAAATCAAATTTGCAAACAAAAAGTACTTTAGTGAAATTTTGATAAAGTGCACCGTATTTAAGTTAAATCCATTTTTAGGTGACTTTTTTGAAAATAGTCGCAGTTTTTCATTTTTTTCAATTAGTGCACATGTTTGCCCACTTTTGAAAAAAATATTTTTAAAAAGCTGAGAAAATTCTCTATTCTTTGTATTTTTGAATTTTGTTGATACGACCCATAGTTGCTGAATATTGCCTTGCAAAGGTTTAAAAACAGGAAAATTGATGTTTTCTAAGACACGGCGTGTTTTCTGGGCAACCTTAAGGAGAAAAAATAGTCATCGCTACTTTCAAATGTGTCTTATAGGAAATTTTTTCAGCTTTCCAATGCTTCTAAGAGCGAAATCATTCAACAAGAAATTTTTGAGATATCTTCTTTTGAAGTTCTTTGTTTTAAATTCCTTCATCATTGATTGGAAACTTTTCAATAACAATTCAGGAAACTTGTCAAATGGTGTTTTTTATGTGTTATTCACTCATCAAAATGTGCTAAATAAGACAAGAAATTAATTTGTCAAAGGTTGCAAATCGCTAAACATTTTAAAATTTATTTTAACTGAGTTTTTGAATATGTGGGATTTATTTTGAAATTTAAATCATTAAACCGTATTAAAATATATGTTTACAATAATTAATAGATAATTACATAATTTTTGTGTACAAATATCAGCTGTCTGCTCTGATTTAGCTTGGATTTAGCTGATATAACCGAAATTTTTGCAGGTTTGAGATTGTTAAGGGTATTACTAGATATTTATGAATAAATATGATATTTCCTTAAGCAAACAAAACCAGTTGCATGGATACCAAAACATGTTATTTAACCGAAATTGAACTACAAATTGCAGTGCAGAGTTTAGGGAGAAAAAGTTTTCATGAAAGGTTTTTTCTTAGTTTTTTTTTGTATGAAAGATCAAGGAATCAGAAATATTATAGAAGTTTTATCTTTTTTAAAACATTTTACAAGTACCTTGAGTTTTGTTCAAATAGTTTGTAATGGAGGCTTCTGTCTGTTTTTTTGTTACATAAATATTTTTTTTCGTTTAAACAAAATAAAATTTTTTGAAGGTGTTTTCAACATTCTCAGTTGAAACACACGAATTTTATTGCTACATTTAAATGCATTTTGAACAGTAAAACATGTTTTTAAAGTTTTATGTTTACTTCATGCTCTTGAGAATAGTACTTTTGAAGCTTGCAACAGTGATTTGTAGTACACTTTCGATTTTAAATCACGTTTTGTATACAAATCTATGTTCCTGGTTCATTTTTGTTAAAGGAAATATCATATTTATTCAAAATCCTAAACAAAAAATCCAATAACACTCTTACCAATCTAACACCTGAGACTATCAGAGTAGACACGTGATATGTGTATACAAAAAATATGAAAGAATCTAGTAATTCTAGATTTTTTTGCTTCAAATTACTGAATAAATCCCACATATTAAAAAAAATCAGTTAAAAATATAATTTTCGAAATGTTTAGCGATTTGCAACTTTTTGCGATGACTATTTTTTTTCCTGAAAAGGTTGTTCTAGAAAACACACCGTGAAGTCCCACCCAAACAACACACCATTTTCTAATATCGATATCTCAGCAACTAATGGTTCGATTTTCAATGTTAAAATATGAAACAGTCGTGAAATTTTCCGATCTTTTCGAAAAAAATATTTTCAAAATTTTTAAAAGGGCGTAATATTGAATGTTTGGCCCTTTTGAAATGTTAGTCCTGGTATAAAAATTTTGAAAATATTTTTTTCGAAAAGATCGGAAAATTTCACGAATGTTTCATAGTTAGTTTTGATTTTACAATGTGAAAAATATTTTTCAGAAAGGATAAGAAAATTTTAGGAGCGATAAAATTTTTGACATACAAATCAGACCTTCGGTTTCAAAATCGATTTAAAATTGGCTATAACTCGGAAATGATGCATTTTTTTCTCGACAAATTGTAAAATACTATTCGATTGCATAATTTCATAATGCATAAAAATTCCTGTTATTTTTTTGCTTAGTATTTGAAAAATAGATGGTGGTTCAAAATCTGGATTAGGAGATATGACACCTAGATTTTTTTTTAATATTGAAATCTTGGACAAACAAAATTATTAAATGTTATTTTTATAGAAAACCCGAATTTGCATTTGAGAAATACTTAACATTTTTTTTAAAGAAATGAACGTTTTAAAGTTGTAACAATTTGTAGGTATCAATTTCCAATTTCTTACCAAAAAAAAAATTAAGGAAAAGTAACCGTGATTTACAATATTTATAAAAATCTGAGCAAATTTCCAATAACTACAGTTTTTTTTAAATTTAATCCCTACAACTCGATTGTGTGCTTTTGAAAGTATTTTTTCGGAAAGTTCAGCTAATTTTGCATAAGAATGACCCCATGAACGATTGTTGTGACTCGTGCATTGCGAGAATCAGATTTTTTTTTCAAAAAAAATATTTATGTGATTAGTTAGTGTATCCGGTTTGTTTTTTTATTTTCGAAAAATTCCCACATACAAGCAGTGCACAAGCCACAGTAATCGTTCAAGGGGTCATTCTTATGCAAAATTAGCTGAACATTCTGAAAAAAATACTTTCAAAAGCACACGATTGAGTTTTTGGGGTTAAAAATCGAAAAACTGGTCAAAAATGGTCTAAATCATAACTTTTTTTAAAAACTTTTTTGTAAAATTCTGATAACTTGTGAAGAGTACATGCAAATTCCTTATGTCTGTATATCAAAATTTTTGTTTTTGTCTGCTCTACAACTTTGTAGAACATTGTTACACTCGAAAGTGTAACCCTGCAAAGTTAGAAACAACACGTAACTTTAAAATGAAAAAAAATGTTCTAAATGAAAAAATGACCTTTCTGGGTTATTTCAAATTCGAAAAATACATTAAATTTCCCAAAAAATGACATGTCTCACGATTTTTAACAGTTGAGTAACGGGAAATGGCAGCGATTTTAAAATTATTTTTCAACTTTTTTTTTGATGAAAAATACGTTTTTTTTTTCTAAATTTTGAGTACGTCATTAAATCGGGCGTCTAATTTTACACAAAAGTCCGTTTGACACCAAATTTCTATCTCCTCACGGTTGACATCATGATATGAAATCCGGACACTTAGTATCATATCGTTTTTGTTATAGCTGGCAATAAATCATGTAATAAGTTAGAAATGTAGAAATATCATAAGGATGTAGTATAAACAGTCAGTTTCAAGAAAATGCATGCAAAATATGTATTTTCTTACCATTTTTCATCAGAATTTTAATATTAAAATGACTTGTTGTGCTTCGAATTCCTGACACTCGATTTTACTTATTATTCGCACACATTTGGACTGAAATGTTAGTGAATGGCATTCTTTAGGTCTCAAATAAGCTGTTAACATCAAAACAATCGATAGTTTATATAAAAATTTGCTAGAATTTAAGCAAATCGAAACCATACATTTCTGGTTTGCCTTCCCGGTGCTTCGAACGCCTATTTCAAGTGAAATGTTTTGCATTTTTGTAGAACTAATAATTTTAGTGTATTTTATTGTTTTGGCATTAACTACAGCGTTCAAACAAACTTTAAATGAAAGTTGATGTTAGAATCCATCAAATAACACAGTTTTGACATTCATGATGCATATTTTTATTTAAATAATTGATAAAACAAGATTAAGTGTCCGGGTTTCGAAGCGTCCGGGAATTCGAATCATGACGATACAAAGGTTTGAAGTATACTTTTTCATATTTTTATTTTTTGGTCAGAATAAATCTTTTTAAAACAAGCCAACTTCGTAATATTTGAATATAGAAATATTTGAAGAACTTCAATATTGCTTCGTATACATGATTCATTAAAAATATTGCATGTTAAATATATAAATTATTGAAGAATATGATTTTATTTATATTTTGGTCTACACTTGAAACAACATTTTTTATTTTTTTTTGAATTCTGAAATTTGTTATGCCTTTTTCATTTTTTTAATATTCTATATTAAAAATGAACCGTAATCTCTGTTGAATTGGAACGCTCGGATTGAATTAGGAAATCTCTTTTAGCATTTTTTTACCAACGTTTTTAACGTTCATATTTTAACTAATTCGGCAGAACGGTATTACAGAATTAATGTAAAATATATTTCATTTAATATTTTATTGAAATGTTCAGTTCTACCCTTTCCAAATATTCCTCCCCAAATATTGTTTCCTTTTTCTTGTGGTCCGCAAAACATACACCCCGCAAGAGAGGGGGCACTTGCATCCATTGTCCAGTGCCGAGGTGTTTGCATGAAGACGATGTTTTTTTTCTCTCTCTCTCTCGCATCTTTTCTTCTATTTTTGGGGGAAGGCACTTTTTGGGACGCGGCTTCGTCTGGGAAGGTGTTTTCCCGCGCCAAACGCTGAAGATGTTTGCACTTTGTTTTTGCCCCTTTCGGGACCAGCACCGTTCTCACGATCGATCACCAGACGGCATCCGCGGATGGATGGACGGATTGACGGCACTCCGTGATGGACCCAGTTGAGATGAGAGATGTCTCTCCGAATGGGACCGACGACGACGATGGGGACTTCCCCGGATGGCACTGTGAAAAAAATGAGCTGAAAATTAAATTTCATTTTATTAAACTGTTTTACTCTAACTCTAACTCTAACTCTAACTCTAACTCTAACTCTAACTCTAACTCTAACTCGAACTCGAACTCGAACTCGAACTCGAACTCGAACTCGAACTCTAACTCTACTCGACTAAAATTTCGTATACGTTTTTTTCACAGTGCCCCCACCCCATTTCACGCCTCACTTGGGCGCGGAATGTACGAGCCTGAAGAGTCCCCAACCAGGGGCATGGTTAAGCGAACGACTCAAACGGCTCGGTCCAGCCACCACCGGGGTAATGTTTTGTTTTCATTTTCGCCCCGGCAAGAGCCCCCCGCACCTCTAGGAGCATGACCGAGGGGGGGTTCGTCGCTGGTCAACACAGCAGTCGCTTTTAGTGACCAGGCCAAGTCTCCTCCAGCGACGAACCTCGACGACGACCGATGGAGCGACAGATGGTTCATGGATTTTTTTGGGGGGAAGATGGTCAGCCGGAGATATGTTGAGTGATTTTTCGAGAGCAACAGTATGGTGAGATGTGAAGAGTGGCGTGGATTTTCCCACCGTTTCGGTTGGAGACGATCATCGGGGGGTTTTTAAGGTGACCGCTGGTCGTTGAATATCGAGCAGGCTTTGCCGGGAGAGATGGCCATTGGCACTGGTGTGGGAATATTTGGAAATGGGTCTTTCCTGCATTACTTGAAAATGAGACAGTTCAGGAACTAAGAGACAGATTTGTTCTTAGTTTTTTGAAATCTACTGCTTTACAATATAAACATTGTGTTCTACTTTCTCTGTTAAGTGGTTACGTTTTATTTTCTTATCGTAAAAATAACTGAAATATTGAAATTATAAATTTAAATCACGATTAAATTATATTATCTCATTTTTATACAAAAGTTGTTGTCATGTAGTCATTTTTGATATGTCGTCGCTTGTGTGTTATCTTGTGACATGTCCTATCTTTTAACAGCAGACGTGTCACAAGATAGCACACAAGCAAAAAAAAAATGTAATGTTTAAGTGAACGTATTGGACAATTTTCATCAATTTAAAAAATAACATTATCTAATATTGGGTCAAAAAATGCTGCAGTTGAAGAAAATGAAGAGTGAAGATCTTTCCCACTTGATTAACACGCTCAAAGGAGAATGGGCAAATTTGGTCCAAGGATGTACACGAACGGGACCAATTTTTTTCGAAAGATCTCGCCGAGACATGAAAAAAAGTCTTCTGGACCAACTCTCTAAACCCCGGGGTTCAAAAGTTACATGTTGTTGAAGTTTGAGCATTTTGGGTTAAAATGTACAAAAAATCGTATTTTTGCTATTTCTAAAATCATTCATAAAATCTTTGTTTCATTATGGATTTCGATTTTCTTGACTTCATTCGACGCGTATCAGCAAAAACTATGAGTTCTGATATGTCTTAGCATGATTGAAACATGATTTCTCTTGTTTTTATCCGTTTGAACCGTTTGTGCAAGAGGCATCCTATAGAAACAAGTCGAAACTTCAAGGTTTTGAAACCGGATCCGACCCAGACTGCTTCAGTGAGTATGGAAGGCTTCAGTGCAATGTTGTAACAACTTATTGGGATGGTCTGAGTCATCCGAGAACTCCTTGGAGTTAAGACCGGTGAGTCTACCGCCGTAACAAGCAAGATGTCGGCGGTTTTGACCACGGATCATACCCGCATGGCTTTAGTGAGTATGGTAGACTACTATGCTGATGTGTTGGAGTGTCCTGGGTTCTCCTAGGACTCCCTGGAGTTAAGATCTGTGGGTCTACTACCGTAACAAGCAAAATGTCGACCGGTTTTGAAAACGGAACATACCCGCATAGCTTCAGTGAGTGTGGTAGACTACTTTGCTAATGTGTTAGGATGTCTTGGGTCATCCAAGGACTCCCTGGAGTTATGATCAGTAGGTCTACGGCTGTCGGTAGTAGACCCACAGATCTTAACTCCAGGGAGTCCTAGGAGAACCCAGGACACTCCAACACATCAGCATAGTAGTCTACCATACTCACTAAAGCCATGCGGGTATGATCCGTGGTCAAAACCGCCGACATCTTGCTTGTTACGGCGGTAGACTCACCGGTCTTAACTCCAAGGAGTTCTCGGATGACTCAGACCATCCCAATAAGTTGTTACAACATTGCACTGAAGCCTTCCATACTCACTGAAGCAGTCTGGGTCGGATCCGGTTTCAAAACCTTGAAGTTTCGACTTGTTTCTATAGGATGCCTCTTGCACAAACGGTTCAAACGGATAAAAACAAGAGAAATCATGTTTCAATCATGCTAAGACATATCAGAACTCATAGTTTTTGCTGATACGCGTCGAATGAAGTCAAGAAAATCGAAATCCATAATGAAACAAAGATTTTATGAATGATTTTAGAAATAGCAAAAATACGATTTTTTGTACATTTTAACCCAAAATGCTCAAACTTCAACAGCATGTAACTTTTGAACCCCGGGGTTTAGAAAGTTGGTCCAGAAGACTTTTTTTCATGTCTCGGCGAGATCTTTCGAAAAAAGTTGGTCCCGTTCGTGTACATCCTTGGACCAGCTCCCATACAAATTTGCCCATTCTCCTTTAATAATCTATTAAAATAAAAAAAATACAAAAGAACATTTCGGAAATGAAAAACAATTACTTTAACACTCGAAACAAAACAAATAAAAACAAAATTTCTCAATGGATTGAATACGTAAAATATGTTTTAATAATATTTGCAATTTTTTGACATGTTTTAGGGGACCAACAATTTCTTCCTTTGGCTTGAATTTTGGGTAAAAATCCTTTCAAGATCACCAATTAAATTTTGAATCAAAATGTGTACCGTTTTTAATACATTGCAATTTTAAAACTTTTCAAAAAACATTAAATTTCTATCAACTTAAGAAAAAAAAATGGTATACCAAAATAATTCTCGATTTAAACAAAATCTTTGAGAAAACTTTTGATCTTTGATCTTTTCAATAAAAATAATTTTGAATTTTTAAAATCTAATTAATATTTTGAAAAGGTTTATAAATTTATATATTTTGTCATTTCAGATTAAATTAAAAAAAAATATTTAAATTGAATAATATGAATATTTCACAAAAAACATTGAAAATCCATCCAATATTTTTCAAGATATCTTCAGTTGATAATTGTAGGCTTATTAGTAGGCTTAGTGATTTTTCACACTCAAAAATTGCAAATTTCACGGAGACCTCAATTTCAAAACATCAAATTTCATTCAAATTTCGCGGAACGTGAAAAATGTTAAAATAACTCTGAAAATTTTATGTTTGAATCACAGAAACTACTTTTCATGCTTCATTATATATTATTCTTTAATAAACAAAAAAATCTTTCAGGAATTTGAACGCGTCGCAAAAAAAAATCTCCTAATTTTCAAAAAAAAGGATTCCACCAAGTTTATATATATTTAGAAATAAAATGTAGGGCATGCGTATTTATTTTATTTTATTTATTGAACTTATTTTTTTTAAATATTCGACTGATAAAGTTAAAAAGTTTTCGCTGATTTACTTCATTTTATTGAATTTCATATCAAAGCAAGATTTAACAATCTTGTCTAGTAAAAATGAATTAAATAATTTGATTTTTTAAAGGCATTCAGAAAATTAACATTTTTTAAAGGTTTTCATCTCTCTTTTCAACAATTCAATTTTAAATCAAAAGTGAAAAATCATATAATTTGTAACCAAATCAAAACTTTTATTCCAAATGAAAACAAAAACAAAAAAGTAGTCTTTTTTAAAACTTTCACGGGAATCCTCCACCCAAATAATCAAGTATCGTTGACATTAAACAAGACTCAGAAAAAATCTGTAAATCATGATTCTTCGAATTTCTTTTTAACCTTATACCTTTCAAATAAAGTAGCAGTAAAATTGTTATAACAGTTAATAAAAATATTACTAAACTTAATAAGTTTCTAAAAACACTGAAAAATCAGAACAATTCTTCAAATGGTTCATATCAAGCTTTTCAATTGAAAACTAATAAAATTTACTTAAATAGTCTGTATAGATGAAATATTTATTATGCTGTTATTTTGAAAAACAAATATGATTTGAGAAAATTGATAAATTTCACGAATTTCACTGCCGTCCAAGAAATCATCAAAAATCACTAACCCTATGTTGGTAATTGAACATGGGTATTCACTCACCTAATTCTGCAGTAGTTCATAAGATAATGTTTATTCCTATTTGAGTTAGATAAAGCATTTTGAGAAAAAATGTTACAGTTTCACACAAACATAAAATTTCACGACATTTCGCGGAAAAAGCCAAATTTCTCGGATTTCACGCAGTCCGTGAAATTTCACTAACCCTACTTGTTAGGTAACACTAAGTAATACTCATTTTCATAGATTTGAAATCTTTCAAAGTTTAATTTTTTTCATCCGAAATATCGCAAAAAGTTAAATTTTCAAAAAAAAAACTTATAAAGGTTGTACAAAGTAATTAAAGAATTTGAAGGGAGTTTTTCAAATTCTTTTTTTTATTTTGTTAATACGATACAAACTAAAAGGTGTTTTTTTTCGAAAATTGAGTTTTTTCGCGATATCTCATATGTTACAACATTAAATTTCGAAAGAGTTCGAATCGATGCAAATAAGTATTACGAAGTGTTGCCTAAATAGCTGGTAATTTTTTATTGACGATATCTTGAAAAGTATTGGTTTTCAAATTTATGAATGAAGCACTTATAAAATTTCTGATTTTTCAATCAAAATATTTTTTTTTCAAATTTGGCCTTAAATGAGAAAAATTATAAATTTTAAAGCCTTTTCAGAAATTATATAAGATTTTAATATTTTGAAATTACTTTTTCGAAAAGATCAGAAAATTGAAAAAAAGTTTGTTTAGAGGCTTTTCAAAAAAAAAAACTAAAACTAAACTTTACTGCTATAAGTTGCAAACGGTACATTTTTTTTGAAAAAATATTTTTTTTTTTGTTATTGCAAATTTGATTCGGGGTTTGACAAAGAATTAAAAAAACATGTTTTTTTGAGCAACTTGGCACAAACCAAAATCGGAAATTATTTAATTTTAAATAAATAATTTTATTTACATTTTTTGATTTGGCTCAAACTTTATGGGGGCCTTCCCTATGACCATTTCAGCATTTTGTGTAATTGTTTCACCCGTACAAGTCTCCATAGAATTTTGGCAGCTGTCCATACAAAAACGTTACGTAAATATTCAAAAATCTGATACTTTTGAAGGAAATAATATATTTACTGATTTTGAATATTTTTTTGCACATAAACTCAATTTGCATTTTTTTATATTTTCGAGAGTTTTTTGTATGTTTAAGGCGACCAAAACCCGCACTTTTTGAGCCATAGAGAAGTATGGTTAAACATTTTTTCTCAAAGTTGAGAATTGAAAAAAATATAAAAATTTTGTGCAATAAATTTTGTTGACCAAATAATTTATGTAAATTTGAATTTGCAATCGTACAGTTCATTATAGATTTTTTTTATAAAGTGCCTCGTTTTAAAGATAAAATCACCAACAGTTTGATTTCAGTGAAATATTAGCATTGGGATGGGATTTGAATTTGAATGATAGAAACATAAATTCAAAAAACGATCACGTGTTTCTATTTTTCCTAAAGTCCCAATCATAAATACGAACACCCAAAGGAAAAATATATCTAAAAATCTGCAACAGTGGATTTGCTGCAGAAAATGTCACATTTTATAACATTTTTTGCAGCAAGCCCGTAGATCATTTTTGCCCGCGTGTAAACATTTCTGCGATCTGCAGTTCTCACCAACACATATAATGCTGCCCGTCCCTGAGCAACACTTCAGAGAGAAGATTATGTTAATGCTCTTTCAATCTTATTTCATCAAGCGTCTATAGCGCGGTGGTAGCGTGTCGGATCAATAACCAAGAAGTTGGTGGTTCAATCCTCGTTCTGTTAAGGTTTTTTTTTGTGAATTACAATCAAAAAGCTGTCGGTAATGTCGATAATTGTCGGTAACGGGCAAAAATGTCATACCCCTATATCGCAAAAAATGCATGAGGACAGTTTTCATGCAGATAATGATATACTTTCATGCCGCCATGTATCACAATCATGCGACCGCCGGATGGGTGAAGAAAAGTCAATTTGCAAAATGGGAGAGAACTACTCTAATAAAACTTGAAATTAAATTTTTGGCAGTATTTTTGACAATGAAAATTATAAAAATAAAAAAAATATATTTTCCAGGGCTCATCCGTCCAGAAATCGTTACAAAAAACTCAGTTCAAACTAAATTATTCGAATTCTCCTAAGTTTCAAAGTTCCGATCGTTTCTATGAAACTTCAATTGATCGATTCACATTTTTTTGTCATTTAAGAGTCAAATTTGTAGTTTGTAGAACACTCATTTTAGTCAAATTTGAGTTGTTAATTGCCTTTTACATAACCAAACACTTATCTCAACATTTCAGGTCGCCATATTGAAATTTAAATTTCCAAATCACCTAAGAGCATTTTTTGTCAAATTTGAACACATTGACCCAAAACAAGACAACAACAATTTCTTTTTGAATTTCCGTAGATTTAATTATATGATTAAAATGTTTTATTCTATTTTCAGAGCTTTTCGAAGATTATCTCTTTTGAAAACAATTTAAAATTGTTCTGTAAACATAATGCAGTAATTCATATGGCTTATTTTTCTTCAGAAGGAAAGTCCCCATAATCCCATTTACCAAGGGAACCAAACCAGAGGAAAAACCCTCCACCACACACTCATACATTAAAATGCTCCACGGTCGAGTGAGCACCTTCGCGCCAAGAACCGTCACCGTCCGTCGTCAACCACGACACACTCAGGATCGGCCTGCGCTGCGATCGTGTGCTGATGACGAAGATGAGTGGTCAACTTTCTGCAGAGTGCCACCACCACGAGCGAGTGAGAGGGAGAGAGGGAGAGGAGACTATTTCTAATGAGCGGTATTATGAGCGTCACTGATTCCGCACATAGCTAATGAGCTGATTAAATGAGAACATTGGAATTGTGGCCACCACAACTGACCGAAGGAGAGACACGGCCGAAGATGGCCATCGACCGTAACAGGTGTGTCTCGAGCAGAGAGAGAGAGAGCCAAAATAGGGGAAGAAATTGCCACTTGTCGCGACGAGCCCGACTTAAGTTGGGAGAAGAGTTGAGGGGGAAAAAACGAGTGTCTTTAAGTGGAAACAAAAACGGACCCAATTGACGGTTGGCTTAATTCAAGGAGACGCTTTTGTCTGTTTATGTTTTCGGATAGAGGTGAGCTGGAGGGGTCACTAGGGTGATACGTTTTGAATATGCAATTTACATTATTAACTAAGAAAACAAAAATCGATGTTTAAATCTTGTAATAAGGTCATTCATTCTCTTCGATTTACAGACAATTACAACAAAATACGTAAAACGGGGTTTTCTTTTAATCTTCACGAGTTATCGCGATTCCCAACAAAATTGTTTTGAAAACATTGAACGCAGCAAGCTAAAATCAAAAAAAATCTATCCGTAAAACATTATCAGATTGTCCCCTCAGTATTATCGGCATGATCCAATCAAGTGATTATTTCGCTCATATAGTTTTTTGTTGTTGTTTAAAGGTTGCAAAAGATATAAACTTCGTTGCTTTGACGATTTAACCGTTCAACACCTTAAGCTCATGTTGTAAAAAAGTTCATGCTTAATCATTTCAGAAACTATTTTAAAAACCCAATAGCTTAAAAAAATTTGATTGATTTTTCAAAAATTGTATGTAGTTTTTTTTGCACAAATGTTTTACAAATCTAGCTTTTTCTATCCAAATGAATAATTCTCTACCAACTCACACGAAATCGGGAAAAGTTGCCCCGACCCCTCTTCGATTTGCGTGAAACTTTGTCCTAAGGGGTAACTTTTGTCCCTGATCACGAATCCGAGGTCCGTTTTTTGATATTTCGTGACGGAGGGGAAGTACGACCCCTTCCATTTATGAACATGCGAAAAAAGAGGTGTTTTTCAATAATTTGCAGCCTGAAACGGTGTTGAGATAGAAATATGGTGCCAAAGGGACTTTTATGTAAAATTAGACGCCCGATTTGATGGCGTACTCAGAATTCCGAAAAAAACGTATTTTTCATTGAAAAAAACACTAAAAAAGTTTTAAAAATTCTCCCATTTTCCGTTACTCGACTGTAAAATTGTTTGGAACATGTCATTTTAGGGGAAATTTAATGTACTTTTCGAATCTACATTGACCCAGAAGGGTCATTTTTTCATTTAGAACAAAATTTTTCATTTTAAAATTTCGTGTTTTTTCTAACTTTGCAGGGTTATTTTTTAGAGTGTAACAATGTTCTTCAAAGTTGTAGAGCAGACAATCACAAAAAAAATAATATATAGACATAAGGGGTTTGCTTATAAACATCACGAGTTATTGCGTTTTTATGAAAAAAAAGTTTTGAAAATGTTGGTCGTCGTTGATCATGGCCGTTCATGGTCACTAGCGTGGTTCACGTTTCTATGAAAAAGACAAAAGTTGTTATTTTGTCTTGCATCAACCGGAATTTCGTTCTTTTATGTCCCCAGAAGCACTCCTGAAAATTTGAGCCCATTTGGTAAGGTCTAGGAGCTCCAGTTTTAATTTGAAATTTATATGGGATTTTGATTTATTTTCCATGGGAAACTATCTTTTTTTACATTGTATTAGGAATTTTTTTTTATAAATCGATGAAATGACTTGATTCTTATAGTAAGAGATAGGTTTTGAACTGGGGAACAACTTTGTAGAACATACCAACAAGCTAGGAAGTGACCCTTTAAAGATACAGATACTTTTAGATGGTGGCTTTTGAAGGGGCCAGCCACCATCTAAAAGTATCTGTTTCTTTAAAGGGTCACTTCCTAGCTTGTTGGTATGTTCTACAAAGTTGTTCCCCAGTTCAAAACCTATCTCTTACTATAAGAATCAAGTCATTTCATCGATTTATAAAAAAAAATTCCTAATACAATGTAAAAAAAGATAGTTTCCCATGGAAAATAAATCAAAATCCCATATAAATTTCAAATTAAAACTGGAGCTCCTAGACCTTACCAAATGGGCTCAAATTTTCAGGAGTGCTTCTGGGGACATAAAAGAACGAAATTCCGGTTGATGCAAGACAAAATAACAACTTTTGTCTTTTTCATAGAAACGTGAACCACGCTAATGGTCACCCGCGACAGACACGGACGACGAAACAAAGAGAAACGCAAACAGTAACTTTTTCAAAACTTTTTTTCGTAAAATCGCGATAACTCGTGATGTTTCTATGCAAACCCCTTATGACTAGAAATTAAAATTTTTGTAATTGTCTGCTCTACAACTTTGTAGAACATTGTTACACTCTTAAAAAAAACCCTGCATAGTAAGAAAAAACACGAAATTTTAAAATGAAAAATTTTGTTCTAAGTGAAAAAATTACTCTTCTGGGTCAATGTAGATTCGAAAAGTACATAAAATTTCCCATAAAATGACATGTTCCTAAATTTTTTACAGTTGAGTAACGGAAAATGGGAGAATTTTTGAAACTTTTTAGTGTTTTTTTCGGGTGTTTCAAATCGGGCGTCTAATTTTACACAAAAGTCCCTTTGACACCAAATTTCTATTTCATCACCGGTTCAGGCTGCAAATTATTGAAAAACACCTCTTTTTTCGCATGTTAATTTAAGAGGTCGTACCGCCCCTCCGTCACGAGATATCAAAAAACGAACCTCGGATTCGTGATCAGGGACAAAAGTTACCCCTTAGGACAAAGTTTCACGCAAATCGAAGAGGGGTCGGGGCAACTTTTTCCGATTTCGTGTGAGTTGGTAGAGAATTACCCAAACCAAATTTCGCTTCGTTAGTGCATATTTTGAAAATTTTTGTATTTTCAAAAAAATATGGTATTTTTTGGGAATTTAAGAAATTTCAAAAAAAAAACTCGATTAATGTGAAAAATGTAACAAAATTTTGTATGATACCCTTATAACATATTTTGAAAATAGAGGATTTTCGAAAAAAAAAACGGTAATTTGTGATTTTTTTTGTGTTTTCAAAATAATTCTCTGATAAATTGAAAAAAAAAAAACATACAAAATTTCGTTTCGTTTGATCCACATTGCATATTTGGGATATTTCTGTATTTTTGAAAAAAATAGGGTTATTTGTGAAAATTTTAGCATTTTCAAAAAAACTCTAATTACGGGAAATATACCTATTATGATCAGTCTAAGCCGTTCGACCAATTCTCATCTTTTTTGCCGGTTTGCGCTTTTAAATCAACATTTTCAGAAGTATCAACAATGGAGAGTTGCTTGCTCACTTTTTTCTGAGCTATTTATTACTTTGCAACTATCAAAAACACTTTATGAAAGCTGTAATTCATGATCAAAGAGCTTATAAGCCAATAATAGAAATAGGCTGAGAAAGGGTATATTTCCCCTAAGTTGAAAAGCATACACATTTTCACGTCGTTTGATATCCAAATTGAATATCTTGAATATTTTAGTATTCTCGAAAAATACGGTATTTTGTGAAAATCGTAGTATTTTTCAAAAATTACTCTTTTAATGTGAAAAAGCATACCAAATTTTGCTTCGTTTGACAGCCATATTGCAAATTTAGAAAATTTAAGAATTTACGAAAAAATACTGTATTTTCTGAAAATTTTAGTTTTTTACAAAACAAACTCTAATAAAGTGAAAAAGCATACAAACTATTGCAAATTATGTAAATTTCAGTACTATCGAAAAGTACAGTATTTTGTGAACAATTTTGAGTACATATTTTACTTTGAAACTTACCAGATTTTCATATAAGAGAGAAAGCATTGAAAATTGAATTAAGTCGATTTTAGAAAGATTTTAAAAACGAGTTATCGAAATAAAAATTTATAGGGCTAGTGATTTTTCCCGGCTCAAACATTTAAATATCACGGCATGCTAATTATAAAATATTTGAATTCCACGGCAATTTCACGTTACTCGAAAATTTGCTTGAAATAAATTCAAAAATGTGTTTTTTTAGTATTATTGTGTGGAGGAAAGTTACTTTGAAAATTGACATTAGTTCAATAACAAAATAAAACCCTCTGACACAAAACATTCATTGCATTTTTTTACGAGTCCAATTTTGTAAAGTTTTACATCTGAAAGACTTTAAAATTTTAGTTTTAAAATAATTCGCGTTAGTCTCTCCAAACGAAAATTATTCTTAATTCATCAAAAGAAGTATTATAATATTTCTAGATTACCTTTTCAAAATAATCAATGCGCCATGGGTTTCCTATGTACATACGACCTTTTGAAAAAGTAAGCAAGATTTGATTGTTTCGAATAAGTTTGAGCAAAGCTACATTCATAACAGTTTTTGCAGCATTTAGTATTGATAATAACAAAAAAATAAATAAAAAATTTAAAAATACTTAAAAAAATTAATTTTCATCAACATGAATAAAAATTGAATAAAAAACTTGAAATTGAAAAATTGAACAAAAAACATAATTTCTACCTAAAATATTCAAATAATATTGAAGTTGAAGTTCATGATAAAATAATACCGTAAACTGGGGTGACTTTGATAGCCCGGGGTGACACTGATAGAAATTTGATCTGTCCAGTAATTTTGATACATCCAATGCAACAGTCACATTTTTGCATATATGTTCGATAATAAGTTATCCTTTAATGCTTACATACTAAAAATTTTCTAAAATGTTGAGATATTAATTTGATGGGCGATTCAAAAACCTATCAAAGTCATCCCGGGCTATCAAAGTCACCCCAGTTTTCGGTAACAATTTTTGTTATTTTAACAGGATTTGTTATTGAAATATTATTAATTTTGTTATTACCGTCTGCCCAGGTGCCCAGTGATTTTTCGAATTTCGCTGCAATTCACGGTGTTGACCAGATTTCACGGCTAAGGGCAAATTTCACGGATTACGCGACTTCCGTGAAATTGCGAAAAATCACCAGCCCTAACCATAACGGTAGATAAATTTATCGTTAAAAACCTTGATTGTTGCATGTCAATACGATTCCTATGAACAAAAAATACTTTTGGATTACTTGTTTTGACTCTTTCTTTGAATTTGAGCATTTAGTTTCATTTGATCTAATATCACCCCCTCTAAGGGGTGGGATTGAGTCATTTTTCCAACGATTGGCATTTAAGGTAGAGTTCATCAATTTTCACCATATTTTGGGAAAATGTTAGTAAACTATCCAAGGACAATTCTACGTGAAAAGATTTTTGTTGATATTTAAGTTGTTTTTGTTATTGAGAAACTACGAGAGGTGTGTCGTTTTTTGACCCATAGTCTCCCCCTCTGATGGTTCTTATTTTTGCTTAAAAAATAGGAAATGTTAGTAAAAAAACATATTTAACTTTAACTCCTGAAAAAATAAACTTTTTTTCAAAACATTAGTAAATTCATTCATAGCTGTTCAAGTTTCAAAATTCGAAAAAAATAAAATTTAAGGATTTAAACTTTTAAATTTATTTAAAATATCAATAATTGGTTCAAAAAAATTTTTTGTTGTTGAATAGTCTCGATTATAACCTACAACTTTGCTGAGGACAATGTTGCTGTTGTTTATTTAATAAACGTGACTTGCTGAAGACAATGAATTGATTAGCAAATTTCTACTAGATTTTAAGACTATCGATCATTTAAATGGATAAATCTCAAATCGTAACATGATTTATAAAAAAAACACACACACACACATACAAAATAGTTTTATTGGACATAAGGAATGAATGCATACATTTTATAAAAAAATAATTAATATTTTGCGAATGGCTTTGGATTTGAACTTCGCCTCAATTCCTTGATGATCTTGTTTTATAAACCAAAAAGAATGATTATGAAAACTAAACCCAAACGGTGGTCACATGATTGTGATGCATGGTGGCATGAAAGTATATCAGAATCTGCATGAAAACTGTCCTCGTGCATTTTTTGCGATATAGGGGTATGACATTTTTGCCCGTTACCGACAATTATCGACATTACCGACGGCTTTTTTGTTGTATTTCACAAAAAAACCCTTAACAGAATGAGAATTGAACCACTAACTACTTGATTATTGATCCGACACGCTACCATCACGCCATGGACGCTTGATGAAATGTAAGTGAAAGAGCACCAATATATTCTTCTCTTTGGAGTGTTGCTCGGGGACGGGCCAGCATTATATGTGTTGGTGAGAACTGCAGATCGCTGACATGTTTACACGCGGGCAAAAATGATCTACGGGCTTGCTGCAAACAATGTTATGAAATGTGACATTTTCTGCAGCAAATCCACTGTTGCAGATTTTGAGATATATTTTTCCTTTGGGTTCTTCAAAAGCATTTTAAAAAAGTTTCAAGTATTTTTCTAAAGCACCACCCTAATGTGCCACTTGTTGTTGCGTCGGCTTTTTACTCCTTTGCAAATTTGGTCCGCTGCCAATTTCAAGTCCTCTCTCTCTCTCTCTCTCTCTCAGCTAGCTCAGCCCAAAGGCCGCGAGGGGACCTTATGGTCTGAATAACCGTCCGGGCCGTAATTCGCATAATTGAGGGACCTCTCGTCGGCGCGACGTTTTGCGCGCGGAGAAAATTTGTGCACCCCAAGTCAGTACACAAGTCAGTTGGACCTGTTTGGGGCAAGACAAAAACCGAGCCAAGTCAAATTGAATCGATTGTGTCAAATTAGGCAAATCTCTCAATGAAATTTGCCAAATCATGCAAAATTATGCAGCGCCAAACAGTTTGTGAATGAATTTTAACGCTGGCCGAGCCGAGAGAGAGCAGTGATTGCACGCGGGTCAGTTTAAGTGCCGACAGCAGGTGGGGTAACGTTACTTAAAGCAGTTTAAGGACTGAAATTGCAAGCATTGGGCAGGCAAGTTGGGTACTTGCTGGGTAACTTGAGTTGTTAGGTTTTATTTCTTAAATTTTAAATTTGGTTTCAGCTCAAAAAAATTTCAATTTTTCAAATCGAATCTTTAAATGATGAAATTCGATAAAGTTTGGGAAAAAGTTCAAACTGATAAGCATCAACCCAGTATAATGATCACAAAGAGGTCATTTTACCGTAGCTCGACAAACCTCCAACTTCCAGCGGAATCAACCCCATCGTCTTCGCCGGGTGCAATCAACCATCTGTTCCGTCCCTCCGTGCCAACAACAGCAACAAGAAGAAAAAAGCGCCGACGCCCCGACACCCAAAAAAAAAAAAAGAAAGAAAAAAGGTTCCATTCCGTTGTTCCATAGAGCACATCATCACCCCCTCGCGAAAAGCTTTCATCCCACAATCACCGCCCATCATCAACCGGCAGCAACTTTATCGATCGATTCCAAAAGCCAAGACCTAAGAGGTGGGAGGCGGGCGAGTACACCCTCGCCCGGGCGATTCCGTTCCGTTGGCCACTTCCTGTCCAGGGGGTCCGGAAGCTAAATTACGCCGCCATTACCTTGTACACTGGTGGGTTTTGGTTGGTGGAGGAAAAAAAGAAGCTGCTATATCTTGTTAGAGATGATTTATCAGCATATTAATCAACTTTTGTTTTGTGCATTCCAAATCTTAGAAACAAACATTTTATTGGTTAATTTCATTCATAGATTCGCTGATTCAAATTTAATTGTGATTTTTTTTGCATGAATCCTATTCTCAACCAATCTGTTTTTTTCCAATCCCTATTTTGTTTTTTTTTTTTTTAATTTATTTTTCAGATAAATGCTCAATTGCGATAAGTTCTTCTGATTTCGGCAGATTTCTGCAGGAACTCGCAGACAAATCTGAGAGTGTGGCATTTTTTTAACACCGGTGAAGCAAAGACTTAAGTGCTGTTCAGAGCAGCTTGCTTTGAAAAACAAAAAAAGAAGACAAAATTTTGGTCTTGTTGGCGTAAATTTACTGTAGGTTTAATTTAAAAACGATGCTTTTTCAAAACTCTGGAGTTTTTTTTAAAGGTTCAATAAACCAAATTTCCGATTTTTTCTTTTTGGGTTTTTTTGAAACCGCCTTGAGTCAGGGGTTTTGAAAAACACCCAAAAAGCAAAAGCTGAAAATTTGGTTTATTGGTCCTTTCAAAAAAACTCCAGAACTCTAGCATTTTGAATAGGCGAAGCCCAATTTCATTACACAAAGTTGCTTATAAATGGAAAATCGTGCTGAGAATATTTCAAAGGCTGTTATTTTAAAATCAAGAAAGTCAAAATTTCAGTAGAAAAGCATATATGATTTTAAATTTTTGAAAATATTTTTTTCGAAAAGATTGGAAAATTTCACAAATGTTTCATGTTTTAACATTGTAAATCGGACCTATAGTTGCTGAGATATCGACATTAGAAAATGTTGGGTTGTTTGGGTGAGACTTAGAAAACATCAATTTTCCTGTTTTTTAGCCTTTGCATAGCAATATCTCAGCAACTATGGGTCGCATCAACAAAGTTCAATAAAGCAAAATATAGAGAATTTTCTCAGCTTTTCAAAAATATATTTTTCAAAGGTGGGCAAACATGGGCACTTATTATAAAAAATGAAAAACTGCGACAATTTTCAAAAAAGTTACCTAAAAATGGCTATAGCTTGAAAACGGTGCACTTTATCCAAAATTCACTAAAGTACTTTTTGATTGCAAATTCGATTTTACATCGAAAAATGAAGTTGAAAAATTTTTGCGACCGATATTTCGATTTTTTGAAAAAATCAGTATTGATTCAAAAAATCATAACTCGGTCAAAGATTTTTTGCCCATTCTGGAAATTTCTGAATAGTTGGCATTTTATGTCCTCTAAAACATATCAAAAAATAAAAAAAATAAAAATAGTGTTTTTTTGCAAATCATGTTTTAGTGACAAAAAGTTAAATAAAAAATCACCAAAATTGTTTTTACCGTGTAGCATTTTTTTTTCAGTGTAGTCCATATCCATACCTACAACTTTGCCGAAGACACCAAATCGATCAAAAAATTCCTTCAAAAGATACAGATTTTTGAATTTTCACATATCATTTTTGTATGAACAGCTGCCAAATTTGTATGGAAAATTATATGTACAAACTAATGATGCAAAATGGCTTCTTTGGGCATACCGAAGGCACCAAAAAAGTTTCAGCCGGATTAAAAAAAAACAAAAAATAAAATTAAAGAAAAAAGACCGATTCCGTAGAGAACTGCTCAATTGTCTCAGGAACACGAATATGAATATGATAAAATGTGGTTAAAATAGGGGATTTGAAAATATTTTCATACATTTTGGAAAATACATTTTAAGTGATTGTAACCTAAAAGTAGTGCATGATATCGAAATTTCTGTACATTACTTTTGATTGCAAATCTGATTTCACATTTTAAAATACAGTTTAAAGAAAATATTCGACAGATTTGCAATACTGTCAGATAAACTTATGCCATAGCTCAAAAGATGGCATTTTTTTGAATTTGCCTACGTGAGGTCTCATAAATTAACCCAAAATTTTGACAACCGTAAAAACAAATCAAAATGTTTTATCAAAAACAACTTATGTATATTTTCAAAACGATGGTTTTAAGCTTTGAATAAATTACTTACAATTTTCATAAGGACAGATATTGCGGTAAAATTACGAAAAAAAAAATTTATGCTGAAAAAATCGGTTAAAATTACAACACTAAACTATATTTCAACTTAAAAATATATTTTTTAGGAAATATACAAAATATAGCTGTGCCATCATAAACTTATGAAAACATGGCAGTCACTAAGATTCGACATCAAAATGCACAGAAAAATCACTTATGTCAGGGATGCTCAAAGTTTTTGGATGCCGGGCCAAATTTGAAACTCAAATTATTATTATTATTATTATTATTTTTATTTAAATGACTAAAAATTACATCAATAAGTTGAAGTTTATTAAAATTTCTGTAATATTTTGAAAATTTTGGTTTTATGAAAATAATACAAAACAAAAAATAACAGTTTTTGTCAGTTTTATTGTTTTAAAAGTTCTGGTAAAAAATGGGAATAAGTTGAATGTGCTTGTGTATTTTTTGAAATTGCATGTATTCTATTGAAAAAAGTGACATAAAATCTGATAAAAATGTGTTTATCTTTAAATTAAGTGTAACAAATGAAAAATCGTTGCAAAATTACTGTCCAACTATTAGTCCTCTGCAAATATTTATAAAAGTTTTTGTGAGCGCAAAATTAAAGCAAAAAAATATATAAAAATTCAAATTATATGCCAGAACTTCAACAATTAACATTCAATATTAACGAAAAAAAAGTGCGGTGCATTGCCGAACATTTTGAAAGAGCAGCCTCATTCCTTCAATTTCAACAATAATTTTTCTGCCTGAATCAGTTTTATGAGTTTGAATACCAAGGTGGAAAAAAGGGATCTAAGTACAAAGTAAGTCAGATTTGAATGTTTCATAAATCATTTCCAGAAATGATTGATGATTGTTTTCTTGAATTTCACTTAATATTTTCGCTCATATTGTAACTATAATATAATATTTGTATCACATAAAAAAGATCAAAATAAACCATTAGTTTTGGATCAACAAAAATAAAAAAATAGCATAAAAAGGTTTTGATTAAACATTCATTTAAAAAAATATAATTAAATCATTATACAAGTGATCAAAGGGCCAATTTACATGATCATTCAAAATGGGTCCGCGGGCCACAAAAAATCACCTCGCGGGCCACGTTTGGCTCGCGGGCCATACTTTGGTCACCCCTGACTTATGTTTTCATAATAGGGTTGCCAGATTTTCAAATTTTTGAGGTTTTTTGATTACCTGACCAACAATTCGTCGGAATATGGGTCTGGAAATAGTTTTGGTACAGATAAGGTCCAGCTTCATCATGAACATGGGGTTTACTAGTGAATTTATGAGCCGATTTGGTCACACATTTTGATTTGTCAAATCCTCGAAATTGAAAATCCTTTAATTTACATTCATGTAAAAATCCCAACATGCAATTTAGTGCCATTTGGTCAAAAGCTGTGTTTTTTGCAAGTTTTACTATTTTGCACCAATGAATAGTACAAAACTGCATTCCAGTCGACGCGCTTCTTCCATCAGCCATTCCTTCCAGCCGCTTCCGATTGGGCCAAATTTCATCACGCTGACGTCTGCTGCTGGCCAACCCCAAAACCCCGGCATCTCAGACACCCCGAGCCGAGCCTATCATTATAAGCGAATAGTGTTAGATTATTTAATATCAATTTTAAGCGTCCCGCCACCGCCGCCGACTGCAACATCAGTAGCAGCAGCAGTGGCAACTTCATGTTAGGGTGGTTCACTTTGAGCTGTTGTCAGATTTTTGGATTTATTTGAAGCCTTTTTTAAGTGTAAGACAATTGTTTTTTTTGCATGATTTTCGCACATTTCCTGCTTTGTCATCACTGGCTGAAATTATCACCCTAATGCCCCATTCATAAAACCAAAAACTTGAATGAATGAAGTTGATTGATTCGCAGACAGAGTCGCAAATCGGGGGGGGGGGACTACTACTTTGGCCCCTCCAGCTCCAGCCGGCGAGGTGGGGGAGAAAGATTTTCGGAAGTGCTGCTTCCTTTCTTGGTCGGGGCAAGATGCGCACATTCCTTCTGGACCCCATCCCGGGTGCACAAAGAGGCAAAAGACACTCGACCGGAGATCGATTCCAGAGTGGTGCCTTGATTGGTAGGGGGAGGCGGAGGAGGATGAGGGTATGTAAAACGGTTCTAAACACCCCAAAAAATCACATCCGCCGTCCATTAAAAGCCAATTTCTGGAGCCATAATTACTCATTTTGGTGCGCGGGCTTCGGAACTCACTTACGGAGGAGGAGGAGGATGGACGCTTGGCCGGTCCAGCAGCGGTGTGTAGAAGGCATGATCGTGTGATTTACTGGTCTCTGCTGCCGGGCTGCTGCTGATGATGGATTTCGGTGGCGGCAGAACGGGCCGAGGAAGGAAGGAAGAAGACCCATAATTTGAGGGGGAGACCGGCGAAGAAGCGGCTGCGTTGCGTCTTCAGTGTTGGGGTCAGGGGCCTGCCGTTTGCGAATGACCGTTTTGGCGGTCAAATCGATCGATTGCCCGCGTGATCGAGATGCTGAAGAGACCCCCGAAATTGAGCTGGATTTGTCGCCTTTGGGAGCAAACTGGTGGATGAGCTTTTATGGGGTGAGTACGTTTGCAGTGTGGGAAACGTCCGGATGGGTCGTGAAATGTTAATTAGACTAGTTAGTATTGGATTTTGTGGGAACTTCAAAGTGAAACTGGGGGATTGAGTAGGGTCTATAAGATTTTTAAGCTCATATTTTAACAAATCATCAATTACGCAAGATGAAAGACAAGCATCCAATCAATCACAGTTTAAACAAATCACTGTGATTACATGTCAGTAGTCGGCAGCAAACAACACCCTATCGATTGCGTATCGTAGTTTATTTACAATAAATTTAAACGAAGTCTTCGTTCTGCCAGGTAACACACGCCACTTTGGATCAAACGAAATCAACCAAATTACCTCCCCCTCTCTTTTAGAGCACAAATTTCACCACAAACACAAATTATTAAACGCGGCCAAAAAGGTGATAATTTCCTCACCGATCGTTCAGCAGCCCATTTCCTGACCGTACTTCGTCCGCTGGACGAGATCTGCTAAGTTTCACCCTCATAGAAATGGCCCCCCAGAAAAAGAAAAAAAAAAACCCATTCCAACACACACACTCGCTTTTTTGACACTGTTTACTTTTGCATTATGGACCTGAGATTTCCCCACACAGTGAGTTGGCCGGCGCGTCACAGGTTTTCCGAAAAAAAAAGATGCCAGAAGTCGTCGTAAAATAAATTTCCTCGCACTTTCCAATATAAATACGACCATCAAAAAAAAAAGTTGGGGGCGATGGATGGACGTTTGCGCGTGTTACGTAAACATCCCCACTCGCGCGAGCAGCCACTAAAAAGTGGAAAATCGATGAGTGGGACCGCCGACACTCTGGGTTATTGGGACTTGTCCAGAATCCGGTTGCCGTCGACGCCGCCGCCTTGTGGACCTCGCGGATGGCCATCATCAATTTTCGGGTTACAGTGATTTTTTCTTGTTGTTGTTTTTCAGTTAGGGCAATTTTTTGAAAGTACGTAATCGAGCTTGTAACGAACCATGATTATTTAATTATTTTGTTTGTTATACTTCGTTGATTTCTTTTTTTTATATTTTAGCAAAAGCATGAAATTCTAATATCTGAACATCTAAAATGTCTTCAGTTAAGTTTAAATTCGTGCTTAATCACACGAATTTTTATAACAATTGAAGTGAAAAAATGGACAAATATTAACCTAAAATGTTATAAAAAGATCGAATTTTTACAAATTTGAAGTCGTATTACTCGAATTTTATTTAAAAGTTTAGAGAATAAAAACCATGTTTTGTATTATTGGTTGAGTCAAATTTTATTTGCAGAGCTCCATATATTTTTTTTTTATTATTATAGAGACTTTACACCAGGGGTGCTCAAAGTTTTTGGATGCCGGGCCAAATTTTTTGAACTCAAATGAGCTTGCGGACCAAGTTAAAACAAAAGTTGTTTTTTTTTGTTTTTCATTTAAAATACTGAACAATATATCTATCACTTTTTAAACGTCTGTTATTTTTTGAACATTTTCGTCATTTAAATATACTTCTTGTAGAAAATGACAATTTTCCATAATTTTTGTTGATTTAATTTAAAATAAAAATGGTCTTTAATAAATCTGAACAATTTATGTACGAGCGTAAGTTAGTATTGAAATCAAGTGAAACAAATGAAAAGTCATTGCGAGATTGTTTTCCAACAATAAGGTCGACGCAAATAAAAAAAAGTTGCTACCCCTTGACTCTGGTCATGGAGAGAGGATGTAAAAAATATAAAATTTGAAATTCCAAACAATTTCAAAATTTTAACTTAAAAATAATTAGAACATATTTTCCAAAAAATCTAAGATTCAACGAAAATTAATATTTTAACATAAAAACACTTTTTGCAATACTATTTAATGAAAATTCGCTTAATTAATTTTTTATATAAACCCTTACATGCCCAAATGAATCCATACGCAAAGAAATGCATTTAAAATTAATTTAAGCTGGCTGCACTTAATTGTCAATTGAAATTTGTAAGTTTTGTCCGCCCGAATGAGATGATAGTCAATCAGATTCGTTTTCCAACTGTCATGAGTTTGAATCTTGAGATGGAAGATTTCTAAGTGCAAAGCAAGTTTGAGGTGCAGTTCATGAAAAGGATCATTATGACTTTTAAAATAATATGTAATATTTAAATTTTTGCTTTTATTACTTAAAAGTTTCGTAAACACTTCCAAAATAATTTGATGAAAATTTTGATGTTTACTTATTTAATTGGAATTGTTTGAATTAGAAACAATATATTCATGTCGTAAAATGGGAATCAAAACATTGATGAATCATCAGTTTTATATAAACAAAAAATAAAGAAGATGCGCATTAAACAGTTTAAAAAACCTTCAGTTTAAGAAGTATTATTAAATCTATTAAATCAGTCTATATTCGATCAACGGGCCATTTTACCTGTTTATTCAACATGGGTCCACGGGTAACCCCTGCTTTACACCATTGCACAGTGGTCCAGATCGCAAAATTATATGGAAAATGGATTTTCCGAAAAAATCTGAAATTTTGGAGCTTTGCTGATCTCAGAAGAGTTATTGCAAATGGAAAGGGGCAACTTTTGGTTTGGTTAAAAATTTAAGTGGTTTACGATTAGGATGATTTTGAAAATCTAATTTTACAGGAATATTTTTGGGATTTTTTTTATCTACTAAAAAGTTGTTGGGCTTGCCAATTCAAGCAACTTTGTCGAAGACATCAACATTTTACCTCGTAATCTACGCCTTCTATAACCAAATTTATAGAAAGCATCTGGGCAAACCAACCAAAATCAGTTTTTGAACGTGTCAATTCAGAGTTAAATTATAGAGAAAAGCACTTCGGAGCACTTTTAGAGGGGGAAAATCATATGGGACCACCCTAACGAAATTCGAAAATTGTCCAAATATATGTTTTTTCATGTTATTTCGCCCGCTGAATCTGAATCTGCCTTCAGAATTGAGCCAAAGTATTGAAAAATCGATTTTTGGTCATGATTTGGGTTTAAAAGATAATTTTACATGGAAACCCAAAATATGACCAAAATTTTTTTTTCGATTTCTGAGGGCAGATTCAGATTCAGCGGAAGAAATTACATGAAAAAACATGTATTTGAACAATTTTCGAATTTCGTCAGGGTGGTCCCATATGATTTTCCTTTGATAATTTGACTTTTTCAAATTAAGATATCTCGAATTAAAAAAAAACACCCCTGAGATTTTTCAGCGTTTGTAGTTCTGGATCTTCTCTTACAAATGAGCAATTCTCTGAGATTTCGGTCATTCATTTTTTTTTGTGTTTTTTAATCCGGCTGAAACTTTTTTGGTTTTTCGGTATGCCCATAAGAGTTATTTTGCATCATTTGTTTGTCCATAGAATACTCCAAACAAATTTGGCAGCTGTGCATACAAAAATGATGTGTGAAAATTAAAAAATCTGTATCCTTTGAAGGAATTTTTTGATCGATTTGGTGTCTTCTGCAAAGTTGTAAGTATGGATATAGACTACACTGTAAAAAAATATACACGGTAAACGGCAGCGATTTTTAACATCACTTTTTGTCACGAAAACTTGATTTGCAAAAAACACTATTTTTAGTTTTTTTTCTGATATGTTTTAGAGGACATCAAATGCCAACTTTTCAGAAATTTTCAGAATGGGAAAAAAATCTTCGACCGATTTTTGATTTTTTGAATCAATACAAATTTATTCAAAAATCGAAATGTTGGTCGAAAAAAAATTTCAACTTCATTTTTCGATGTAAAATCAAATTTGCAATCAAAAAGCACTTTGGTGAAATTTTGATAAAGTGCACCGTTTTCAAGTTTAATCCATTTTTAGGTGACTTTTTTGAAAGTAGTCGCAGTTTTTCATTTTTTTTAAAATAAGTGCACATGTTTGCACTGAATTGAAAAAAATATTTTTGAAAAGCTTAGAAAATTC
Source organism: Culex quinquefasciatus (assembly GCF_015732765.1). NCBI lineage: Eukaryota > Metazoa > Arthropoda > Insecta > Diptera > Culicidae > Culex > Culex quinquefasciatus. The sequence goes on from NC_051863.1 coordinate 25,530,766, forward strand.
TCTATATTTTGCGATTTTGAACTTTGTTGATACGACCCTTAGTTGCTGAGATATTGCCTTGCTTAAAATCAGGAAAATTGATGTTTTCCAAGTCTCACCTAAACAGCCTACCATTTTCTAATGTCGATATCTCAGCAACTAATGGTCCGATTTTCATTGTTAAAATACGAAACATTGGTGAAATTTTCCGATCTTTTCGAAAAAAATATTTTTAATTTTTTCAAATCAAAACTAATATTTCAATATTACGCCCTTTTTAAATGTTTGTCTTGTTTGAAAAATTTCGAAAATATTTTTTTCGAAAAGATCGAAAAATTTCACGAATGTTAATAGGACCATTAGTTGCTGAGATATCGACCTTACAAAATGGTGGGTTGTTTGGGTGAGACTTAGAAAACATCAATATCCCTGATTTTGAACACTTGCATGGCAATATCTCAGCAACTAAGGGTTGTATCAACAAAGTTCAAAAAAGAAAAATAAAGAGAATTTTCTCAGCTTTTCAAAAATATTTTTTTCAAAAGTGGGCAAACATGTGCACTTATATAAAAAAATGAAAAACTGCGACTATTTTTAAAAAAGTCACCGAAAAATGGATTTAACTTGAAAACGTTGCACTTTATTAAAATTTCACTAAAGTACTTTTTGATTGCAAATTTGATTTTACATCGAAAAATTAAGTTGAAATTTTTTTGCGACCAATATTTCGATTTTTGAAAAAATCAGTATTGATTCAAAAATTCATAACTCGGTCAAAGATTTTTTGCACAACCTGGTACTTTCTGAAAAGTTGGCATTTTATGACCTCTAAAACATATCGAAAAATGAAAAAAAATAAAATAGTGTTTTTTTGCACATCAAATTTTAGTGACAGAAAGTTATATAAAAAATAACTAATGTTTTTTTACCGTGTATCATTTTTTTTCAGTGTAGTCCATTTCCATACCTACAACTTTGCCGAAGACACCAAATCGATCAAAAAATTCCTTCAAAAGATACAGATTGTTGCATTTTTATATATCATTTTTGTATGGACAGCTTCCAAATTTGTATGGAAAATTATAAAGACAATATAATGATGCAAAATGGCTTCTTTAGACATACCGAAGGCACCAAAAAAGTTTCAGTCGAATTAAAAAATACAATAATTAAATTTCTAAAAAAACAACTGATTTCGTAGAGAATTGCTCGGAATATAAACAATAACAAGGAAAACTGAATTGGACTGAATATTTTGTATAACTGACTGAAAATTTGCAAAGTATGCCTGCTTTTTATTAAAAGAATAACTGAATGTTGATGAAGATCCATAACACTAAATAACTTATTTCTTTGAAAACAGTAAATAACTGTAAAGCAGAGGTGTTAAAATTCAATGTTTTTTTTGCAAAGTCACATTTGTAATCTATGAAATTAATGTCTCTGGAACCAGATTTTTAATGATCAAGTACTGCGTCTAAAAAGATGTTTGTTGAAATTTGGAGAATTTTATAAATACTTATTTCAGGAATTCGACTTAATAATGAAATGATTTTATTTTCAGTGTACCAGTACCAATTTTATTGTGTATTTTTTCAACTTTTTCCAAGACACCAAATAGGTCAGATAATCGCATTTCAAGATACAGATTTTCATAAACAGTCCAGACACGATTATCCGAAGGCCTCGGAAAAAAATCGTTGCCTTATTTTTTTCGGTCGAGCATACGTATGACCCATAAACTACTCTAAAATGATTTGGAATTTCGAAATTCAAGGTTTCAGCAAAATAGTGGCGTTTGAAGGCCAAAGTATTTCAAAAATTGACAATCCTGAAAAAAAAACTTTTTTTACGGCATAAATCCCATTTAAAATTGAAGGGCGAAGCACCAGCTCCTGTAACGTCCAATCAAGCTCATATTTGGGATTTGGGCTCAGTACGCCCACCGTAACCAGCCCCTGAATTCCCGCCAAAAAGTAATTTTTGTTACATCCTAATATAAATACGTATTTTTGTGAACATTTCCTAGCTGTGAAGCTGTGGATAGCTCAAACCGATTCCAAAACACTTTAATATTTTGAAGATCGGATTATTTTGAAACAATTTTAACTTAAAAAGAAAAATGCTCATTTAAATATTTCAAAATAAACACAAAACAAGAGAAGTGAAGTTTTTCATGGAACAAAAATGCTTAAAATTACCTCTGAACTGAAGAAAGCATTAGTGGGTTAACATGAATATAACTATAGATTAAATTGACAAAATATCATGTGATATTCTGTCGTAAAAACGATAATCTCGTAATTTTTTAGCAACAACTTTGGAATACCATAACCTTCCAAGGGTCACAAAGTGTTCTTACCCCACTTGCGTTGCGGACTGTGTTGTGTGTGATCTGTGATTTGTCAGTACGCACCCATCAAGTACGCCCGGCGGCCCCAAGAACGCAACGATGTTTGTCGAGCAATAAAACCGCGCGCGGTTCCAAGAGTGAACCAGTGGAAAAATAAAAAAAGATCCCCCGACAAGTTTGCGCGGTCCTTAACGAACCAAAAAAAAAAAAAAAACGGCAGCAGCGGCAAACTTACTTAGGTAAATATACAGAGATTGAAATTTTTGTGTGCGGTTCTCATTACTTTTGCGTAACAGCAGTGGCAAGAAGCTCCAGTGGCGTGTCGTAAAACTCATCAATCTGGAATAAAGATAAACTGGGCGGTCTGGGTGGTGCCATGACCATTGGTTTAAGGTTGGGTTTATTTTTGAGGTTTATTCGTATAATAACTTTTTTTTTAATTTATATCCTATTAATCTAACAGAAATGTTAAATATTTCTATAATTAATCGGAATCTGTATTGCTTATGAATCTCTCAACGATTTCATCATCATTTATTCGCAAATATCGTCCAAACAAAAAATGACGTGCCCATGTGAGTGACAAGCAATAACGAGATCAAACCTGCGCGAACAATCGCGGCGATAATTTGCGACGATTCGCGATTCACTGGAGGAGCAACGGGCTAACAAACAAAAAATCTCACGACACTCTGACCTTGGTCAGGCTGATTAGGTGACACTGTGAAAAAGGTCGTATTTTTTTTGGTTGACGTTTCGGCTCACAAGAAGTCTTCATGAGGGTTGATTTTGATTCTTTTTAAATTTTCAACTGGTTTGTTTTCGTATTTCAATTTTTTTACAGTGCCAATTGGCCGTAACGAGCCAGAGTTCGAAACAAAAACATCGCATCTCGCGGCCAATCCACACCCACCTCTCATCAACGCTCAACCCGGGTGAAGTCGAGCAACAACTGGATAATAGCACACATTACGGGGCTATTTAACCTCCCCTAGCCTACCCCTCACCGATTGTCATTGGGCCATTTGGGACGACACATCATTAAGACGACGACTCCGAGGTATGGATCATCTTGGTCACCGGCGCTAACGAGGCCTAGCTATTTTTTGACCACCCGGATAATTGGCTAGGTGGGTCGCAGTTCTGGAATTGTAGGGAAGTGTTTATTCTGTTTGGTCACGCGGAGGTCGCGCACTCAAAATTGGACAAGTTCCCACCGCCGAGGTTCAGCGTCTTGGCGTGGGAGGGGAAGTCACCGTTGATGTGAGATCAATTGGCTACTTCCGATCGCTGGGGTTTTTGCAGGGCGCTGATTATGTCAACGACACTTGATGAACAGCCTCTCTATTAATTCATTTCATTTTTGTAATGGACTAACAATTATGAATGCCGTTGAAAACTTGCACCATTCATCATTCCACGTCGCTGATTTTGCGTCCACAATAGAGATTTGTGTGCCCAAAATATGTTATCACCTTATTTTACGACCGCTCAACCTGCTTCAAAACACCTCCCCAAGCTTGATGGGTCAGTAACTTCGTTTGCCGCATTTTCGCATAGGATTTACGGGGTCGTCGGACATTTCGCATAAATCCATATGTGGTCCACCCATTACGCACGCCACCGTCGTGGGTCCTTCCGGCCACAAGTGTCTTGACTCGTAGTCTCGCATTCATTTCTGGATCATGTTTTATTCAGAGACCCCGGTCGGCCGGCACGCCACACACGAACTCGCAGGTTGACGTCTTATCCGTCACCCAAGTTGGTCTCTCAATTATGCAGCAGCAGCTCGACAAAAGTCAGGCAACCGAAACGTGACACATCCACCCCGGAGCAGGAGAATAACGCTGTGGAATACAAAAGTGAGGCGTCTTGAACCGGCAAAAAAGACAAAGCCTCAAATCTTGTTGCAATGAGGGGGAAGTCTTTGGAGTGTCAACACTAAACATGTTTTGATTTTTGGCCGCAAAAGCAAAAGCAACAGCAACAGCATCAGCATCAGCATCAGCATCAGCATCAGCATCAGCATCAGCATCAGCATCAGCATCAGCATCAGCATCAGCATCAGCATCAGCAACAGCATCAGCATCAGCATCAGCATCAGCAACAGCATCAGCATCAGCATCAGCAACAGCATCAGCATCAGCAACAGCAACAGCAACAGCAACAGCAACAGCATCAGCATCAGCATCAGCATCAGCATCAGCATCAGCATCAGCATCAGCATCAGCATCAGCATCAGCATCAGCATCAGCATCAGCATCAGCATCAGCATCAGCATCAGAATCAGCATCAGAATCAGCATCAGAATCAGCATCAGCATCAGCATCAGCATCAGCATCAGCATCAGCATCAGCATCAGCAACAGCATCAGAATCAGCATCAGCATCAGCATCAGCATCAGCATCAGCATCAGCATCAGCATCAGCATCAGAATCAGCATCAGAATCAGCATCAGAATCAGCATCAGCATCAGCATCAGCATCAGCATCAGCATCAGCATCAGCATCAGCAACAGCATCAGAATCAGCATCAGCATCAGCATCAGCAACAGCAACAGCAACAGCAACAGCAACAGCAACAGCAACAGCAACAGCAACAGCATCAGAATCAGCATCAGCATCAGCATCAGCAACAGCAACAGCATCAGCATCAGCATCAGCATCAGCATCAGCATCAGCATCAGCATCAGCATCAGCATCAGCATCAGCATCAGCATCAGCATCAGCATCAGCATCAGCATCAGCATCAGCATCAGCATCAGCATCAGCATCAGCATCAGCATCAGCATCAGCATCAGCATCAGCATCAGCATCAGCATCAGCATCAGCATCAGCATCAGCATCAGCATCAGCATCAGCATCAGCATCAGCATCAGCATCAGCATCAGCATCAGAATCAGCATCAGAATCAGCATCAGCATCAGCAACAGCAACAGCATCAGCAACAGCATCAGAATCAGCATCAGCATCAGCATCAGCATCAGCATCAGCATCAGCATCAGCATCAGCATCAGCATCAGCAACAGCATCAGCATCAGCATCAGCAACAGCAACAGCATCAGAATCAGCATCAGCATCAGCATCAGCATCAGCATCAGCATCAGCATCAGCATCAGCATCAGCATCAGCATCAGAATCAGCATCAGAATCAGCATCAGCATCAGCATCAGCATCAGCAACAGCATCAGCAACAGCATCAGAATCAGCATCAGCATCAGCATCAGCAACAGCAACAGCAACAGCAACAGCAACAGCAACAGCAACAGCAACAGCAACAGCAACAGCAACAGCATCAGAATCAGCATCAGCATCAGCATCAGCAACAGCAACAGCATCAGCATCAGCATCAGCATCAGCATCAGCATCAGCATCAGCATCAGCATCAGCATCAGCATCAGCATCAGCATCAGAATCAGCATCAGAATCAGCATCAGCATCAGCAACAGCAACAGCATCAGCAACAGCATCAGAATCAGCATCAGCATCAGCATCAGCAACAGCAACAGCAACAGCAACAGCAACAGCAACAGCAACAGCAACAGCATCAGCATCAGCATCAGCATCAGCATCAGCATCAGCATCAGCATCAGCATCAGCATCAGCATCAGCATCAGCATCAGCATCAGCATCAGCATCAGCATCAGCATCAGCATCAGAATCAGCATCAGAATCAGCATCAGAATCAGCATCAGCATCAGCAACAGCAACAGCATCAGCAACAGCATCAGAATCAGCATCAGCATCAGCATCAGCAACAGCAACAGCAACAGCAACAGCAACAGCAACAGCAACAGCAACAGCATCAGCATCAGCATCAGCATCAGCATCAGCATCAGCATCAGCATCAGCATCAGCATCAGCATCAGCATCAGCATCAGCATCAGCATCAGCATCAGCATCAGCATCAGCATCAGCATCAGCATCAGCATCAGCATCAGCATCAGCATCAGCATCAGCATCAGCATCAGCATCAGCATCAGCATCAGCATCAGCATCAGCATCAGCATCAGCATCAGCATCAGCATCAGCAACAGCAACAGCATCAGCAACAGCATCAGAATCAGCATCAGCATCAGCATCAGCAACAGCAACAGCAACAGCAACAGCAACAGCAACAGCATCAGCATCAGCATCAGCATCAGCATCAGCATCAGCATCAGCATCAGCATCAGCATCAGCATCAGCAACAGCATCAGAATCAGCATCAGCATCAGCATCAGCATCAGCATCAGCATCAGCATCAGCATCAGCATCAGAATCAGCATCAGAATCAGCATCAGAATCAGCATCAGCATCAGCAACAGCAACAGCATCAGCAACAGCATCAGAATCAGCATCAGCATCAGCATCAGCAACAGCAACAGCAACAGCAACAGCAACAGCAACAGCAACAGCAACAGCAACAGCAACAGCATCAGCATCAGCATCAGCATCAGCATCAGCATCAGCATCAGCATCAGCATCAGCATCAGCATCAGCATCAGCATCAGCATCAGCATCAGCATCAGCATCAGCATCAGCATCAGCATCAGCATCAGCATCAGCATCAGCATCAGAATCAGCATCAGAATCAGCATCAGAATCAGCATCAGCATCAGCAACAGCAACAGCATCAGCAACAGCATCAGAATCAGCATCAGCATCAGCATCAGCAACAGCAACAGCAACAGCAACAGCAACAGCAACAGCAACAGCATCAGCATCAGCAACAGCAACAGCAACAGCAACAGCAACAGCATCAGCAACAGCAACAGCAACAGCAACAGCAACAGCAACAGCAACAGCAACAGCAACAGCAACAGCAACAGCAACAGCAACAGCAACAGCATCAGCATCAGCAACAGCAACAGCAACAGCAACAGCAACAGCAACAGCAACAGCAACAGCAACAGCAACAGCAACAGCAACAGCAACAGCATCAGCATCAGCAACAGCAACAGCAACAGCAACAGCAACAGCATCAGAATCAGAATCAGCAACAGCAACAGCAACAGCAACAGCAACAGCAACAGCAACAGCAACAGCAACAGCAACAGCAACAGCAACAGCAACAGCAACAGCAACAGCAACAGCAACAGCAACAGCAACAGCAACAGCAACAGCAACAGCAACAGCAACAGCAACAGCAACAGCAACAGCAACAGCAACAGCAACAGCAACAGCAACAGCAACAGCAACAGCAACAGCAACAGCAACAGCAACAGCAACAGCAACAGCCATTAACAAGCAGCATTGACAAAGACAACAGACAACAGACAACAGACAACAGACAACAGACAACAGACAACAGACAACAGACAACAGACAACAGACAACAGACAACAGACAACAGACAACAGACAACAGACAACAGACAACAGACAACAGACAAAAGACAACAGACAACAGACAACAGACAAAACAAGAGCATATATTAAAACAATTCAAGTAATTTTGCATTTTAAAAAATTTCAAATTCAATTCCAACGAATTTTGAATCTCCAGAGAACTTCCCAGCGGCTCAAACCACGACAAGACATTAAAAACCCGAGCAAAATGCAAAATGTCGTTGACCACCACCAAACGTTCCCAAAGGGAGTAGAAGATAGAAATTTATGAATTTAGATGGACATTTTGTCTCGCGTTGTCATATCTCGAACGGAGCCCGTAAAAAGGCAACGAACCGTGGCGCTCTCGTACGAGTGAAGACACCCAGCCCGACGACGCTGTTCCGGACTAATGTTTAATGGCCCCGGCGGCGACTTCTATACTGTTGGCAACCTGGACAAGTCGCGCGCGGCTTTTCACGCTTTTCTGCGCTTCTTGAACACAACTTTGAATTGGCGGCAGTAGTAGGTGGGCACAATGCAATTGGATGTGGTCGGAGAAGCGAAGGCAACAAAAAATCATGAAGATTACATGGAGGATTTGGAGCAGAATGGCTTCCGGTTTTGTTTGCCGGCTGCTTTTCTAGATTTGGTTTAGTTTGTCGTTTTGTGGGAGAAGATTTAAAAGGTTCTAGTTACAGACTGATTGCAACGACTTCCAGCCAGGTTTCATGCTGATTTTGCGAAGGATGTTAGGCTACTGGACACAAAAGGGTGAAATTAAAACTCTTTTGTAAGCCTTCATGGCGATTAAGTGAGAGGAAACATTGTTATCAACAATTCCAACACCATGCTTACCCCTACATCATGGTTCTTGGCTATTTTTTTCAATATTAGATATTATACTTGCGTTTATTTATGTTTTGTAAATTGAATTTAAATATAATATATTAAATTTTACTGGCTAGGTCCTAGCATCTGAGTTTTAGATGCCATTTTTTGGCACAATTTTTCGATATTTTTTTTATTTCGGGTGCAACATGAAAAGAAAAACACCATTAGTAAACTAATTTCTAAATATAATGATGAAAAATCTATAAGAAACATACCTAATCTGGTTAATTTTTAAACCAAATAAAATCAAATTTTAAAAACTATAAAACTGTTGTTTCTGTTCAAATTCAATTCTAGATAATCCCCAGATGATCCCCAGATGATGAGTCTATGATTTCAAGCTTTAAAAATTTAGCACATTTAAAATAAAATACATTAAAAATCAAAGAGGCAATATTAAAGACAACCTGGGATTTGAAAATTACTCTACCAGTTTAGCGAGAAAGGCAAAACACAAAATAATTGGACGCTTTATTTCTATTAGGCTGGATTTTCATGGATTGTGCAACGACATCGAGAGCACGAGCATCGAACCAACTCGATGCTCGTGGCTTGCGTTACTTCATTTAGCTTAGACACAACCCCAAAATCGACTTTCCGGAATAAGGAACACTTGCATGCAAGTTAACGAAGGATGGAAAATGACAGATTCAAACGTAAACAAAGCAGCATTGTGTGGCGATCGGAACTCCAGAACAACTTTTGAAATAAGCTGATGTTGTTCAATAAATCTTTTTCAAAAGGGCGTATGATTAGACTAGCACATAATTTAATTAAATAAAACCATTTGCCTCATGTTCGTTGCGAAAAATCATGCAAAAAAGATGAGAGATAATTGAGGTTTTGCAGCGCGACTGTGTTTCAAATGTAGGTGGCGCCAAAATGAGGTTACTTGCCAAACATCGTATTTCTTTCTGCTGGATTGAAGAACAAAATCGCTTATTTCTCATGGTTCCCTGCATCAATCTTAATGAAACTGGTTGCTAAAGACGAGAATTTTTTTTTGCTTTAAAATAATGAACATCATTTTTTAGGCACGCAAAAATTTGTGACTTTTTCTTTAAAAAAAACATGTATTGGAACACTAAAAATGAGTTTCCCCATATATATCAATGAAACAAACAGTTTTATAGTTGATAACAGATGTGTCAACGTATATTCAACAATTTTTATTGATTTTTGACAGACTTTCTTGCCAAATAGTCCAAATTTCTATCTTTTTTTAAATTTACAGTTTTCTTATAGAAAAATCAAACAAATATTGGAAAGTTGTACACCAAACTGTTGGAAATAATTTTTCTAATCCGAATCCGGCATAAGTTTAATAAAAATGTTGATTATGAAGGAAAAAACACATTTTTCAAAAAAAAATCATAAGTTTACGCTATTTGTTCATAGGTGGCGACATGTGTCTTTTAGCTTAGCTGCAAATTCTCTATAGAGTGGAAAAATTTTAAAAAATTTAAGTAATTTAATTTTTTTTAGAAATTTAAAAAAATAAATAATTCAAGAAATATGAGAAATTAAAGAAATAATTCAGTAATTTAGGAAATTGAGGAAATTAAAGAAATTAAAGAAATTAAAAACATTAAGAAATTTACGGAATTAAAAGAATTAAAGAAATTTTAGAAATTTAAAAAAAAATTAAGAAATTTTCGAAATTATGGAAATTTTAGAAATTTTAAAATTTTTAGAAATTTTAGAAATCTTAGAAATTTTAGAAATTTTAGAAATTTTAGAAATTTTAGAAATTTTAGAAATTTTAGAAATTTTAGAAATTTTAGAAATTTTAGAAATTTTAGAAATTTTAGAAATTTTAGAAATTTTAGAAATTTTAGAAATTTTAGAAATTTTAGAAATTTTAGAAATTTTAGAAATTTTAGAAATTTTAGAAATTTTAGAAATTTTAGAAATTTTAGAAATTTTAGAAATTTTAGAAATTTTAGAAATTTTAGAAATTTTAGAAATTTTAGAAATTTTAGAAATTTTAGAAATTTTAGAAATTTTAGAAATTTTAGAAATTTTAGAATTTTAGAAATTTTAGAAATTTTAGAAATTTTAGAAATTTAGAAATTTTAGAAATTTTAGAAATTTTAGAAATTTTAGAAATTTTAGAAATTTTAGAAATTTTAGAAATTTTAGAAATTTTAGAAATTTTAGAAATTTTAGAAATTTTAGAAATTTTAGAAATTTTAGAAATTTTAGAAATTTTAGAATTTTAGAAATTTTAGAAATTTTAGAAATTTTAGAAATTTTAGAAATTTTAGAAATTTTAGAATTTTAGAAATTTTAGAAATTTTAGAAATTTTAGAAATTTTAGAAATTTTAGAAATTTTAGAAATTTTAGAAATTTTAGAAATTTTAGAAATTTTAGAAATTTTAGAAATTTTAGAAATTTTAGAAATTTTAGAAATTTTAGAAATTTTAGAAATTTTAGAAATTTTAGAAATTTTAGAAATTTTAGAAATTTTAGAAATTTTAGAAATTTTAGAAATTTTAGAAATTTTAGAAATTTTAGAAATTTTAGAAATTTTAGAAATTTTAGAAATTTTAGAAATTTTAGAAATTTTAGAAATTTTAGAAATTTTAGAAATTTTAGAAATTTTAGAAATTTTAGAAATTTTAGAAATTTTAGAAATTTTAGAAATTTTAGAAATTTTAGAAATTTTAGAAATTTTAGAAATTTTAGAAATTTTAGAAATTTTAGAAATTTTAGAAATTTTAGAAATTTTAGAAATTTTAGAAATTTTAGAAATTTTAGAAATTTTAGAAATTTTAGAAATTTTAGAAATTTTAGAAATTTTAGAAATTTTAGAAATTTTAGAAATTTTAGAAATTTTAGAAATTTTAGAAATTTTAGAAATTTTAGAAATTTTAGAAGTTTTAGAAATTTTAGAAATTTTAGAAATTTTAAAAATTTTAGAAATTTTAGAAATTTTAGAAATTTTAAAATTTTAAAATTTTTAGAAATTTTAGAAATTTTAGAAATTTTAGAAATTTTAGAAATTTTAGAAATTTTAGAAATTTTAGAAATTTTAGAAATTTTAGAAATTTTAGAAATTTTAGAAATTTTAGAAATTTTAGAAATTTTAGAAATTTTAGAAATTTTAGAAATTTTAGAAATTTTAGAAATTTTAGAAATTTTAGAAATTTTAGAAATTTTAGAAATTTTAAAAATTTTAGAAATTTTAAAAATTTTAGAAATTTTAGAAATTTTAGAAATTTTAGAAATTTTAGAAATTTTAAAATTTTAGAAATTTTAGAAATTTTAGAAATTTTAGAAATTTTAGAAATTTTAGAAATTTTAGAAGTTTTAGAAATTTTAGAAATTTTAGAAATTTTAAAAATTTTAGAAATTTTAGAAATTTTAGAAATTTTAAAATTTTAAAATTTTTAGAAATTTTAGAAATTTTAGAAATTTTAGAAATTTTAGAAATTTTAGAAATTTTAGAAATTTTAGAAATTTTAGAAATTTTAGAAATTTTAGAAATTTTAGAAATTTTAGAAATTTTAGAAATTTTAGAAATTTTAGAAATTTTAGAAATTTTAGAAATTTTAGAAATTTTAGAATTTTAGAAATTTTAGAAATTTTAAAATTTTAGAAATTTTAGAAATTTTAGAAATTTTAGAAATTTTAGAAATTTTAGAAATTTTAGAAATTTTAGAAATTTTAGAAATTTTAGAAATTTTAGAAATTTTAGAAATTTTAGAAATTTTAGAAATTTTAGAAATTTTAGAAATTTTAGAAATTTTAGAAATTTTAGAAATTTTAGAAATTTTAGAAATTTTAGAAATTTTAGAAATTTTAGAAATTTTAGAAATTTTAGAAATTTTAGAAATTTTAGAAATTTTAGAAATTTTAGAAATTTTAGAAATTTTAGAAATTTTAGAAATTTTAGAAATTTTAGAAATTTTAGAAATTTTAGAAATTTTAAAAATTTTAAAAATTTAAGAAATTTTAGAAATTTTAGAAATTTTAGAAATTTTAGAAATTTTAGAATTTTAGAAATTTTAGAAATTTTAGAAATTTTAGAAATTTTAGAAATTTTAGAAATTTTAGAAATTTTAGAAATTTTAGAAATTTTAGAAATTTTAGAAATTTAAGATATTCAGGAAATTAGAAATATTTAGAAATCAAAGGAATTGAAGAAATTAAAGTAAGTAAAGACATTTTATATATTTTTTATACTTTAGAAATTAGAAATTTTTTAGAAAACTTTGAAATTTTAGAAAACTTTGAAATTTTAGAAAACTTTGAAATTTGAAAAAACTTAGTAAATTTATAAGTTTAAGAAAATTTAATATTTTTTTAAAGAAATTTTAGTAATTTTGGAATTTAAGAAATTTAAGCAAAATTGAGGCAAGCAATCCGTCCAACGGTGCACGGAATTCTCCTGCAAAACAATGCCCAGAAATCCGGCCACCGGTGGACGGATTCCTCCTGCAAAACAATGCCCAGAAATCCGTCCACCGGTTGACGTATTCCTCCTGCAAAACAATGCCCCGAAATCCATCCACCGGTGGACCAGTTCCCTTTGTCAACTTGGCCAGGCAATCTGTCTATCAGTGCACAGAATCTTCCTGCAAAACTATGCCCAGAAATCCATCCTCCTGCAAAACAAAACCCTGCAATCCGTCCACCGGTGGACGGATTCCTCCTGCAAAACAATGTCCTGAAATCCAACCACCGGTGGACCAGTTCCTCTTGTCAACTTGGCCAGGCAATCCGTCCACCGGTGAACGGATTCTTCCTGCAAAACAATGCCCTGAAATCCAACCACCGGTGGACGGATTCCTCCTGCAAAACAATGTCCAGAAATCCGGCCACCGGTGGACCGATTCCTCCAGCAAAAACAAACAATGCCCGAAATCCTTCTACCGGTGGACAAGTTCCCCTTGTCAACTTGGCCAGGCAATTCGTCCACCGGTGGACGGATTCCTCCTGCAAAACAATGCCCTGAAATCCGTCCACCGGTGGACCGATTCCTCCTGCAAAACAATGCTCCGAGATCCATCCACCGGTGGAGGAATCCTCCTGCAAAACAATGCCCTGAAATCCGTCCACCGGTGGACGGATTTCTCCTGCAAAACAATGCACCGAAATCCGACCACCGGTGGACGGATTCCTCCGGCAAAACAATGTCCAGAAATCCGGCCACCGGTGGATCAGTTCCTCTTGCTAACCTAGGCAAGCAATCCGTCCACCGGTGGACGGATTCCGTCTGCAAAACAACGGCCAGAAGATTATTTTACCTCATTTTACCATGCAAAATCAGCTGTTTTGATTGTTGACTAGGTCTGGTTTGACAGATAGAATTTGTTTCGTCAAGTTTCATTCCCATCCCGTACCAAGCGTTTCAAAGCGTTATTTAGGTTTGTGTCTAGGGTGCCGCTGAGGTAGCAAAAAGGCACTGAACGAGCATCGAGTTTCAATGCACGGACATTTTAGCAAAGCATGGTCGTGAGTATGCTTTCGATGTCGGTCGTCTAAAGATGCTCGTGCATCGAAAATGAAAAGTCGGAAAATCGCCTTTTCGCAACTTTCCGGCGATGGGTATGTGTTTGTTTGTGCTTATACTACCATAAAATATCAATCCAAACCATTTTGCGATTTAACCTGATTGATAAAAATGAGTTTTCGGCAAAATATGACCACGAGCATCGAAAGCCGCTTTCGATGTCGGTCATCGAAAAATCCATGAAAATCCACCCTTAGAGAATTTGTTTTAATAAGCGGGTAGTATTAAAAAAATGTTTCTTTTTTAAATTTTCCTCATCATAGCCTACAACATTGCAAAAAGCACCAAATCGATCAGAAAATATTTTTCCGAAAATTTTGAATATAAACACACATAACATTTTTGTATGAAAACATGCCAGAAATGTTCGATAGAACATGTAAAATATGGATTTTTTGCATATTTTAAGAACAGTGCGAACAAAATATTTCAGAAATGGGCAACAATGAGCACAACATGTTCGAAAAAATCACCTTAAATTCTAAAATATTAGATTTGATGTAAAGAAATTATTCTTATAGATTCTATTAAGGGTGTATTTTCAAAAAAAAAAAAAATAAAAAAAGATGTTCCACAAATATAATACTGTTTCAAAAATAATCTTCACATTTTTTATGCAAAGCTTTTCTTCCTTAAATAATGCAAAAGGTCTTCTAAAACAAACAATAGTCAAATAGTTTATATAATTTCTTAAAGAAAAACAAACATTAAAAACTTGTTAGGATAGTCCTGACCATCACCTACATTTTAGTCCTAAGACATTAAATCGAACACGAAATTTTTTCTTGATTATTTCTATTGCATTTCAAAACATACGATTTTATTGTAGTGAACCAATCGTCAGGGTGTTTAAGAATTTATATTAATATTTATGGGGTCACATCTTTAATGTGTTCAGAAAAGTTGAAAAGGCCAGCCTTCAAAGAAAATTTTGCTGAGAACATCAATTTTCGCTCTTATTCTGGGAAATATTTTAGATAACGTTTAAAAAAAAATGACTTTTTCAAAGAATTTGCAACACTGGCAAATGAATTTTCACCAACTTGTTTTACAGCTCAAGTTGGTAAACGTTTTTTAAAACTTGGAAAAATGGTAAAAAATTGTTCACTTTATTGTTCAATGTAACAGCAAATTTTCAATCAAAAAGTACTTTAGTTTCCATTTTTAATCATTTATTTTGAAATCATTTTTCATTTTTTAGCTGTATGAGTCATGGTCATGCTTTACCATCTCTGAACAAGTGAACATATTTTGGACGAATGACATACGAAAATTCAGCATCGGAATCATGTCCGATTTTCAATGGCAAAAAATGAAGATTTCTGCAATTTCCTGTTTTGAAAATACAGATTTTTGAATATTTTAATAGCCTTATGGCAGCTGCCAAAATTGGAGACTTGTAACGACGAACTAATAATTGAAAATGTCTTAATTGGTCATAGAAAAGGTACACTCAAAATTTCATAAAAAAAAAAACAAAAAAATCGTTGTCCAAAGTTTTAGCTAGTGCGTCCATCCCGAGAATTCCCGGGACAAAATTCCTATAATAATAATAATAATTTAAATAAATATAATAATTTATCCCACGAATTCCCGTAATTGAAAAAAAGTAAATTTTAGGCTGGAAATCCAAATTTGTTTGTAAAAATTGATGAAAAGTTGAATACATAGTAATCGATACGAATTTCAAAGCATTAAAATTTGTATACAGCATTTACCAGCAATAACTTCGCTTTTTATGGAAAATTGTTTAAATTTTAGTAAATTTGCAAGTTGGGTGAAATCAAGCATTTTATAATCAGTTGTAATAATAAATGCTTTTGGGGTAGTTTTTATTATGTCTGGTTTTATTGAAAACGATTTTTATATGTTTATGATTTCAGGCTTAGTTCATTGATGTAAATGATAAAGCAATTTTTTAAGTGTTTTTGTTACCTGATAAAAACGGCTAGAACATCAAAAACACAAAATAATACAAACAAATTGTTTTGAAAACTTTTAAAAGACACATTTCTTTTGAGCTTAATAATTTCAAATAAATATTTGTTTAGGAATAACTTTTGATCTTAAATTGATTTTGAATTTAGTATATATTTAGTAGTGTTAAAATAATAGGTAAATTTATTTGGCAAAAAATAAATTGTACCTTTAACATTTGTATTCTTATATGAACAAAAAAAAATTATGTAATTTTGTCAAAACTAAAATTCTGAAACCCTAAAATTCTTGAATGCTTCCTGAATTCTCAAATTATTAAATTCTTAATTTCCTAATTTCTCAAATTCTTCGCAATCTTGATTCATAAAAAAACACACATTTTTTAAAGTCATATTTTAGGTAAGAAACTTAAATTTAGAGGATTTAGAGATTGGAAATTTGGACTGTATCTAATTTATTTATGTTTTAGTTTCAAAATTTTTGGTTAACAGAATTTTTTAGTTTTACTTATTTTTGAAATTATTATTTCTTTAATTTTCATTCTTATTATTTTTAACTGCTGTTTTTGAATTTTTGGTGTTCTGAACTCATAAATATTCAAACTTTTATTTTTTTTATTTCAGTTTTCTTTAACCTTTATTTTTTATTTTAAATTCAAAATTAAGATTCTTTTGAAATTTTAAACATTTTAAAATTTTTAGTTTACAATTGTTCGAATTATTAAGCTTTGAAATTGTGATTTATTACTCTTTTTTATATTTTTTTGATATAATTATTTGCATTTTTAAATTTTTCAAATATGAGATTTATGTTTTTTAAAGCTTCTGAATTTAAAAATATTAGTTTTTTTTATATTTTTAATTATGGATTTCTTAATTTCCAGATTTCTGAATTTAAGTTTTTCAATAAATTTGAGTTATGGATTGATTTTTTTAAATTGTCAATTTTGCTGCGTCACCGTTGTTCTTTCATGTGACATCCAGTCATAATTTATTTATGTTATTATGAATAATCTTTCAAACAATCTGCAATTAAAACATGTGGTTATGGTCCCTTCTATATCAAACCTATGATTGTCTTTTTTTAATCATATTTATTAAATGTACCTACCACTTTAATTTGTAAAATTGTTTACCTAATGTACAAAATTTGAGTTGTTTCTAATATTTATTTCTAACTAAGCATAATTAATTTCTAGTTACTCAATAAATAATACATTCTTGATTTTTTAAATAAAACGTTGCATAAAAAATAATATCCCCGTTATAGAGGTAAATTTCTTTCAATTACAAATAATAATTAAAAAACTTTAATACCCAATTTGAGTAAATCCACTCAACTGTGTACAATTTTGCAGAAAAAGTACTGGAACGCGCTACCCAGGCAAAAGTGTTGCGGTTTCTCTCCTTGCAGAACTTCTGCAAAAGAGAGAGATGAAGAGAGTGAACTGAAAAGTACGGGAACGTGCTGCAAAAAAGTGACTTATGCTGGCTGCAGAATTCTGCAGAAGCTGCAGAAATTCTGCAATTCTGCAAATACGGGAATAGACCTATTATTTTTCATCAAGCACAATTTGTAAAACATGTTTTTTATAAAAATATATTGAATAAATTTATTAATGAAAGACTTATTAAATTTGAAAGTAATTCATTTAAAATCCAAATCACAACAAAGAACAAAAAAAAACATTTTTTATTTCATTAAAGCTTTTTTTTGTTTAAATTGAATCTTATCTCTAATGAGCAACAACAGTTTTACAACAAAAGTTTGAAAGAAGATTACAAAGAAGAGATTACATTCCAAGGATGCCAGATGCACAGATTTGTCTGTGTTTCACAAACATTTGAGCTTGTGTCAGACATTTTTTGAGGTACACAGACTTTTAAAAAACTTAATTAAATTAAGATTTTGCAAAAAAATTTAACCGAAACTTATTTAGTTAGTTCTCAAATGCTTTAAAACACAATTTCTGATGGATTTCAATGATTGTAAGTAGATATATTTGATTTTTAGACAAGTGCACAGACTTTTTTTACAGACATTTTAAAAAATCATCTGGCATCCCTGTTACATTCAGAACATAAAATTTTTCACAAGGTTATTTTGAAATGAAAAAAAAACAATATGTTGTTAATTGAAAAAAAAAAACTAAAACTAATTTTCAAAACTACGTTTTTCCAAAAATCTCAAATTTCTTTCCAATATGAAAATAATTGCTACAAAGAGTGTAGGACTACACAGTACAAAAATGTGGAAGATGTAATTTTGAATAAAACCTCTTTTAGACTTTTGGAAATTACACTTTTTCTGACATAATAGATGTACGCCTTCCAGATGTTATTTTACCAGGGTTTTCTTTACTGTATAAGTAAGACTTTTTAAACAGTAAACTGAGAAATGAAATTTTATGCATAATGATTAAACATTTTTAAAATTAATATTTAGCAATTGTACAGTTTCCAAAGTTTACCTTTATACTGTAAGATGTTTGCAGGTTTAACTCAAGAGTCACTGATCTTGTCTGAAAGTGAAAATCAGCTGAGCAATTCTCTACAAAACCGGCCGATTTCGACCATTTTTATTTTTTGTATTTTTTGATTTGGCTCAAACTTTGTGGGGGCCTTCCCTATGACCAAAGAAGCCATTTTGAATCATTAGTTTGTCCATATAAATTTCCATACAAATTTGGCAGCTGTTCATACAAAAATGGTACGTAAATATTCGAAAATCTGTAACTTTTGAAGGAATTTTTTGATCAATTTGGTGTCTTCGGCAAAGTTGTAGGTATTGTTAAGGACTATTTAGAAAAAATAGGTACACGGAAAAAAATTTCCCGATTTTTTATTAACTTTTTCACAAAAACTCAAATTCTAAAATACGTATTTTTATTTTCGAGATTTTTGATATGTTTTAGGGACAAAATCCGCAACTTTTGAGCTATAGAGAAACATGGTCAAAAATGCCGCCGAGTTATGATTTTTGAAAAACTGGTGATTTTGGAAAAATCGAAATTTCATACATAAAATTTTTGACCTAATTTTTAATGCAAAATTGAATTTGCAATCGAAAATTACTTTACAGATTTTTGATAAAGGGCCCCGTTTTCAAGATATAGCCACCGAAAGTTTGATTTCAGCGAAATATTTGCAGTTTTCGATTTTTAAAATAGTGACCATGAGTGACCATTTCTAAAAATATTTTTTGAAAAGTTCAGAAAATTTGCTATAAAATTGTCTAAGAGACATCGAAGATTGGACCTCTGGTTGTTGAGATACAGCGGCTAAAGAAGAAACACGAAAATTGAAGTTTTCTAAGTCTCACCCAAACAGCCCACGATTTTCTAATGACGATATCTCAGCAATTAATGGTTCAATTTTCAATGTTAATACATGAAACATTCGTGAAATTTTCCGATCTTTTCGAAAAAAATATTTTGAAAAAAATTAAATCAAGATTAACATTTTAAAAGGGCCAAACATTGAATATTATGCCCATTTGAAATGTTAGTCTTGATTTAAAAAATTTCAAAATATTTTTTTCGAAGAGATCGGAAAATTTCACGAATGTTTCATGTATTAACATTGAAAATTGAACCATTAATTGCTGAGATATCGTCATTAGAAAATCGTGGGCTGTTTGGGTGAGACTTAGAAAACTTCAATTTTCGTGTTTCTTTTTCTGTAAGCCGCTGTATCTCAACAACCAGAGGTCCAATCTTCGATGTCTCTTAGACAATTTTATAGCAAATTATCTGAACTTTTCAAAAAAAATATTTTTAGAGATGGTCACTCATGGTCACTATTTTTAAAAATCGAAAAACTGCAAATATTTCGCTGAAATTAAACTTTCGGTGGCTATATCTTGAAAACGGGGCCCTTTATCAAAAAATCTGTAAAGTAATTTTCGATTGCAAATTCAATTTTGCATAAAAAAATTAGGAAAAAAAAATTTATGTATGAAATTTCGATTTTTTCCAAAAATCACCAGTTTTTCAAAAAATCATAACTCGGCGGCAGATTTTTTGACCATGTTTCTCTATAGCTCAAAAGTTGCGGATTTTGTCCCTAAAACATATCAAAAATCTCGAAAATCAAAAATACGTATTTTGGGAATTTGAGTTTTTGTGAAAAAGTTAATAAAAAATCGGGAAATTTTTTCCGTGTACCTATTTTTCTAAATAGTCCTTAACAATACCTACAACTTTGCCGAAGACACCAAATTGATCAAAAATTCCTTCAAAAGTTACAGATTTTCGAATATTTACGTACCATTTTTGTATGAACAGCTGCCAAATTTGTATGGAAATTTATATGGACAAACTAATGATGCAAAATGGCTTCTTTGGTCATAGGGAAGGCCCCCACAAAGTTTGAGCCAAATCAAAAAATACAAATAAAATCCATTTCCGGTTTTGGTAGAGAATTGCTCAGCTGTCAATTCATCAACCGCATGAGTCTGGCTCACAATACAATAGACTTACTACTCGCTGCGAAACATGCTCTCCAACATCTCTCTCTCTCTCTCTCTATTGTCTGTTTGCTTGCAATGTGTTTGTTGTGTCTCGGTTTGTTTTGTTTTCATGTTGTTTTACTGATCTTTTTTTTCTTCTTCTGATGCCTACCTTCTTGCTAACTTGCATGTTTTATTTTATTTCTTTACCTAGACTCTTTTTTTCCTTCTCTCTCTCGTGTAGTCCGCTAAATCGCTCTCGTGTTGGCGCTCGTGTTTTGGCATTTTTTTTTTTTGCTCTTTTTTTTCCACCCACCAAGAGAGCGACTTTTCTTGTTGCTCTAATCGACTTTCCCGACTTTTTCCCAATCAAACATGATTGACGTCCAACGCAGGGCCGATGAACATGCGTCAACGGTCGCGTCTCGGCTTTTTCAGTTTTATTTAGTTTTTTTTTTTTTTGCAACCTCGATGATCACGTGGACGGTGGGTGGGTGGCGTCGGTACGCAAAAAGCACAAAGCTGTGAGGCAAGACATCTCACGTGACGAGCTTTTGCCATGCCTACTAGGATGATTGGTTGTTTTAGGGTGGTCAGTTTGTAAAATTTATTGAACTTGCTAGAAATTTTGCTTATTTCATTTCATAATTAAAAAAAATTGAGAAGTTGGAAAATTAGAAGAGTTCAATAAAATATTTCTAAAGTTATTCAAAACTTAATTTACTTTTTCAAAGCAGGCACCCCCAGCTTCATGTCGTGAAGACAATTGATTGGTCTGTTTACTGATTGACTCACGTGGAAAACCCTCACCCAGCCTACCTGCTGCTGCTGCGACTGTTGTTATTGTTGCCAAAGAGCTCCGGGATGTCATGCCGTTGGACGCCGCGTTGAAGTCTTCGGTCGCGCGCGTTGGTTGGCTGGTTGGACGCATGGATACGCGTGACTGGTGGCGTCTCTTTTCCAAGAAAATGCCTCCCAGCCCACGTGGTTTAGAAGGGGGAGGTGCAGGGGGGGGGGAGGGAGCTACTGTTTACGAGTGGATAATATAATAATGAAAAGAAAAACTGAAGCAAAAAAATAAAATGCACTTTCGCATTTTCCATGCGCGACTGCAAATTTTGTGCTCAGCTGCGTCGTGTTGCATGTTGCATCTATACCGAGACAAGTCCAACGGCTTTGTGCACACCTGTTCGGTGTGCGGAGACGACTTAATGGCGCTCATGCTGAGTCCCGTGTCTAGCATGGTTCAGCTTGTGCGCGACGACTTGAGCACAAAGCTGATAAACGCGAATGGTTTGTTTTAAACTGATGAATGGATTTGAAAATAATCTTACAGAGAAAATAATTATATTAGAAAGAGATAATGATTTTTTAACTTTCATTTTAAATCAGTACAAATATTATAAACTTTTAAGTTTTTTGTTACTTCGAAAAAAAAGTTGTTTAATTAAATTGAATTTATCATTAAAAACATGAAAAATCGGTTATAAGTGATTCTAAATTCATAGTCAAGCGCTTATTTATGCATATTTCAAATCAAATAAAGTCTGAGTTGATCTTTTTAACTATTTTTTAATTTTGGGAACGCAGATCTATACAAAACGTAAGTGATGAGGGAAAAAACATGAAATCGATGATATTTTGCCAAAATTTTATAGTATGCCTAAACATGTATAATTTTTTTGTTAATAACGCTAAAAATTAGTTTTTTTAATTCTCATTTTGCCCCTCTTCCCTCCTACCCACCAACCAGAGCCGGAAGGCAAAAACAATATTTTGTTGATTTTTTTTAGATTTTTTGCAAAATAAAATTCTTTAATGTTTCTATTACAGTCGACTCTCTGATTGTCAATATCCAAGGGACCGTCGAGGAAGAGAATCATCAGTTTACAGAACGATGCAAAATGAAGACTCGATTGAAAATATGTTTTTCTTGGTACCCGGCTATGAGAGAGAATCATGGCAACGTCCAGTAAACAAAAACCAACTAATGTCAAACACCCTTCAAAGCTTCGTTTCGCAAAGAAAAATGTCTATGCAAGCCATGAGATAGTGACAATATTGACAACCGGAAGAGATTTTTAAAGCAAACTGAATCCAAGGGACCGTCGAGGAAGAGATCCTTCAAGCAAGAGAAAATATCGAGGAATAAAGCCAATCGAAGTATGCAGTTTGAAGGGACTGAAGAATTCATCGATAGATGGAGCAATATTGATATCGAGAAGATCGACAGCCACAGAGTCGACTGTATATTGAAAAACAACGGGTCAAGTGCTAAAAGCATTTCAAACCAGTTTTTAAATTCAAATGTTATAACCATGGCTAGTTATTCAAATTTTCAATCTTTTTTTTTAAATTTTGGTCGATTCGGTAATTTTGGCGATTTTGGTCACTAAGGTCACTTTGATCGTTTTGGTCATTGTGAACGTTTGGTCGTTTTGGTCGATTTGGTAATTTTGATCGTTTTTTTCCATTTTGGTATTTTTGGTCATTCTGGTCGTTTTAATCGTTTTATTGTTTTAGTAATTTTAGAGGTTTGGGTCTTTATGGTAATTTTGGGCCTGTTGGTCGTATTGGTAATTTTGGGCGTTTTGGTCGTTTTGGTCAGTTTGGCCGATTTGAAGGTTTTGGTCATTTTAGTAGTTTTGTTCGCTTTGGTAATTTTGGACTTTTTGGTCGTTTGGTCATTTTAAACGTTTTAGCCGTTCTGGTAATTTCAGTCATTTTGGTCGTATTGGTCGTTATGGCAATTTTGATCGTTTTGGTCGATTTGGTCATTAAGATCATTTTGGTAGTATTAATTATTTCAGTGATTTTTGTTGTTTGGTTACTTTGGTCGATTTGGTAGATTTGATCGTTTTGGTCGATTTTGTCATATTGGCCGTTTTGGTCATGTTTGTCATTTTGATCGTTTTGGTAATTTTGGTTGTTTTGAACGTTTCGGTCGTATTGGTTGTTATAGCAATTTTAATCGTTTGATAATATTGGTCGTTTTGGTCGATTTGCTAATTTTGGTCGTATTAGCAATTGCGGTCATTTCGGTCATTTTGATCGATTTGGTCATTTAAGCCGTGTTGGAAAATTCAATCGTTTTGATCGTTTTGCTCATGTTGTTTCGGTCATTTTGGTCGATTTGGTAATTTTCGGGCGGTTTGGTCATTTTGGTCGCTGTGGACATTTAGGTTTTTGGCTGTTTTGGTTGTTTTAGCCAATTTGGTCGTTTTGGCAATTTCGGTTGTTTTGGTCGTTTCGATCATTTTGTTCGAGTTAGTATTTAGGAACGATTTGGTAATTTTGATTGACTTGATCATTTCAATCGAATCGATTTGGTCGATTCGGTCAAATTTTGCATTTTGGTCAATTTGGTCACTTTAGTCGTTTAGGCCATTCTGGTCGATTTGTTTATTTGGTCATTTTGTTCGATGTGTACATTATTTAAAAAAAATATCACGACTGTAGTATAAAAGATAGTTAAAAGTGATATTTTTGATCGCTCTGGTATTTTTTTAAAGTTTGTTGAAAGAACTATTTGCTACAAGTATTTAAGATCTGACAACCCCGTCAAAAGTTATGAGCACTTAAATTTAACTTGAACACCTTTCCCATAAACACTGATTGTTGAAGATCTGCTAAACCTAAGAGCAGCAAATTTTTATTTATAAAACAATTATAGAGCGGATGTTTTCTATTTAGGATAAGATCTTAATTTCCAGACCAAAATTTGATTTTTTTCAGTTTCGGGAAATCCTGGGACACATTATAAAAAATCCGGGGATTCAAGAATTCCCGGTTTTGAAAAAAATCCCGAAAATTTTGTCCCGGGAATGGACGCACTAGAAAAAAAACATGTTGAAGGACATTTTTCGTTTAAATTTTTTTTAAATCAGGCTAGAAATTTATATTTTTTTGCACTTTGGTCGTTTTGATCGTTCCGATCGTTTTGGCCATTTTGGTCATTCAAGCCATTTTGGTCGTTTTGGTAATTTTAGTAATGTTGGTCATGTTGGTCGATTTGATCAATTTATTAATTTGGTCATTTTGGTGTTTTAAGTCGTTTTGGCAATTTTGGTTGATTCAGTCATTTTTATCGTTTTGATCGTTTTAGTCGTTTTGAGGTTTTCAGTCGATTTGACCATTTTGGTCATTTTTATCATTTTGGCGATTTTGGTCGATATGTTCATTTTTGTCGTTTTGGCCGTTTGGGTTGACTAATTCATTTTTTTAATCGATTTGGCATTTTGGTCAATTTAGTCATTGTGGTCATCATGGCCATTTTGTCAATTGGGTTGTTTTAGTCATTTTAGTTGATTTGGTCGATTTGAAAATATTAATCGATTTATTTGATTTGGTCATTTTGGTCATTTAAGTCGATATAAGCATTTTGATCGTTTTGTCCATTTTGATCGATTTGATTATTTTGATCGTTTTAGCTATTTTGATCGATTTTATGATTTTGGTCGTTTTGATCATTTCGGTCATTATGACAATTATAATCGTTTTGGTCATTTTAGTCGATTTGATCAATTTGATGATTTCTGTCGATTTGATCAATTGATTGGTAATTTTGGTCGTTTATGTCGTTTTGGCCATTTTGGTCGATCAGGTCATTTTGGTTGTTTTGATCGTTTTAGTCGATTTTGATATTTTGGTCGATTTGATTATTTTGGCCGTTTTGGCCACTTATGTTGATTTCGTCATTTCGGTCGTTTTGAACAGTTCTGGATTATTGTTTAAAAGGTCTAATAAACCAAATTTTCAAACTGGAAATTTGGTTTATTGGACCTTTTCAAAAAAAAAAAAAAAAACAAAACACCAGAGTTAGTCAACTTGGTTATTTTGGCCATTTTGATTGATTTGATCTTTTGGTCGCTTTGGGCAATTTTGTCGACACATTTTGTTCGTTTTGATAATTTTGGTCAATCCGGTCATTAAAATTGTCAATTAGTTTGCGAAAGGTGTACATCTACTTGTCTGTGATTGGTGTGAAATAATGAAGATCTGACAATCCTACCAAAACTTACGTGCACTTAAATGTTATTTATTCACGAAATCACTATCTTAAGGTTTGTGGGGAAGGCAATTTTTTTATCAAGGCAATTCACCAAATTTCATTGTGCAGCATCCATAAATAACACAATTGCTTAAATGTTCACTCCTGCAATCCAACAAATCGTTCTAACTCGTTAATTAGCACATTCTTCCCGAAACCCCTCGAGAGCAAGAGTTCTAGTTTGTGTGTGCATTCTTAGCTAATTGTTTCCCCCCCTGCTTTTGCTTCTTTCAGTAACAAACCAAAACAACAACAATAACACGATACGACACGCACCGAAATTTCTTCCGCCGAAACACCCCACTGACCATTGACTGCAAGAGCCGAGAAAGAAACGAAAGAAAGAAAAAAAAAACGTTCCCCGAAGACAATGCCGAATCGCAGCATGCTGAACCCCTTTCGCGCGTTCGCCAACACCGGCGCCTCAAAGTATACCATCGCTACATCGGCACCCGGCGGCGTCCATCATCACAGCTCCAGTGGCGCAATTGGTTAGCGCACGGTACTTATAAGACAGTACACGCGGTGCGGGCCGAAATCTCGGCGCGAGCGGCGCGTTGTTCGTGTGAGCGATGCCGGGGTTGTGAGTTCGAGCCTCACCTGGAGCAGGAACTTTTTTTTTCGTTTTGCTTTCACTTACTGAGGTTGGGGTCGTCGCACACTTTGACTCGTTTTTTTGTTGTTGTAAGTGTGTGTCATTCACCTTGACAAAGTTCTTCGGCTTATCAATGGGGTTTGGAAAAAAAGGTCGTGACGACGATGACGGCGGCCGCCATTGTATGCATAGTAGGCGTAGGCTCGCATGACAGTCACACGCATCGCGTCAAAGCCTACTGTTTGGCTTGAGTGATGTGTGTGTGTGTGTGCGCGCGCGATGATGATGAGACCCCGACAATTAGCTGCAACAATTATTACGAAAGATCGTTGTCGTGTGAGTTTACCCATCCCATTGGGCTTTGGCGCAGCGCGTGTGTGTGTGACGCAATTATGGCGACGACGACGACGACGACGAAGATGACGCTTGACGACAGGTTAAATTGTACACACAAAAAGTGGACTGCCTAGAATAGTCGCGGCTGAGAACATACACACAGCGAGAGAGAGAGAGACAAATGCGTGGGGATTTTCCCAGATTAGAGTGATGTTCTAGGGAGTGTCTCTCGGGTGGGAACGTTAAAGGGCGAGTATCACAAACGAATGGCATTTGTTGTGAATATGTGTGTGTACCAGGAATAGAGTTATCTACGTGCACATGTATTGCGTGTACGTACACGAAAAAGATTGAGGTTAAATTTTGTACCGGCCAGCAAAACAAATGACGGGCTAGTGTGCGTGAGATCGGGCTTAGATAACTCTATTTAGCTCTGATTAGAATAGAATGGCGCGACACGAATCTACAAGTTGATGGAATGTGCGTGTGTGTGTCCGTGATTTGACATGCGACTTTTGTGTGGGGATGAGTTTGACTAATTAATATGATTATAGGGACTGGTGTGAATATTAAGTTGGTCCAGGGAGTATTTTGATGCTATTGTTAGCAAACAAAGTAGATGATGTTCATTTAATATGCATTCAGCTTTTCAAACGTAGTGAAACTCACGAATTGAAATTCCACTATTTTTAAACATTTCGAACATTTTGACTTTTTATGTTTTTTTCCGGTAACTTATTCAATATTATTGCAACTATACTTTCAAATTTATCAATAATCATATAACTAGTCAATTTGGTCGTTTGTGCCGACTTGGTCGCTTTAACCATTTTGGTCGTTTAAGTAATTTTCGATTTGGCAATTTTGGTCAATTTGGTCATTTTGGTCGATTTGGCCGTTTCGGTCGTAATTTTAGTCGATTCGCTCATTTTGGTCGTTTTGGCCAGCATGGACGATTTGGCCGTTTTGGTCCTTTTTGTCATTTTGGCCGTTTTTTTTGTCATTTTGGTCGATTTGGTCATTTTGACCAATTTGATCGTTTTGACCATTTTGATCGATTTGACAATTTTGATCGTTTTGGTCATTGCGGTCTTTTTATTCGTTTTGGTCGATTTGATCATTTTGGTCATTTTGATCGTTTTGGCCAATTTGGTTGTTTTGTCCATTTTGGTCGATTTGAAAGTTTTGGTATTTTGGTCATTTTGGTAATTTCGATCGTTTTGGTCGTTTTGGCAATTTAGGTCATTTTGGACATTTTGACCGTTTCAGTCGTTATGGTCATTTTGGCCGTTTTGATCAATTTGGCTGTTTTGGTCGTTTTGGCAATTTTTATCGTTTTGGTAATTTTGGACGGTTTGTTTTTTTTGTCGATTTTTTGTCGATTTTGATTGTTTGGCAATATCGGTCATTTTGGTCGTGTTTAGATTTGACCGTTTTGGTCGTTTTGGCTATTTTGATCGTTTTGGTAATTTTGAACAATTCAGTAATTTTGGTCGTTTTGGTAATTTTGGTCGATTTGATTATTTTGATCGTTTTGACAATTTTGATCATTTGGGTCATTTTAGTCATTTTGGCATTTTTTTTAAATTTTATTATTTTGGTCATTTTGGTTGTTAAGATAGTTTTGGCAATTTTGGTCACATTGGTCGTTTTTGTAATTTTGGCAATTTCGGTCGTTTTGGTCGTGTTGACAATTTTTTTTTTTTTGATAATTTTGGACGTTTTGATTATTTTGGTCACTTTAGTCGTTTTGTTCTATTTATTTTTTTTGTCGTTTTGACCATTTTGATCATTTTGATCGATTTGACCATTTTGTTTGTTTTTACCATTTTGGTCGATTTGATCGTTTTGGTATTTTTGATCATTTTGGTAATTTCGGTCGTTTTGGTCGTTTAGGCAAGTTCTCTTAATTTCGGTCGATTTGACCAGTTTGGTGATTTTGGTCGATTTGGGCATTTTGGTTGTTTTGACCATTTTTGTCGATTTAGTCGTTTTGGCAATATTGATCGTTTTGATCGATTGTTGAGTAGTTTTGGTCGCTTTGGGAATTTTGGTCAATTTAATCGTTTTGGTCATTTTTGTCGTATTGGTCGTTTATTTCCGTTTTGGTCGTTTTTTTCGTTTTGGTCGTTTTGATCATTTTTATCATTTTGATCGTTTTGGTCAATTTGGTTGTTTTGACCATTTTGGTCGATTTGATCGTTTGGGTAGTTTTGGTCATTTTGGTAATTTCGATCGTTTTGGCAATTTCGGTCATTATGGTCATTTTGGTCGCTTTGATCAATTTGGCTGTTTTGGTCGTTTTGACCATTTTGATCGCTTTGGTAATTTTGATTGTTTGGCAATATCGTTTTTGATTCGTTTTTTTTTTTATAATTTTTGTCGTGTTTACAATTTTGGGCGATTTGGCTGATTTGGTCGTTTTGGCAATATTGATCGTTTTGGTCGATTCGGCTGTTGGTCGTTTTGGCTATTTTGATCGTTTTGGTAATTTTGGACAGTTTAGTTATTTTGGTCGTTTGGTATTTTTTTCAATTTATCGTTTTAGTCATTTTGGCCGTTTTGGTCTTTTTATTCGTTTTGGTCATTTTGACCATTTTGATCATTTTTATCGTTTTGGCCATTTAGTTTTTTTACCATTTTGGTCGATTTGATCGTTTTGGTCGTTTTGGCAAGTTTTCTTAATTTCGGTCGATTTGGCCGTTTTGGTCAATTTGGCCGTTTTAGGCGTTTTGGCTATTTTGATCGTTTTGGTAATTTTGGACAGTTTAGTAATTTTGGCCGTTTTGGTCACTTTGATCATTGGCTATTATGGTTGTTTGCATTTGATCATTTTGGCATTTTTGGTAATTTTGGTGATTTTGATCGTTTTGGTCGTTTTGGCAATTTTTTCTTAATTCCGGTCGATTTGCTCGTGTTGGTTATTTTGGTCGATTTGGCCATTTTGCTTGTTTTGACCATTTTGGTCGATTTGGTCGTTCCGGCATTTTTAGTCATTTTGGCAGTTTCGGTCGTTTTGGCATTTTTTCACAATTTCGGTCGTTTTGGTCGTTTTGACCGTTATGGTCATTTTGATTAGTTTGGCTGTTTTGGTTGTTTTGACCATTTTGACCGTTTTGATAATTTTGATGTTTGTCAATATCGGTCATTTTGGTCGTTTTTATAATCATGGTCATTTTGGTCGATTTTGCCGTTTTGGTCGTTTTGGCAATATTGATCGTTTTGGTTGATTTTGCCGTTTTGGTCGTTTTGACTGTTTTGATCGTTTTGGCAATTTTGGATTATTTAGTAATTTTAGTCGTTTTGGTAATTTTGGTCAATTCGATCATTTTGATCGTTTTGATAATTTTGATCATTTTGGTCATTTTGTTCGTTTTTTGTCGATTTTACCGTTTAGGTTTTTTTTTCTATTTTGATCTGTTTGGTAATTTTGATCGTTTTGGTTCTTTTGTTCGTTTTTGGTCTTTTTGGCCGTTTTGGTTTTTTATTTATTTTTGTCGTTTTGTTAATTTTAAAGGATTTGATTGATTTGATTAAATTTTTATTTTTGGTCGTTTTGGTCGTGTTTACCATATTGGTCTTTTTGATAATTTTGGACGTTTTGGTTATTTTGGTCATTTTGGTCGTTTAGGTCGTTTTGGCCGTTTTGGTATTTTTTCCGTTTTGGTCATTTTGGTCGTTGTGGCTATTTGTTTATTTTTGTCGATTTGATTGTTTTGATAAAAAAAATGTTTTTGGTCGTTTTGGTCAATTTTGTAAACGCTTGAAATTTATCAAAATTCAAAACGTTGTGTGTTAAAAAATTCCTTGAATAAAATTTAACCATAATATTTTCTCATTCAAATCGAGCTGAGAAGTTTTATTTTTCGTCGTGTAAGATTTGGATTGCGACGGTTTCGGTATGATTTCTAAAAATCAAAAACATATTAGCACATATAAGCATTTATTAGCATTATTAGCATTAGCATAATGCAGTTAATTTTGTATCATGTTTATGTCAAGATGTACTGGGGTAGACTTTTGTTTTGTTTTCAGATGATTGCATCTAGGTTTTCATGAAAAAAATAAAAAAATCAAAAGTTATTTAAAGTTACTTCGGCATTTTTGAAAGAAGTTTGCACAAACTTTGAAAAATAATAGCAAAGGCCTGAAATGTTGCATAATTTTCAAAATATAAATTTCTACTCATTTTCATCTCTTTCCTTCCATTTCAGAAGACAAATCTCCCTTTTGTACAACATTGTAGCAACTATTATTCCTCAACCACGCCCACCCCTCTCCTAGCCACCGCGCATTTTCCACGTGAATACGCATCTCATCCAAATGCGCGCGTGAGTGAGTCGCGCGCGCAATTCTCCAATTAATAATTCAATTGTGCGCCGCTGCCATTTTCCCAAACCCTAACACACAAAGCTCACGGCGTAGGAATTACAGCATCATTGGTCGCCCATGAAAACTTTGGAAAGAAAGAAAAAACAGTCAGCTGGCTGGAAAAGTGCATTGTACCATCTTCAGTATTAACCCTTGATATTTGATTTGATTTGAAGATTTCATTAAACTTTGTAATCTATGTTTTTTTTTCAGGCAAAAGACAAATTGCAATTTAAATTCAACTTTTTGAAGCAATCCTAGAAAAAGAATTAAAATGGCACTTGCGGGTTACTTAAGCCCTCCCTCGCACATGTTTGTTGACGTACTACCCATGTGTGGGTGGTTGTGTCGATTTGAACCTGCGAGTCGCACTTTCATTTTTCGCCAATTATTCAAATTAAGAAGCCTCCGACGGAAAATCACACTCACCCAGCCATGAAAAGGAAAATGGGCGCCCCATTCGACTGCGCTGATGATGGGAACGTTCACGTGATGTGGATGCACCCCCGCCAGAAGCATCGGCAGACATGTGACTTTCCAACCCCAAAGATGACTTAATAGCAATTTTGTTGCAGCAGAGATAGACTGTACGCTGTGTGATGAAATTGAGTGAAGGGTTGAGCAGAGAACCACAACAACAAAAAAAGTGTCAGATGCACAGACTTTTCCAGCGAAAAGAAGCTCTTGATTTTGTGAAAAGCCAACCTCGTCTGAATGTCTGTGACCAGAGGGTGGGGAAGAGCGAAGGTTGCCCTTCAATCAACTCGGCCAAGTCCAAACATTTGGATGACCAAAGGCTTGGGGCCAGCACCACCACAGCTCGTGTTTTCCAACCTTTTTCTGATTCAATTTCCAGCAAATCAGTTGCAGATTTTTCCGAAATGGACGGAAAAATTGCAATTTGATGGACGTTGTCGCTTTGAGCCAAAGTCAGAAGTTTTGATGTTCAACCGTTCCAATGTTGAAGGTTACGTTATTTTCGTAAAATTCAATATAACTTTTTTTTAAGCAAACGATTTTCGTCTTGCCCCACTCTCCCCTAACTTTAAACAAATATAATGAATAAGATGCACCATATTCATATTTTTTTCTTATTTTTTATATTCATATTTTTTCAGTTTTGTATTGTTAGTGAGGGGTTAATTCTCTAAAAACTCACACAGAATCGGAAAAAGTTGCCTCGAACCATTTTCGATTTGCGTGAAACTTTGTCCTAAGGGGTTACTTTTGCCCCTGATCACGAATCCAACGCCCGTTTTTTTGATATCTTATGACAGAGGGGCGGTACGACCCCTTCCATTTTTGAACATGCGAAAAAAGAAACGTTTTCAATAATTTGCAGCCAGAAACGGTGATGAGATAGAAATTTGGTGTCAAAGTGACTTTAATGTAAAATTAGACGCCCGCTTTGGTGGCGTACTCAGATTTCCGAAAAAAAAAACATATTTTTCATCGAAAAAAACACAAAAAAAGATTTAAAGATTATCCCGTTTTCCTTTACTCGACTGTAATTTTTTTTGGAAGATGTCCTTTTAAGGGAAATTCAATGTACTTTTCGAATTTTCAATGACCCAGAAGGGTCATTTTTCATTTTGAACCTATTATTTAATTTTAAAATTTCGTGTTTTTTCTAACATTACATGGTTTTTTTTAAGTGTAATAATGTTGTACAAAGTTGTAGAGCAGACAATTACAAAAAAATTGATACAGATACATAAGGGGTTTACTTATAAACATCACGAGCTATCGAGATAATACACAAAAATTAAAAAAAAATCCTTTTTGTGTTTCTCTTTGTTTCGTCGTTCGTGTCTGCCGCGGGTGCCGATGAACGGCCATGATTGACGACGGCCAACTTTTTCAAAACCTTTTTTCGTAAAATCGCGATAACTCGTGATATTTATAAGCAACCCGCTTATGTACATTTATTAAAAAAATTGTAATTGTCTGCTTTACAACTTTGTAGAACATTATTACACTCTAAAAAATTACCCTGAAAAGTTAGAAAAAACACGAAATTTTAAAATGAAACATTTTGTTCTAAATGAAAAAATGACCCTTCTGGGTCAATGTAGATTCAGAAATTACATTAAATTTCCCATAAAATGACATGTTCCAAAAAATTTTACAGTCGAGTAACGAAAAATGGGAGAATTTTAAAAACTTTTTTAGTGTTTTTTTCGATGAAAAATACGTTTATTCGGAATTCTGAGTACGCCATCAAATCGGGCGTCTAATTTTACATAAAAGTCCCTTTGACACCAAATTTCTATCTCATCACCGTTTTAGGCTGCAAATTGTTGAAAAACACCTCTTTTTTCGCATGTTCAAAAATGGAAGGGGTCGTTCCGCCCCTCCGTAACGATATATCAAAAAACGGACGTTGGATTCGTGATCAGGGACAAAACTTATCCCTTAATTCATTCATTATTTATTTATACATGTAGAGTAAGGACTGCTCCTTTTCAATTACTACAATTAGAGTTCGAGAGTGTGTAGTTCTTCTTCTTATTATATGGCTTTGCCAACTTAACCACTAACAGCGCTTGTTAATTTCTCATGCCAAACCAGTTTATGCATTCTTTTCGGAACTCAATCGGTGAATGTATATTTTTAATGGAGATAGGAAGCTGGTTCCAATTAGCAACGCCCCTAACAAAAAAGCTTTCATTGTAATGTGATGATCTGTGCTGTGGTATTATATAATTTCTTGTTCGTGTACTGCGAGAATTTAAAAGTTTATCAACTAGATATCTAGGGGTAGAAGTATTAATTATTTTAAACAGAGTAAGACATGACCTGAGCTCATAAAAGTTATTAAAAGAACAGCCAAGTAAATTATGCTGGAGGTGAGAAACCCTGTCATATCTTGATAGATTATAGACATAACGTACACACGCGTTTAAGGCAACACGTAATTTATTAATAGAATTAGCTGCAGCATTAAGAAAAAGTACATCACCATACATAAAATGCGGAAGTAGGAGAGATTTGAACAGTTTGAGCTTTGTTTGTATTGGCAACATACTTGAAGTCATTCTTCGATGCCTGAGGCCGTTGTAGATTTTTCTACATTGCCCATTTATATGACAATCCCATTCAAGATTATTTTGCATTATTATTCCAAGATTAGACGCCTCAGTTACATATTCAATAACATTTTGTTCAAAAATAATCTCAGGTAGGGTAGAAACTCCTCTGTTCCGAGAAATGAACATGACTTTGGTTTTAGAAGGATTGATCGGCAACAAATTACGGGTAGACCAGCGGAGAATTTCACACAAATCATCATTTAAAAGCCTTGCCATTTCAGTGACGGGCCGAGAATTTGAAGCTAAATACAGTTGAACGTCGTCAGCAAATATATGAATCATGCAATTCTTGAGAACGGTTGGAAGATCGTTTATAAAAGTGAGAATAAAATTGGACCAAGAATTGAACCTTGAGGTACTCCAGAAATTATATCAATGGGAATAGATAAAGTGCCGCCAGACAAAACAGATTGAGATCTTCCTGTTAAATAAGACTGAATTAGTTTAGCAGCTTCTATAGAAAAGTTATATTTTAATGATAGTTTGTTAATTAATTTAGAGTGAGAAATGCGATCAAACACTTTGGAAAATCTATAAACAATAAAAGTGCTACTCCTTTGCGATCTATAACTTTTAGTATATCATCATGCACTTTAAGTAACGCTGTAGTTGTACTGTGTTTAGATCTAAATCCAGATTGAAATCTATGTAAATAATCAAAGTTATTTAGATAAGTTTGTATTTGAGCTTTCAAAATTTTTTCAAAAGCTTTTGAAAGAGCAGGTAAAATACTAATGGGGCGCAAATTGTCCAAGGCCAGACTTCTTGGTTTCTTTTTAACTGGTATAATTTTTGCTGACTTCCAAGCTCTTGGAAATTTTGAAGTTGAAATGGCTAAATTAAAAATATATGTTATTTTATCTACAATTAAAGGTAATATTAGCTTAATAAATTTAAGTGGTATTTGGTCAAGACCGATAGCATCGGACTTCATAGAACTAAGCGCTAGGATAACATCATTTATATCTACCGTTGAAAATTTAAAGCCATTGTTATTTGGCAGCAAGGTATGAGGAGGCGTATTATCTTGCGTAAAATTAGAACTAAAATGGTAATTTATTTCATTGTTTGAATTCAAAAATTGCTCTACACGAGGTTGTTTACTTTTGACATTAATAACTTTAAGTTTCTTCCAGAGAACTTTACTGGATTCTGCAGTGTTTAATCGATTAGCGACGTATTTTGATTTGGCAATATTGATTAAGTTAGTAACCCTATTCCGAAGCCTTTTAAACTCATCAAACCTTAAAGTACTTCTATCCGCTTTCCATAAGCCATAAGCCAGATCCCTTTCAATCATAGCTTTGAGTATGTCATTGTTGAACCATGGGTTTTTCTTGGTATATATTTACATAAAGGAACAAAATTTTCAAAAAGTTGTTTAATATTTACATTAAAGAAATCAAGAGCAATCTCAGAATCAGTGATTGAATACAATAGATTCCAATTTATAGAAGCCACAGCATGATCTAAGGCTTGAAAATTAATTTTGTTATAATTTCTAAATAAACTAAAGTTTGATGTATTTGATGTGTTCAGATTTAAAGTTGAGAATATTATGTCATGTCTCGAAAAACACGAAGCAGAAACTTGATTGAATTTTAGAACAAAATCTGGATCATTTGTTAGAAGGAGATCAATCATTGAACTTCCTCCATAATGAAAATGAGTAGGTAGAGTATTTATGCAACTTAATCCATAGGTATCAGTAACATTTAGAAAATTGTCTGTAAGAGTACAAGATTTTCTGATATCAGTATTGAAATCACCTATAAAAATTATTTTATTGTAATGTAGAGAATGATCTGCTAGCTTTTGAGAAAGAACAGTTGCACAATCAACTCTCGGGGGATTATAGAAAACACCAAGTAAAACTTTTTCACCTGCAATTTCCATCTCAAAAAGCATAAATTCAGTTATATTATTAGATTCATTTTTGGAACATGACAAAATTTTGCAGTTAATACCCGTTTTAAAATACACACAAATACCACCTCCACGAGTTTGCATGTTTCTATCATGTCTCACTAATTTGTATCCATCAAGGGATATTAATTCATCTTCAATTTTTTCAGTAAGCCAAGATTCAGTAACACAAATTATGTTCGCTTTACTATTAGTAAAACATTGCTTAAATTCTTCAAGCTTGCTCAAACCTCTCGCACATAAACTTTGGACATTTAAATGACATATGTTGAGCTTATCAGATTCCATTGCACAGTTCATCACAATACGGGAATGGACGAGCTTTGATTTGTATTCGGGGCTAAACCATTATTAGCCAACATCGCGAACAAATGACGGAATTAACGGTAAATGCATATTCCAGGTTGGCATTTTGAAATTAACAAAGCAAAACAATAAAGAGTGATCGTCAATCATTATTATAATCACCATTTAAGCCAATTATTACAACTTCTAACAGGGTGTGATTCATGAAGAATAGCGCAAAATGAATAGGGTAGAATAGAGAAGGGTAGTGTTGAAAGGGATAGACGGAAGAATTATACTTAAGGGCAGTCCTCAGCAGGTCAGAAGTGCAAAAACCGCCGCAAGCAGCAGCAGGGTTCAACAGCACTCGTACAGCAACAGCATCCAAAACAGCAGCAGCAGCGTTCCCAGCACACCAACAGCACGTTTGCAGCATCCAGAGATAGTACAGCAAGACTTGCAGGAAGGAAGGAGTCATGGACTAACTAAGGATAGGAGTCACGGATTAACTTGGAAGGAAAAAAGAAAAGCTTGTTCAGGAGAGGTTTAACTTTCAGGAAGGATGAAAACACCGGGATTAAGGATGGGAGTCATGGATGTTGTAGGAAGGAAGAGAGCGCTTTAAGGAAAGGGTTAATTGGTCAGCTGCTCCATTGAGAGTACTGGCCGAGCTTCATCCTCCGCACGGGTTTTCACTTGCACGAATCCATCCTTGGTGAAGACACTGTGCAGTTTGCCATCCTTCTTCAGCTTAAGAGCACTCCCTTTGATTGCTCTTGCCAGTTCCGTCAGATTTTCGTTTAGGTAGATCCGCTTGTTGATCGTGAAGCCCAGGTGTGACAGCGACAGGTTGCGCGATGAGAGATATCGTCGGTAAAATTCATCTCGTGCAGCTCTGAAGGTAAACTGGAGCAGCAACGGGGGAGCAGCGCCGTCAGCGATTGGAAGACGAGCCAGCCTTTTTGTGTATATCAACGGACGATCTTGATCGCTGTAACCCAGGGCAAGCGAAACACTCCTAACGTAATTTGAGATGTTTTCCGAAGACTGGTACGGCACACCAGACAGCAGCAGATCGTTTAGTTTACCGCAAATGAGGATCCGTTCATAGTTGAGGCTGACGTTGTCCTGGGTTTTGGATAGTTCAGCAGACAGCTTGTTGACATTGTTGGTGCATTCGGCTTTGAATTGCTGCATGTCGTCGCGAAGAACAGCAAATTCAGACTGCAGATCCGTCTTACAGCATTCAATCCTCTCGTTGGTTTCCTCAAACATAGATTTCATTCGAGAAAAGAGCTGGTCCAGGGATTGAACCGGCTCATCCTCCGAGTCTGATTTGGTCAAGTCTTCCCTCGATCGCTTGAAGCTCATCGTTGGTTTTGTTTTGATTCTGATCAAAGTAGTGTGTGTATCAGCGGGTGAACGAGAGATGAACCGTGAGTGCCACTAGGAGATTTATCGTAGCAAAATGGCGTGGCCTGGGTAGAAGATGATGGCTCGTTTCGGCAAAACTTTATCGCCCACAACTCCACAACAAGTAGACGATCTGCACGTACTCCAGGAACCACAGCTGCTTCGGATAGAACGTCACAACTCCAAAACACGATACGGTCAGAAATCCGGTTTAAACTCGGTTAAATCTTCATCCGAATCACAGACAATAAAGTCACTCTTTATCTGAGCACATCCCACAGCACAAATCCTTACGACAAAGTTTCACGCAAATCGAAGAGGGGTCGGGTCAACTGCTGTATGAGTTGGCGGAGAATTGCCCACCAAGTACACCAACGAGTAGAGCAACATTTTGTGAACATTTCTGTTTTTTTTTTTAACTTTTACCAAAAGTTATTCTATTCCTTTTACAAACGTTTAAAAAAAATATTTCCCAAATGTATTCTAATCAGACGATAATGCATTGGACCACGTTAATTTTCTATTTTCAGCTTAGTTCTTTTTTCTTCCAGCGCTCTTTCGGGTCTGCTTAGGGTAGTCAATGGTGATGAAATTTAGAGCGAACAATTACGAAAAGTAACATTTATAGGAAAAATCATCACTGGCACACTCCAACAGGCGCTGCTGGTGGTGTTGGTGGTCACCCTTTATTCTTGATTTCCCTTCGCTTCTCTCTCGGTTTTCTTCAGCCTTCGATTGGAATAGGTCGTCAAAATTCAAACGTCAAAAGACTTGGCGCGTTTATTTTTTTGATGGCGCTTGCTAATTATTTACATGTTTCGGGATTATTTTTCAAGTGAGTGATCAACTAATGGGCAAAAGAACATGTTGCCGGTAGTTGGAAGCAATTTCATATCTTAAGCGCTTTGAAATCGTTAGCGCAAGTGAAAATATATTGATGGCGGCTTTCGTTAAGCGGTTCAGCTCTCATCTTGCGTGTGGATGTGTGTGCCAACAAAATGATGAGAAATGGTCTCGCAAAATAGAAATTATGTTCAAAATTGCATCAAATTTGATCTTTTTGGTCAGTAAGTGGCATACATTTGCGTGTATTTTTGGATCTTTAATCGAGCATAAAACTCTTTTTATGACGTGTTTGATTGGAAAGGGTATGTTTCCCCTATTTGCTACAAAATCACTTCCCCATACAAATCTGATCGATTTGGTGCATTCTGAAAAAATGTAGATTTGGACAAACTATACCCCTTCGTTTTTTTCCATGCAATAGTGAACAAAAAGTGCCAATTTTTGAGCTATAGGGCAAAACAGGCGTTTAGTTTCTTGCAAATTGTAATTGTGTACGAATAGTTTCAGTGCCATTCCGATTTTGGCAACATTTTTTCAATTTTCCCGATTGACTTTTAAAACATACATTAATTAGCTAAAATTTAATTATTTTTGATGCAAATAATATGTATTATCATAAATCGTTTTTTTTTTATGAAAATCCAAAAATCATCTATTGCGTTCATGAGAGATTTTTTTTATATTCCCTTAAACCACACCCATCATTATGAAGGGTTGACGTTGTTCTTAAAAAAGCAGTTTTCAAGATTTCCTGATTTTGGGTTGATTTTGGGCACATCCCTTTTTTAGCAACATAAAAATCACGTCCTGTTGCCAAAAACAAGAAGGCACTGTACCTAAAAAAATAGCAGGAGTTCAAGATTAGATAATTTCAATATATTCTTCGCAAAAATACGACTTTTTCAACTTTGTGAAATTTTGAAGAATTTCAATTTGTTGAATTCACGATTAAGCTATTCTTCAGATTTAAGAAAATGAACTTTCTAAAACATCTTCAAAATGAGGCTGTTGCACATCTACACAAAAAAAAAATAAAAAAAAACCAAAAAATTGGTGAAACTAAATTGTGGTTTTCACCTTATAGGAAATTTAGATATTTCATAAAAGCTTCGGCAAAATTTTATTTTTGGCAGTTTACTAAAAATTTCTCTTTTGTACTAAGTTTGCTGGGATTCCTATCTAATCGGAACAAGAAAGCTCACGGGCATTGAAATGTTATTAATAATTCCTGAAAATTATAAAAATTGCAAAATTTTTATCAAATTGTCTTTTAACATATTTTTGTATTTTGAACCAAATTAAATAAAAAATTACGTAACATGTAATTTTCTCACCACTATTTAAAAAAAAACAATTATACAGATATTCAAAATTAAATTACTCAAACTGCTTTGCACCTTCTTTCATTATTTTACATTATTAAATATTACAATTTTGTTTATTAAAGAACATTTTTTATGCGTTACTGCAAACAATCAAATTTATGTTCACTTGAAATTACAATAGATTAGCAATTAATATTTCGTTAAAATATTTTAATGATCATATGTTTAAAAATAAGTTTTTAATTTGGCATGCATATTTTACCACTATTTTAGAAATCTTTAAGAGTGTTTCAATTAACAATCTAGGCTTATATACACTGCACTCAGTGCACTGAGGAGCAATTTAACAGTAAATCATTTTAAATTTTGTGGCTTTTCACAAATTATTATAATTTCACAAATAAAAGAGGTAAAGTTCCCTAGTTATTGCTTGAGTATTAAAACCAGGATGTAACAAAAATGACTTTTTGGCGGGCTTTCTGGGGTTTGTTCCGGTGGGCATACTGAGCCCAAATCCCAAATATGAGCTTGATTGGACGTAACAGGAGCTGGCGCTCCACCTTTTAATTTTAAATGGAATTTAACCCGTAAAAATACTTTTTTCAAAAATGTCTATTTTTGAGGCACCGGCACCCGGCAAAATCAAATGGCGTCACGGGCGTCGCGAGTTGCGACGCATATCTTTTTTGCCGGGCCGATTTTTCGAAAAAATGCCAAACTTTGAAGTTCTTTACCGAGCTCCAGGGTGCTCCAAATGTTATATATACCAAAAGATGCGCAAGGATCTGGCCTACACGCTAGTGATGTTTTTGGTCAACGCATTGGTGGCCAAAGTGCCTCAAAAATAGACATTTTTGAAAAAAATGTATTTTTACGGGTTAAATTCCATTTAAAATTAAAAGGTGGAGCGCCAGCTCCTGTTACGTCCAATCAAGCTCATATTTGGGATTTGGGCTCAGTATGCCCACCGAAACAAACCCCTGAATGCCCGCCAAAAAGTCAATTTTGTTACACTCTAATAAATACCCTTCTTTTCCAAAGTTTTCATCCAAATTTAATTTGAGGCTTCCAAACAGTTTTTTTTACTTTATTACTTTTTAACAATTGTTTCGTGGCTGCCTCAATATTTTTTCAATTAAATATACTTTTGGATAGTTGGATACTTGTTTGCCTTGAAAAATAAATAAAAATGTGAGTTTATTCTTAATCCTATTAACATTCCAACGCCCAAGGCTCCAAAAAAGTTGGAACGGTAACTTCAACTCGCTGGTTCTCGGGCCTAACTCAACCAATCAAGATGATTCTTCTTTCCAGTGATTTGTTAGGATGTCTAGAATATTCTAGAACTTTCCAGATTTTAATTTGATAAAATCTGTGATTTTT
Source organism: Culex quinquefasciatus (assembly GCF_015732765.1). Lineage (NCBI taxonomy): Eukaryota > Metazoa > Arthropoda > Insecta > Diptera > Culicidae > Culex > Culex quinquefasciatus. The sequence continues at coordinate 25,571,828 of NC_051863.1, forward strand.
GCGATCAAAAATATCGTTTTTTTTCGCGCGTAAAAAAAAAATCGCCAAAAATTCCGCGGAGGTAGTCTTTTTAAAAAAGGTGGAACGATGTTTTCGGTCGCAGAAATTACAGATTTGATCAAATTAAGTTCTGCAAAGTTCTAGAATCATCTAGACATCCTAACAAATCACTGGAAAGAAGAGTCATCTTGATTGGTTGAGTTAGGCCCGAGAACCAGCGAGTTGAAGTTACCGTTCCACCTTTTTTGGAGGCTTGGGCGTCCGTGTAAGTTGGACATGCGTTGGGCGTTCCAGTTTTAATGTCATCGTTTCACCTGTATTGCTTTAGTTGAAAATTGAGTTAGGATTAAACTAAATTGAGTTCAACAAAAATTGATGAAAATTAAACAAATCCACAAAACACAACCAAAAACGTGCGCTCTTTTGTTCTCAAAACAAAACAAACCAAAAAAAACACGTGGCAACCGTCCCACCTCTCCACGTGGACAATCCCTTCCACTGCGCCGCATTCGCTCGCAGCCGTATTTGTTCCCGCGCGTCGTCCCCGTCTGTAATTAAATTTTCATCCTTAATTTATTGCCCCGCTCATTGTTTTTACGATCACTGCTCTGCGCTCGGTTGCCCTCAATTGGGACGACACGGAGTCGCCGTCGTCCTTTTCCAGCCGCACCTTTCCGCTTTTGTCATCACGGAGTCGTTTGATCATTTCACGTCCTTTTTTTTGTATTTTCGACCACGGCAGATGATGGAAATGGTTCGGGAACAAACAGCTCGAAAACAAAAGGGCGGAAAATGTGTGTAGGTCTCACTTTGTTTTCTCAAATGGTTTTTCGCGCTCGTGTTTTGTTTTAGCTCTTTTTGTTTGGGTTGGGGTGTTTACTGGGTAGGGAACCTGTCACTAAGAGGTGAAATGGATCTTGCAGGTTCTAGCTTCTATACTATCCCATAATTTCACTGCCGGCCTGTTGGAATTGGTCACTTCTAATAAGTAGATTTGACTTGGAAATTTGAGCAATTTCTATAGCTTAACCTTCTTTCATCCCAAATCCTTAGTTTCTTCTCCTTATACGAGACCCGCTGTTCAGATGGCAGTGGTCAACGCTGTCGCAGGCCGTCCAGCACGATAATTGATGTGTAGAACATATGTATTTTGGTAATTCGGTTCCCGGTACTCCCGACGTTCTGAACCCTATTCAGAGCAAGAAAACCATCCTCCAAAATCAGACATGTGCTCGGCCTAACGAAGATCGATTAGAATTTATCGATCCCAGGTTCGACCAGCCTGCGCGAAAGGTGGTGTCTAAGGCCCTGACCAACACACAGTTGTCGCAAGAAGTGACCTTGGACACCGTGGACTTGGGCAACCTGAGAGGCGACGACTCTCCACGTGGTCGTCCGTTAATGGTCATAATTTGGCGTTGAGATGTTGCCCAACGATCGGCCAAAAGCGTGCCAATTGGAGACCCGATGCTGAAGACGCCGCAATTGGCCGACTCCGCCCTCCACGAGACACGTGCTGGGTAGACGATTGATGGGAGGGGGCTTATTGTAGGTTAGGTTTGGTGTTGACTCACATGTCTTGCATTAGGAGGTCTGAAAATTTGTTTCTTTTTTCTCAATCATCAAAATCCATGAATCTCTCTAAAGGCAAAAGAAAGATGATCCATGTGCCAAAACGAGGTTGCCCAAACGTCAGAAAGGAAAGGCGGAAGCCTTCCGCTATCACGTGGTTCCCACAATTTTCCCCCCGAGCGCGCGCTTAAGACGTCGAAAATCGACGTCGTCGGCGGGGCTTTTGGAGAAGTGGTCCCAAAACAGGGGATTCGCCAGCAATAAGTGGAAAACAACAACAGCAACGCAAATCGATTGCGGTTCGGAGAGGCACGTGAGTTTTTTGAACAATTGTCGAATTTCGTGCTTTTTTAACTGTGCACTGTGTGACTGCCGATGGGGATGAGCGGCATCAAAAATTGCAACCTATAACCAGCAGCAAAAACAACAACATTGTGCCGTCAACCAATTTCGAAGATTTTCTAGGGATGCTTAAAAATTAGAAAAGACTGCAATAAATCTACATTTTAAATTAAAACATATTTTTTTTGTTTTTTTTTTGTTTTTTGTCTTTTTTTTCTTTTTCGTCTTTTTTTGTCTTTTTTGTCTTTTTTGTCTTTTTTGTCTTTTTTGTCTTTTTTGTCTTTTTTGTCTTTTTTGTCTTTTAAGTCTGTTTTGTTTGTTTTGTCTTTTTTGTCTTTTTTGTCTTTTTTTGTCTTTTTTGTCTTTTTTGTCTTTTTTTGTCTTTTTTGTCTTTTTGTTTTTTTGTCTTTTTGTCTTTTTGTATTTTTGTCTTTTTGTCTTTTTGTCTTTTTGTCTTTTTGTCTTTTTGTCTTTTTGTCTTTTTGTCTTTTTGTCTTTTTGTCTTTTTGTCTTTTTGTCTTTTTGTCTTTTTGTCTTTTTGTCTTTTTGTCTTTTTGTCTTTTTGTCTTTTTGTCTTTTTGTCTTTTTGTCTTTTTGTCTTTTTGTCTTTTTGTCTTTTTGTCTTTTTGTCTTTTTGTCTTTTTGTCTTTTTGTCTTTTTGTCTTTTTGTCTTTTTGTCTTTTTGTCTTTTTGTCTTTTTGTCTTTTTGTCTTTTTGTCTTTTTGTCTTTTTGTCTTTTTGTCTTTTTGTCTTTTTTGTCTTTTTTGTCTTTTTTGTCTTTTTTGTCTTTTTTGTCTTTTTTGTCTTTTTTGTCTTTTTTGTCTTTTTTGTCTTTTTTGTCTTTTTTGTCTTTTTTGTCTTTTTTGTCTTTTTTGCAGGGTTGCGAATGAGCGAGCGCTCACGGAAGGCTTGCTCGCTCCAGCTGGAGCGTGAGTTTTTATCAGGTAGCTCGTGCTCGCTCACGCTCGCCGGAGCGTTTTGCGCTCACGTGAGCTGGTGAGCCAAAGTAGGTAGTTCTTATTTCCTGTTGAAGCATTTGCCTGTTTGAAACGAAGTTTCTAGAACTATCTCAGCACAGGCAGCAAAAACAAACAAATAAAAGTAGGAAATGAAATGGATTTGATCAGCGAACCAAAATTTACGTTCTATTTAAAAGCTAGACATTTTTCGAACAAGGAACAAAAACTAAATTCATAATGTAAAAACATTCATTGACGTGAAGAGATGGACTGTTTGTTCACAAATCAAATCCATATTGGACCATTGTGGTTATGTACAACAATATTTACAATTTATGTATATTTTATTTATTTTTAAATATTTTTTTAAACAGTTACAATCATCCATGTTCAAAAAATCATATACAACTTGTAATTGAATGTTTTCAGAGGTTTGGTTGCGAAATTGTTGAATAAAATCCACTTGTTGGAAGAAGAGCCAACCTTTTCGTGGTTATTTCAACCCTTAGGAATTTTGAGGCATATATTTAAAAATAGAACCGTTTCAAAAATGTTACCCTTTTTTCTAGAATGTTTGCCAAATAAAGACTAACCTTATAGAAATGATTAGCCGTTTCTAATCACTGAATCACTGAAAGATTTAATAAACGGAATAACTTTTTTAAATGGTAGCTCATTTTGACCCGCAATCTGGAAATGTAATCAAAACACTGATTAGGTACATAAAAACAGTTTAATGTTATATTTTAATCAACCAAGTATTTAACCTTGATTCGAACTTACCAAAGCATAAATCCTCTTGAATCAATTCATTGTTTTGTAAGTTTTTCTAAGGTTTCAAAAAAACAACAACAAATTATTCGTTCTACAGCATTGCCTTGGCGTTCTCGATTACGAGATTCCTACTCCTACTCTAAGGTTTACAGGCCCTTTTATTTAGGCGTCTACACCCCTCCGCCCCTCTCTGCTACAATAAGACATTTAAATTGTAAAATATTTTTATGTTCGACTGTATGCCAAAAAAACTATTTGAACCTTGCGAATCCAACCTTTTATTTAAAAACATGATTGATGAAAATAAGCTATTCCAATTCATATATCATAAAATTTGTTCACAAAGTCATATTTCCACAGCCCTACTGCACCTTACGCAAAAAATCCATCTAGAATTGAAAAAAAAACTTTCTCAAAAACGTTAAATGATTAGCGACACGTCAAAAATGAGCGCTCCGTGAGCGAAATATGAGCGCGAGCGCGAGCGTGGAGCAAACGCGAGCTGAAAAAATCGGAGCAAATGTGAGCGCGGGCAAACGTGAGCTAGCTCGCACAGCGCTCCTCCTCACGAATGAGCGAAAAGTGAGCGCTTACGAGCGCGTGAGCGCGTGAGGAACGCAACACTGCTTTTTTGTCTTTTTTGTCTTTTTTGTCTTTTTTTGAGTCGTGTGGTGTTCGTTGGATCGATCGGAGAGTGAATCGACGCGCGTGAGCCCGCGGGAAAGTGGTAGAAAGTTCTCGAAATCATTGAAAAGGGGGTCGCAGTGTGCCCAGAGAAGTTGGGCCATCAGTCGTGTGGTGTTCGTTGGATCGATCGGAGAGTGAATCGACGCGCGCGAGCCCGCGGGAAAGTGGTAGAAAGTTCTCGAAATCATTGAAAAGGGGGTCGCAGTGTGCCTAGAGAAGTTGGGCCATCAGTCGTGTGGTGTTCGTTGGATCGATCGGAGAGTGAATCGACGCGCGCGAGCCCGCGGGAAAGTGGTAGAAAGTTCTCGAAATCATTGAAAAGGGGTCGCAGTGTGCCCAGAGAAGTTGGGCCATCAGTCGTGTGGTGTTCGTTGGATCGATCGGAGAGTGAATCGACGCGCGCGAGCCCGCGGGAAAGTGGTAGAAAGTTCTCGAAATCATTGAAAAGGGGGTCGCAGTGTGCCTAGAGAAGGGCCATCAGTCGTGTGGTGTTCGTTGGATCGATCGGAGAGTGAATCGACGCGCGCGAGCCCGCGGGAAAGTGGTAGAAAGTTCTCGAAATCATTGAAAAGGGGGTCGCAGTGTGCCCAGAGAAGTTGGGCCATCAGTCGTGTGGTGTTCGTTGGATCGATCGGAGAGTGAATCGACGCGCGCGAGCCCGCGGGAAAGTGGTAGAAAGTTCTCGAAATCATTGAAAAGGGGGTCGCAGTGTGCCTAGAGAAGTTGGGCCATCAGTCGTGTGGTGTTCGTTGGATCGATCGGAGAGTGAATCGACGCGCGCGAGCCCGCGGGAAAGTGGTAGAAAGTTCTCGAAATCATTGAAAAGGGGGTCGCAGTGTGCCTAGAGAAGTTGGGCCATCAGTCGTGTGGTGTTCGTTGGATCGATCGGAGAGTGAATCGACGCGCGCGAGCCCGCGGGAAAGTGGTAGAAAGTTCTCGAAATCATTGAAAAGGGGTCGCAGTGTGCCCAGAGAAGTTGGGCCATCAGTCGTGTGGTGTTCGTTGGATCGATCGGAGAGTGAATCGACGCGCGCGAGCCCGCGGGAAAGTGGTAGAAAGTTCTCGAAATCATTGAAAAGGGGGTCGCAGTGTGCCCAGAGAAGTTGGGCCATCAGTCGTGTGGTGTTCGTTGGATCGATCGGAGAGTGAATCGACGCGCGCGAGCCCGCGGGAAAGTGGTAGAAAGTTCTCGAAATCATTGAAAAGGGGGTCGCAGTGTGCCCAGAGAAGTTGGGCCATCAGTCGTGTGGTGTTCGTTGGATCGATCGAAGTGTGAATAGGCGCGCGCGAACCCGCGAGAAATAGATCGGGAAAGCATTGAAATAGAGATTCGCGTCGTTGAATTATATGTTATATTTTCATTTCGTTTTGAAAGCCCATCCCATAGCATCGTTGCTCGGATGGCACGCCGGCGGTAAGAAGTTAAACATAATACGCGATTGAGGAATTGATAAGTCCTTCTCAAAGCGTCGTAACTCGGTAGGCAGCGATAATGTTTCACTTTTTGGTCATATCATCTTACAAAAATGAATCCTGATCTATCCTAAATTGTACATCACCGAATAATACGTTAATTCAAAATTCATTTCGTTTTGAAAGTCCTTCCCAAAGCATCGTTGCTCGGTTGGCACGCCGGCGGTAAGAAGTAAAACAATACGCGATTGATAAGTCCTTCTCATAGAGTCGTAGCTCGGAAGGCAACGATTGTTTCACATTCTGGTCATATCATCTACCAAGATGAATCCTGACCTTCCTTTCCTTCCCTACTAACACAATTCCCCACTTCCCGTGATGCTTGAAGGAGATGCTGTGGATTCAACGGTCTCATGCGGTGTCAACAGGTATAGAGCGACAAACTCTGTGTCTGATGAGTCTGCAACTTCAACTATCGGACTAACATTCCTACCTTTGTTGAACTGCATCTCCTTGGGGGGGCGCCGGTATTGACTTAAAGCAGAGATCTTCAGGGGTTATACAGTGAGGATGATTAGCTCCCACTATTCATCTGTTGGTTCATTGTGTAACTTCAGCTGATCCGTCAATAACGGAGTAGCAGCTCATTGGCAGTCAACCATGCTCATGCTCATGCTTTTTGTCTTTTTTGTCTTTTTTTGTCTTTTTTGTCTTTTTTGTCTTTTTTGTCTTTTTTGTCTTTTTTGTCTTTTTTGTCTTTTTTGTCTTTTTTGTCTTTTTTGTCTTTTTTGTCTTTTTTGTCTTTTTTGTCTTTTTTGTCTTTTTTGTCTTTTTTGTCTTTTATTTATCTTTTATTTTATCTTTTATTTTTATTTTAGTTATTTAGTATTTTAGTATTTTAGTATTTTAGTATTTTAGTATTTTAGTATTTTAGTATTTTAGTATTTTAGTATTTTAGTATTTTATTATTTTAGTATTTTAGTATTTTAGTATTTTAGTATTTTAGTATTTTAGTATTTTAGTATTTTAGTATTTTAGTATTTTAGTATTTTAGTATTTTAGTATTTTAGTATTTTAGTATTTTAGTATTTTAGTATTTTAGTATTTTAGTATTTTAGTATTTTAGTATTTTAGTATTTTAGTATTTTAGTATATTAGTATTTTAGTATTTTAGTATTTTAGTATTTTAGTATTTTAGTATTTTAGTATTTTAGTATTTTAGTATTTTAGTATTTTAGTATTTTAGTATTTTAGTATTTTAGTATTTTAGTATTTTAGTATTTTAGTATTTTAGTATTTTAGTATTTTAGTATTTTAGTATTTTAGTATTTTAGTATTTTAGTATTTTAGTATTTTAGTATTTTAGTATTTTAGTATTTTAGTATTTTATTATTTTAGTATTTTAGTATTTTAGTATTTTAGTATTTTAGTATTTTAGTATTTTAGTATTTTAGTATTTTAGTATTTTAGTATTTTAGTATTTTAGTATTTTAGTATTTTAGTATTTTAGTATTTTAGTATTTTAGTATTTTAGTATTTTAGTATTTTAGTATTTTAGTATTTTAGTATTTTAGTATTTTAGTATTTTAGTATTTTAGTATTTTAGTATTTTAGTATTTTAGTATTTTAGTATTTTAGTATTTTAGTATTTTAGTATTTTAGTATTTTAGTATTTTAGTATTTTATATTTTTTTATTGAATTTTGTGTTGAATAGCTTTATTGTGACTAAAAAGTTATTATGGATTGAATTTTTAAATCTTCAATTCTCACCGCTAGCCAAAAAGTGACCATTCATCATCGATCGGTTGCTCATTCTCGCACAAGCCACCACGACTCTTCTCTCGACTCTTGCGTCTCTTTCTGGAGCAGCGAAACAAACATACAAACAGTCAGTCAGTCCAAAGCCACAAACCCAAACGAACGCGAGCCGAGCGCACACATCACACAGCAAAACAACAGTAATTCGATAATTTGTTAATCAGCATCTCTTAATAAACCACTGACTCTTTGGGTAGGTGGAGAAAGAGGAGAGGAAGAGTGACCAAGGGGTTGCCACAGATGGTCGGGGGGTCCACATTTTTCAGAGTGACTTTCTTTAAACAAAAAATGTAACATTTTTTAATAATAATTTTAAGGTTCTAATTTTTAAATTTCTGCTAAATTTTTATCATCCAGATTTTTTTTTTTTACAGTGCAAATATTGTGATCGTGGGGGTAACAAGACGAGGCTATTTTTATCATATGTTTGGCGCAATCAATTTGGCCCGATGAATATCATCAAAACCGGTAATCAGATAACAGGAACAACGGAAGGAAGCTGGGAAGAAGTTGAAGGGGGGGGGGGGAACCATCCCGAAAAAAAGCTTTCCGGAAACGAGAAATTCTTTCCACTGGCGGCATCTTGGCGAACCAGATGCAGAGAGGGTGGGAGGGTGGGGAAATTGGCCGCGATGGCAGAAGTGGCCTTAACAATGGGAAGTAAAATTGAGTGGAAAACAAGCAGGAAAAACAAAAACTCCATTAGAAAGATTTGGCTCCCCCACGGGTGGAGTGGAGGAGGGGGGAAGTCCAATGGATTTAGACACTAATAACTGTATTGATTGCGCGCGATGGTGGAAAAAAAATAAGGAAAGAAAGATGAACACCACGACAGATGGTGCCCAATGGCTTGGCCACGGCGGCTGACCGGTCCCGGCCCGATTTGGCCAAGATGGGGTCTCCTCCCCTCCTCAATGTGGCCACGGCGGCGAGTAATTAACCGACTAATTTTGATGACTGGATGGATCGCACCTGGCTAATGTAACGTTTCAATTAAATTTACACGAAACTTGGGTTGGCTGGCTGGCCACCAGATGGCAGCATCATAAGTCACCACCGGAAGGTGTATTTTACTGTTATCAAATAATTTAATGTTCCCAGATCTTCCTAGGTCCATTCACCATCATCGTCTTTGTCGAACTCAGAGATACTTTCCAGAACCGATCCCAGCTGAGTCAACCACACGTCGTGACGGATCTTCCACAAAGACCACTTGAGCGAACTCTATGACCGTTTTTCCGACAACGGAGACGACGAGTGGTTTTCCCCGGAAAATTGAGAGCAAAGTCGCGATAAAAGGGGGGAGGCCACCAGGATGATGATGAAGTCACTGCTGTTGGCTAAATTTGTTTGAAACGGAACGCCACAATTCAAGATTAAGCCGCCAGATCGAGGTGAAATGATGAATTAATGTGCCTCACTTGCGAGACAGTTTAATGCCGCGTTGCGCCATCTTGTGTGGCATGTGGTTTTTCAATCTTAACGGAAAATTGGGACATGACATCGGCTGACGTTCGCTCGATGGTGCGCGTTGAAGTGGTTTTCGATGAGGGGACTATTTATAGGGATTTGGTTCAAAGTGGCGTTGAACAAATGACGGTGCCTGGAATGTTGTGGAAATTTAAGAAAATTTGCCAAAAATGACACAACCGACCGTCCTGGCAATTTATCTCCCCGTCCAATTGATGGAAATTTCGTGCCGGGCGTTCGTCCCATAATTTATGTGAACTAATATCGAGAGTTCATAAATTTTTGATCCACTCACATGGGGCCCCCACACTGGTCAAGCAATTTATTTCCTCCTTTTCTTTGATTTCAGAACGAGAAAAGAAGAAAAAAAATCAGCATCACACCCGGGCAGGGCAGAGCCCCAGCGCAGATCGATTCGTGACTCAAATTTATCGAAGCGACAGCACACTTGACAAATGACCCTTGCCATAGACAGACATAACTCACTCCCGGGGGATAACTCCGGGACGACTATCGATTGCGTCCTTCGCCCCCCCACCCCTCGTGGACAGCCCCGAGATATGATACGTGTCTTGGCTTGGCTCTCGCTGGGTAAAAATGACGATGATGATGATGAGATGAGCAGGAGGAGGAGGAGGACGACCTGCTCGAAATTGGTCAGTTTTGTTTTGCTGGTACCCGAAAAAAATTGTTATATTAGATTTATTACCACATTTGGGAATTTTCGATGGCCCTCGACTTGTTTCGGGACGGTGCAAGATTAATATAAATAGCTATATGGAGTGGACCTGACCCGGTCACGGAGTGCCACGGAGATGTCCCAGCGGGATCGAGCGAAACCTTTTGAGTTTGAAAGTTCAATTTGTACATTCATCAGCATAATGATATTTTCAAAAAAAAAAAAACCTTTGATCTTCTTCAATGAAATTTAATATCTCTGTAAATCTAATTCAAGTATGAAAAATTGATGAATTAGAAAAACCACATCAAATTTTGTTATTACGAAACATATTTAGAATGAGTTTACAGATCTAAGAATTCTACACAAAAACAGCACACCAAAAAACAAAAAACAAAAAACAAAAAACAAAAAACAAAAAACAAAAAAACAAAAAACAAAAAACAAAAAACAAAAAACAAAAAACAAAAAACAAAAAACAAAAAACAAAAAACAAAACAAAAAGCAAAAACAAAAACAAAAAACAAACAAAAACAAAAAACAAAAACAAAAACAAAAACAAAAACAAAAACAAAAACAAAAAACAAAAACAAAAACAAAAACAAAAACAAAAACAAAAAACAAAAAACAAAAAACAAAAACAAAAACAAAAACAAAACAAAAACAAAAACAAAAACAAAAAACAAAAAACAAAAAACAAAAAACAAAAAACAAAAAACAAAAAACAAAAAACAAAAAACAAAAAACAAAAAACTAAAAACTAAAAACTAAAAACTAAAAACTAAAAACTAAAAACAAAAAAAGTGCAATAATATTGATCTTTTTGGCCAGTAAGTGGCATAAATTTGTTTGCTTACTGGAGGCGGTGCTGTTGCTGGTAAGTTTATAGCCTAGATAGTATTTTTGGAGCTTTAATCGAGCATCAAACTCAGCATATGACGAAGATAGGTGTTTGATTAGAAAGGATAAATTTCCCCTAGCTCAAAAATCACCTTTTTTGAAATGTTAATTTGGACTTATGGGAATTAATCCAGCATAGCTGCTTTTTCTAAATTTGGTTGCAGAAGGCCTAGATTGCTAAGTAAAATTTTGGTGCCTTTGACCAAGTTCATAGGATTGACAAGCCCAAAAATTAGTAGAAGACAAATCTCGAATTTTTTTTATTAGTTTCTATAAACGTTTTAAAATAAAGCTTTGGACCTTTTCACACAAAGCTCTGGAAATGAATTCCCAAAATCATTTCTAAAAAGTTAGATTTTCGAAAACACCCTAATCGTGAAATCGTTTCCCGCGATCAGTTGTTTAAAATATTTGATGTTTTGACCACTTTAAAGTACAGTTTTAATCAATAATTGTTGTATTTTGAGACATTTTATATTGGCTATTTTAACACAAAAATTGTACAAAAAAATCGTGGACTTATCGTTAAATTTGATAGTTTAACTTAAATTTAAACTTAGGACTACACCAGGCCTGCTCAACATCAGGCCCGTGGGCCAGACCCGGCTCACGACGAATTTTTAAAATAGTCATTTAACCGGCCCTTTAGGCTGTTAATGAAATACCCAATAAATTTTTTGAGTGTCAAATTAAAAACAAAAATTTCGCATTATTTTTTGCAAATAATAACAAAAATGTATTTGTTTTTGCAATAATAATCATCGTATCATAAAGGAGTTTGTATTTATATAGTTTATATTTGAATTTAATTCTTATTATTTTTATATTCATGCATTAAAAGTACATTATTGAAAACGAAAAATAAAAAAAAATAGAATAAATGAAAAATTGGATTTCCGAGCAGACGGAAATAACTTGGGAAGGTCAGTTTTTGATATTGTAAGAAGATCGAAATATGTTATTGGGATGATCGGATTAGTTGTTAAAATAACAAAAATCAATAACAAAGATTTGTTCGAAGAATAACTTAAACTGTTATTATATTGTTATTGCGACTTCAGCTCTCCAAAAATACCCGACTTCACAAATTCCGACTCCAAGTAAAAGTTGCTGAATCCGATGCAGTCTCCGAGGTCTCACTCCAGCTCGAACTTCAACGTCAGCTCCGACTTCCTTGCTCTGTGAAAATAATTACAGTTTTTGTTATTCACACTTCACAAATTCTCAATAAATAAATCAATTCCGTTAGGGAATATAACAAAGTTTAAAAAAAATTAACTCTCAAAAGTTAATTTTATCGGATTAATTTTAGCTTGAAACCCCGTTTCATGGTGGAATAAATGACCCCGATGAAATTGGTAAAAATTATCCCATAGTTCTAGCCGATTTTTGCAAAGTCCTTTAGGGGGTATATCAAATAATTAAAACAATCAACTTTCCAAATTTTAACTTTTCAGAATAATTTTAGCTTAAGGACCCCATTTCATGGCCAAAATAATGATCCGGCCGAAATTGGTCAAAATTATCCCATAGTTCTAGCCAATTTTAGCAAAATTCTTCTTGAAGTTGAACTTCAGGATAAAATAATAGCACTTTTTGTTATTTTAACAGGATTTGTTATTGAAATATTATTAATTTTGTTATTACCGTCCGTTGTTCAAATTCTTACTGTTGACGTTAAAGTTGAAAATTTATGTTTTAATTTTTTGAGGAATTACGAAATTGATTTTTAATTCATGAATGAGCAAAACAATTGTTTTTTTTTTTTCAAAACAACTTAACAGTGAACAAGTTTTGTTAGAAAAAAATTTAATAGCTCATTATTCACTCTGAAAATGAAAATAACTGCCTATATTTAAACAAAATCAACAAAATGTCTCAAATATAATAAGAAATCATGCAGCAAAATTTTATTTTATCATAAACATCAACTGATTGAAATTAATTAAATGTATATTTTTCCTCATTTTTCATGTAAATTTCAAAATATTTTATAAAATATTTGAACAAGGGTTCACATCAACCTAAACGTTTTTTTTTGTAAAGATGAACGTGTTGATCACAGAACTCATAAATTCTTATTTTTGCTACATTTTTTGTTCAAGTGTTTTCAAAATATTATTGCTTTATTTTGATTTAATACATTAGTTTTCAAGAGGTATCAAACATATTATTAAAAATTCAAAAGGAAGGAATGTTCACCCCCTCCCCCTCCCTTTCACGCTTCCATTGACCACTTTCTGCTGACCAATGCCGCTGCCGCTTCGCTTCCGGAAGTGTTTCCAGCGCTCGGAATGATCACTAGGTGCCCAATTCCGAGCACTAACCGCCCCGCCGTAATCGGACGCACATTTTGGCCTTTAATCAGCATCCAAGCAGGTGTTTGAACCTTACCCCGCACCACTCTAAATGGTCCAAAATGGCTCACTCTATCGGGAAGAAGTACTCGTTTCCCGGATGATGGATCGATTTTCCACCTCTCCTCTTCTCTACCCTGCCGCCTTCTTTTTGGAATTAGCATTTTTCGAAGTTTGGGCAAAGAAAACCGCCCGAAAAGTGAGGTGAAATTTTCCAGAATTGAAATCGATCGTGCGGTTAAGAACCTTTCAATTAGCATTTTAAGATTGATGAATGAAGGTTAGGGTGAGGGGTGCTGGGCATGGGGTTCAAGCGGACATTCACACTTATTTGAGGGCTGACAAGCTTGCCTACATTATTTGAACAATTTAGTGTTGAATTTGTTATGATATTTGTAATTCTCAATGTGTGGATCAGAACGATCAAGTAAGAAATTTCGGATGAAAATCGTTTCGAACCTTCCAACTTGAACGGTCATTGCCCTTCGAAAATTGCCTTCTTAATTAACTACCATAAACTGAACCCATAAGGATCCTTGTGGCATCCTGCTCTCATTTTCCCGGACTCTCTTTTTTCGACAATCTTCAAAGGCCAATCGATCCGATCGCCACCGCGAAAATGTCCGGATGGGAGTGTGATTAAGATAATCTCCAAGTTCCGTCCCAATATTGCACAGCCGCGCCGTGTCCACCTCGAACTGTCCAGCATCCAATCAACATTAAAAGCAAAAAAAAAAACAAAATTCATCATCCAGAGCGAACCTTGTGGTGTGTGTGCCATATTGGGCCATGTTCTGGCGCGGGGCCATTATCGGTTGTGAGGAGTCCGCGCGACCTGCCACGTGAGAGCTTAATTTATTTGAAAGCTGCCATATACGACGAGGGTCTGCTGATGGAAAAGTTTTTAAACGCAAATAAGTTCGCGTTCACTTGTTTTCATTTTACGGGCGGTATTTTTTTTTGTTTTGGGATATTGGACCAACTTCAGCGCTGTGACGACGAGCTGGGCAAAGAGTCCACAAAACTTTCATGCACAAGTACGGCACACAAGACACAGGCAGCAGATGGTGGAACGTTATTAAAAGTATGTAGATGATGTACAAGAATAATAGTTATACTTTAGAAAACAGTTTTTTTGGTTATGGTTTCTGGATTAGGGTTGCCAAAAATACACATTTAAAAAAAATAGTTACTTAGAACAAAAAACTCTTCTCAAGTACTCAAAAGTTTAAACAAAAGCTCAAAATACAATCTTAAAATCGCAAACCCTAGTTTAGACCAAGGTTCCATATGGCACCACCGAGAGGAGTGCTCGAATACTGAAAGTACCATCAAGACATAGTCGTTGTCAAGATCCGTGGAACTTTTCAACTTTTGCACAGTATGTTTACAGGAGCTTTGTGCTATCCCTTAGAGCAATAATATATTTTTAATTAAACCGTGAAATTCAAGAATAAACATTTAATTTCTATTTTTTTTCAAATAGTTTTCGATCAAATTGTAATTTTCAAATAGGGGAAATATACCAATTTTCGTCACACTACGATTTTGGCCTATTCTCGTCACTTTGCAGTTTGCCGCTATTCAAACATCGTGTTTAGATACAACTCGAGCAGACGGAAATAACTTGGGAATAACATTTTTTGATATTTGAAAATACTAGCCCAATAACATTTTATGTTATTTATAACAAGATTTGTTGTTGTTTATGTTATTGGATTGTTATTGTAATAACAGACTAAAAACATATTTCGTTATTCTTCGAACAAATCTTTGTTATTATTTTTGGAGGTATTCTTCCATAACAAAAAATGTTATTCCAAAGTTGTTTTGGCTTCAACCAATATCAGACCAATAACAAATTTTGTTATGATAACATAAACTGTTATTAAATCCTTATGCAGAAATGGATTTTTCAAGAAGATTCCACAACATTTTCTGTTATTTTAACAGTATTTGTTATTGAAATGGCATGAATTATGTTATTACCGTCTGCCCGGGTAACAACAACAGAGATTTTTTTTCTTTTCTTTTTTTTTGTTTGAGCTATTATTACTTTGAAAAGTTAAAAACACTTTATGAAAGCTGTACTTTATGATCCAACTTCTGATAAAAATAGGAAATGGATTTAATTTTATAAATTGGCTGAAACTTTTAAGTTTCTTCCATTTATGTTTCCATACAATTTTAACAGCTGTTTATACAAAAATGGTATTTAAGTATTCAAAAATTTGTATCTTGAAAGGCATTTTCAAATCTATTTATTGTTTTCAGCAATGTTGTAAGTTAAAAAAACAATCCATTTCTGATCATTTTTTTTCATTTCAATGCAAATAAATACATTGACAAGACAACATTTTATCGATGCATCAACTAACGTTATAATTCGAATTCCCGGACGCTTCAAAACCCGGACACCTTATCTTGTTTTATCAATTATTTGGATTTCGCATTTTGAATGTCAAAACTGTGTTATTTGATGAATTCTAACATCAACTTTCATTTAAAGTTTGTTTGAGCGCTGTAGTTGATGTCAAAACAATTAAATAAAATAAAATTATTAGATTACCAAAAATGCGAAACATTTCACGAGAAATATTTCCTAGGCGTCCGAAGCACCGGGAATGCAAAGCAGAAATTAATGGTTTCGATTTCCTTAAATTCAAGCAATTTTTTATATAAAATATCGATTGTTTTGATGTTAACAGCTTATTTGAGACCTAAAGAATGCCATTGACTAACATTTCAGTCCAAATTTGTGCGATTCATTAGCAAAACGAGTGTCCGGATTTCGAATCAGCTTTTATCAGTGTCTGGGATTCGAAACACAAAAAGTCATTTTAATTTTCAAATTCTGATGAAAAATTGTTAGAAAAGACATATTTTGCATGCATCCTCTTAAAACTGACTGTTAATACAACATCCTGATGATATTTCTTCATTTCCAACTTATTACATGATTTTTTGTCAGCTATAACAAAAATGATATGCTACTAAGTGTCCGGATTTCGAATCATGAAGTTATGGCCCCCTTGGAATGAGCTGTCAAGTAGGACCTTTTCTGTCAAGAAATGTGGAGAAGTTTTTTTTTTTAATTACGGTCGTTCAAAGGGTCATTGTATTCAGAAAAATATGCTTTATCATTGTGAACAATGATATCCCAAAAAAAAAGAATAATTTTAGGCCGCGATTCACTAAAATTCTATTTTTCATTGCTTATTTATTCTAGAGGATCGTAAAATACTTCTTCCAAGCCGTAGAAAATACAGACAAAATTTTGTTCATATCAAAATTAATTTAAAAATTCATAATGTTTCAAAAATATTTGAAATGATCTGTTTTGCGTTTCTGGCTCGTTTGAAATGTTGTGCTTGAATTTGATGTTTTGATATTATTTGCACGATACTTTTTATACATTTTTCAGTTTCTCCCTTTTTCTAGAAATCATTTTCAGAAACAAACGAAGCGAATGAGTTTTTTTTTCACAATAACTGTATTTTCTCGAAAATACTCAAATTTTTAGAATTTGCAATATAGGTATCAAACGAAGCAAATTTTTTTAATGCATTGTTTCAGTAAATTATTTTTAGTTTTCGAATTACAGTCATGCCTCGGTTTTGCACGCCTCGGTTTTGCACTGCCCCGGTTTTGCACCGTTCAGCTTCCTCGGTTAAGCACGGCCCAGTGCTTAACTGAAGCACAGAGCTTATGGGGGTTTGGCTATATGGGAGACATTGGCTTTAATCGTATGAAAAATCATGCAAACATCAAAAAATTATAGTGTTTTGGAATCGGGAAGATGTCAGTTATCCACTAAAATTATTATTTCATGAAATTGTCACAAAAATACGTATTTTTCCTGTATTTTGAAAATACATTTTTTTTCTCTAAAGAATCCAAAAATATATCGTTATTGGAATATGGGTATCAAATGATCAGGTTTCTTCATACATTTCGGATATAATAACAATATTTTTAGAAAATACTTCAAATATTCACAAAACTACGTATTTTCGAATAAAATACTAAAAATTTCAATTTTTACAATATGGGTATCAAACGATCGGGTTTTTTTCATATTTTTTTCATTTTTTTTTATATGAAAAAATCCCGATCGTTCGACACCCACATCGTAAAAACGGAAATTTTGAGTATTTTTTTTAGAAAATACGTAGTTTTTTGAAAATTTTGAGTATTTAAAAAAAATGTTATTACATTCGAAATATATGAAAAAATCCCGATCGTTTGATGCCAACATTGTAAAATCGGAAATTTTGAGTATTTTTTTTTCGAAAATACGTAGTTTTGTGAAAATTTTGAGTATTTTCCAAAAAAAATGTTATTACATTCGAAATGTATGAAAAAATCCCGATCGTTCGATACCCACATTGTAAAAACGGAAACTTTGAGTATTTTATTCGAAAATACGTAGTTTTTTGATAAATTTTGAGTATTTTCTAAAAATGTTATTATTACATTCGAAATGTATGAAAAAATCCCGATCGTTTGATAACCATATTGTAAAAATTGAAGTTTGAGGTTTTTTTGTAGTTATGTAAAAAGTTTGAGTATTTTCTTAAAATGTTGTTATTACATCCAAAATGTATGAAAAAAACCTGATTATTGATACCCGTATTGCAATAACATTATAATTTTGGTTTCTTTAGAGAAAAAAATGCATTTTAGAAATACAGGAAAAATACGTTCTTTTGTGAAAATTTTCATGAAATAATAATTTTAATGAACTGCTATAGTCCATTAAAATTATTATTTGACTGACATTATTTGGCTGACATCAAAATGAAAAAGTATAAAAATTTAAATTACGAGCCATGGTTTCAACATTTTAATGAAAAAAGTTTTTTAAAATGCATTATACACCTGTCCAATTATTTTGCCATCATTAGCTTCCAAAATATCTAAGTATTGACGAAAATTTTATTTTTTGCCCCCCTGATTTTTCAGACCAATTTTGAAGGGGGAGGGGAGGGTGACATAAACTTTGAAAAATATTTGCAATGGCCTAATTTGTGAAAATCTGAGTGTTTCACAAAAACATTTGAATAATTTATAAATGCGTTCATAATTTCGTTTTGTTTGAAAAATATATTGTGATATTTGCCAAAAAAAAATGTATTTTAAAAAAAAAAGTTCACAAACCCATGTTGCAAATATGAAAATTTAAGTATTTTCGCAAACATATGTGAAAATTTGAGTATTTTAGAGAAAGGGTATTTTGTAACAAATTCAGTTTTTTACTAAAAACTATAAAAAAAACAAAAATGCATAAAATTTTTGCTTCGTTTGATAGAAAATACGATATTTTGTGATTTAATGACTTTTTTATCCTTGAAACTTACGAAAATAATAAAAAAAATATTCTTAGTGAAAGCATTGAAAATTTTGTATGATTATTGTAATATTCCCGACGATAACGATGACCATTATCGTCTTAGTTAGACGGTAATATTATCGACGATATTGCAATCGATAAATAACTTTATAAATGACTTAAGCATTCGAAAATGGTTTGTAAAATATTTTTAGAGTGAAATCTCAATATGTAGCTTGAAATAATTATGATTGCCTTAAAAAAAAAAAACAAAATTTAAAATTTTAAATCAATTGTTGCGATATCTTCATGAAATTTCAGAAATTTGGAGCGAAGACTCTGGAAATATATTCCATGACCTTGACATAGCAATTCTAAACAAATTGAAAATACAAGAAAATGATAATTTTTATATGATTAAGCCAGTGCAAATATGTTTCAAAGATTTTGTCCCTCGTCTCTCACCGGGTTCGAGGGAGAGCGGAAATAAAAAAAATGAAATAACAAACTCTTGCCTCAACATTTAAACGGTTAAAGTGTTTTAAAGTGCAATTTACAGTAGTTCTGTTATTCAGTAGAATTGACAAAAACAAAAATTTAAGCGAACTTTAAATGGGACTGTACATCGAACATTTTGAATAATTCAAAAGATTTTTGAATGAACTCAAACATGATTAAAATGATTCTAAAAGCAGGAGAATGCACTTTAAATTGATTTCAACTGATTGCATTCAAGTTTTCATTGAAGTTTTGAAGTGTTTCTGAAAAAATATTCCCCCCCTAATTTATCGGACCGATTTTGAAGGGGGAGGGGAGGGGGGTGGGAGGGGGTGAGGTGACGAAAACTTTAAAAAGTATTTGTACTAGCCTTATTTATCAAACAAACATATTTTTTAAATAAATTTAATGAGATAAATCAAGCAAAACAATGTAAATGGGCCAATGTTGAAGTGTAAAACAAAGAGTATATCCTGCTCACGTCAGTTGACGTTTACATTTTCGACATTGGCACATTTTCATGGTTTTGCTTGAAATGAGCATTATTTTTAACGATCTTGTAACAGAACTTATTCTGTTCCTTAACCAAAAAGGTCATTGTAAATTTTATTTCAAATATTCCGAGAAATACACGTTTTTAACCAGCTTAGTCGGAGTCATTGAAGATATCTAAATACTTTGACTTGTTTTAAATTTTAATCAATTTTTAGATATATGTTATTATGTATCAACATACAATAAATCGAGAGTTTATCGACCATTTTTTTATACGATTTTTTTTTCAATCTTGAGTGAATCGAAACTGAACACCACAAGCCAACGGACACCGGTCCATCTTTTCGGTGGACGACTTTTGACGGATCTTTACTGGTCGTGAGCGCACACAAATTAAGTTGATGAGACACAACGCAAAAAAAAAAACGAGCAAAAAGAGGAACCAAAATTAGGCAGCAACCACATTGCGCTGATGGCCAACTACCGCCGCCGTACTAGTTCCAGGCCGGACCATCTCGGCCATTCGATGACCGATGACCATTGCGCGATAATGGTTCAACGCGCGGTCACACCACACCAATTGGCCACGGGTCCGGTGCGGAGAAATTCTTCAAAAACCTGCAAAGAAGTCACTCCATCGACGGTTGGCAGCATCTTCAACAACAGCATGGACACAACAAAAAAGTGGACTCTTTTCCAAATGACGGTTTCGTCTTTCTTGTTTCTACTGTTTATTGTTTTTCTTTTTTTTTCGGCGGAGAAATTGAACCACGAAAACAAATGTGCTGTACCAGCTCGCTAATGAGATGAGACACGTTTGCACTTAGTCTGCGGTAGACTTTCAAGTGACCTGCGGGCTAAGCGACTGAAGAGGAGTACTGGAAGGTTGCGGGACAACTTGCGAACTAATTTGGGCCAGCCTAACGGGAAATGGTTGAGTGATGTTGTGGAGGCTCCTGCTTGAGCATAATGTTTTGACAATTTATTTGTTTTTTGGTACAGGAATTTACAAGTGATTGGAATATCTGAACGCAATACCTTACCCATCGAAACTAGATCACCTCCCATCCAACTTCCTTCAAAGTTCACACCACGAGGGCATCTTCCCACGATCGCAGCCTCGGGGCACGACGGCCCATAACGTGCGTCAATCTTCCGGAACCGGCTGTAGTTCAGAGGCACTTTGCAACCCGTCCAAAGCCGACTGTCACTCTCGGGTGTCCATTAGAAGCCCGTGGGGAGTTTGAAGACACGACAAACGCCGTTGACTCCGACTCTGGCCCTCAACGAGGTGCAGCAGTCACGACTCACGACTTCCCCAGGGAGGGGATTCGATGGGAAGTGAGTTGGGCCGGCCAGTGCAGAAGCAGTTGTTCACTTCCCTCCGACGAGGTGCCAATGAAAACAGAGATGTTCAACCCCGCGAAACGGGCCCAAGTGTCGAGTGAAAATATGGGCGGCAATAATGAATACATTAAAGGGCGTCCCCCCCGTCCAACCCTTCCAGGGTGAGGTAGAGGCTGGGATGCACACACGCGGAATCAAAGAGCAGCTCGTTCGAAAAACCGCGAGCTCATTAGTTATTCATAAATCAATACCCCCCAAAACCGTCGTCGTCGTCGTCGTCACGGCCGTCTTTCGAGGAGGGTTCCACACGTGGGATCACTCCTCGGAAAAGGGGGATGGACCAGAGCTGTTTACCTGGCAGCAGCCAACATCATACTTTATGCGTTCAACGTGGAGAGTTATGGGAGAATGGACTTTTAGAGCAAAAACAAAAACAAAAACAAAAACAAAAACAAAAACAAAAACAAAAACAAAAACAAAAACAAAAACAAAAACAAAAACAAAAACAAAAACAAAAACAAAAACAAAAACAAAAACAAAAACAAAAACAAAAACAAAAACAAAACAAAAACAAAAACAAAAAAAAACAACAAAAACAAAAACAAAAACAAAAACAAAAAAAAAAACAAAACAAAAAAAACAAAAACAAAAACAAAACAAAAACAAAAACAAAAACAAAAACAAAAACAAAACAAAAACAAAAACAAAAACAAAAACAAAAACAAAAACAAAAACAAAAACAAAACAAAAACAAAAACAAAAACAAAAACAAAAACAAAAACAAAAACAAAACAAAAACAAAAACAAAACAAAAACAAAACCCAAAACCCAAACCCAAAACCCAAAACCCAAACCCAAAACCCAAAACCCAAACCCAAAACCCAAACCCAAAACCCAAAACCCAAACCCAAAACCCAAAACCCAAAACCCAAAACCCAAAACCCAAAACCCAAAACCCAAAACCCAAAACCCAAAACCCAAAACCCAAACCCAAAACCCAAAACCCAAACCCAAAACCCAAACCCACCCAAAACCCAAAACCCAAAACCCAAAACCCAAAACCCAAAACCCAAAACCCAAAACCCAAAACCCAAGACCCAAAACCCAAACCCAAAACCCAAAACCCAAAACCCAAAACCCAAAACCCAAAACCCAAAACCCAAACCCAAAACCCAAACCCAAAACCCAAACCCAAAACCCAAAACCCAAAACCCAAAACCCAAAACCCAAAACCCAAAACCCAAAACCCAAAACCCAAAACCCAAAACCCAAAACCCAAAACCCAAAACCCAAAACCCAAAACCCAAAACCCAAAACCCAAAACCCAAAACCCAAAACCCAAAACCCAAAACCCAAAACCCAAAACCCAAAACCCAAAACCCAAAACCCAAAACCCAAAACCCAAAACCCAAAACCCAAAACCCAAACCCAAAACCCAAAACCCAAACCCAAAACCCAAAACCCAAAACCCAAAACCCAAAACCCAAACCCAAACCCAAAACCCAAAACCCAAAACCCAAAACCCAAAACCCAAAACCCAAAACCCAAAACCCAAAACCCAAAACCCAAAACCCAAAACCCAAAACCCAAAACCCAAAACCCAAAACCCAAAACCCAAAACCCAAAACCCAAAACCCAAAACCCAAAACCCAAAACCCAAAACCCAAAACCCAAACCCAAAACCCAAAACCCAAAACCCAAACCCAAAACCCAAACCCAAAACCCAAAACCCAAAACCCAAAACCCAAAACCCAAAACCCAAAACCCAAAACCCAAAACCCAAAACCCAAAACCCAAAACCCAAAACCCAAAACCCAAAACCCAAAACCCAAAACCCAAAACCCAAAACCCAAAACCCAAAACCCAAAACCCAAACCCAAAACCCAAAACCCAAAACCCAAAACCCAAAACCCAAAACCCAAAACCCAAAACCCAAAACCCAAAACCCAAAACCAAAACCCAAACCCAAAACCCAAACCCAAAACCCAAAACCCAAACCCACCCAAAACCCAAAACCCAAAACCCAAAACCCAAAACCCAAACCCAAAACCCAAAACCCAAACCCAAAACCCAAACCCAAAACCCAAAACCCAAAACCCAAAACCCAAAACCCAAAACCCAAAACCCAAAACCCAAAACCCAAAACCCAAAACCCAAAACCCAAAACCCAAAACCCAAAACCCAAAACCCAAAACCCAAAACCCAAAACCCAAAACCCAAAACCCAAAACCCAAAACCCAAAACCCAAAACCCAAAACCCAAAACCCAAACCCAAAACCCAAAACCCAAAACCCAAAACCCAAAACCCAAAACCCAAACCCAAAACCCAAACCCAAACCCAAAACCCAAAACCCAAAACCCAAAACCCAAAACCCAAAACCCAAAACCCAAACCCAAAACCCAAAACCCAAACCCAAAACCCAAAACCCAAAACCCAAAACCCAAACCCAAAACCCAAAACCCAAAACCCAAAACCCAAAACCCAAAACCCAAAACCCAAAACCCAAAACCCAAACCCAAAACCCAAAACCCAACCCAAAACCCAAAACCCAAAACCCAAAACCCAAAACCCAAAACCCAAAACCCAAAACCCAAAACCCAAAACCCAAAACCCAAAACCCAAAACCCAAAACCCAAAACCCAAAACCCAAAACCCAAAACCCAAAACCCAAAACCCAAAACCCAAAACCCAAAACCCAAAACCCAAAACCCAAAACCCAAAACCCAAAACCCAAAACCCAAAACTTGAGAATTTTCAACAGTCTAATGAAAAATGTGTTTTAAAATGACTGGTTCAGTTGTTGTGCAATTATGATATAAAAATGTTAGATTTGACGAAAATAAAAATCGAAAAAATCAAAATTATTTTTGAAAAAAGACCATTAAATTTCAGTTTTTTGCAATACGGATATACATTTCAAAAGCTATAAGGCTGGTACAAATATTTTTAAAAGTTTTTGTCACCCCCTTCAAAATTGGCCCGAAAAATCAGGGGGCAAAAAAAATATTTTTACAATAAACTTCAAAATTTCAATGAAAATTCAAGTGCAACCAGCTGAAATCAAATTAAAATACATTCTTCTGCGTTTTAAATCATTTTTAGCATGTTTGGGTTTATTAAAAAATATTAAGATTTTTTGAAAATTTTCGATGCAAAATCTTTTTTTTCGATACAATTTTTGTTTTTGTCAGATCTTAGATTTTTTGAAAACTAATGATTGCAAAACAACTGAACAAGTGTAAAATGCATTTTAAAACACATTTTTCATTTAAATGTGTAGACTATGGCTTGTTATTTAAATTTTTATATTTTTTTATTTTTTTGCCCCCCCCTTGACCTCGGCCAGGGCCGAGGGACAAAAACTTTTTTAAATATTTGCATCGGCCTAATAGATTTTTTTTTAAACTCAAATTTTTTACAATGCTCAATATTTTCAAAAAGTACTCAAATTTCAGTTTTAAACAATATGAGTATCAAATAATCGAGAATTTTTCATACATTTGGAATGTTATAACACATTTTTTTGAAAACACTCAAATTTTTCACAATTTACATGTTTTTGAAAAAAAAAATACTAAAAGTTTCATTTTATAATATGAGTATCAAATAATCGGGATTTTCCATACATTTCGAAAATATTAAATCAATTTTTTGAATACACATATTTTTTTTATAAAGTGAAGAATTTTAAAAAAACACTTGAAAAATTTTTTGAATCAATTTCTTTTAAATTAAAAAAAAATCGAAAGGTAAAATATATTTTTTAAAAAAGCTCAAAAATTTCACAAAACTGAATATTTTAAAAAATACTAAAAATTTCAGTTTTATACAATATAGGTATCAATGATCGGACATTTTTCATACATTTCGAAAGTTTTATAAGGCCGATGCAAATATTTTTTAAAGTTTATGTCGCCCACCTTGAAAATTGGTCTACAAAATCAGGGGAAAAAAAATATTTTTCCAAAAAACTTTAAAATTTCCATGAAAAAAGTAGTCTTATCAACTGAAACAATCTTAAATGCATTTTTCTGCATTGAGAATCATATTTAGCATGTTTGGGCTTGTTTAAAAATGTTTTGAATTTTTATGAAATCCCCAAAATATTTTTCGAAAAAAATTTTTTCGTCAATACTTAGATATTTTGAAAATCAATGATGGCAAAACGACTGGACAGGTGTGTAATGCATTTTACACCACTTTTTTCATTGAAATGTTGAAACCATGGCTTCTTATTAAAATTTTTATACTATATTATTTTTTTGCTGGGGGGGGGGTGCCCAACTTTGGTCAGAGTCGAGGTACATAAACTTCAAAAAATATTTGCAACGGCCTAACATTTTTTTGAAAATACCAATTTTTTCACAAAACTACGTGTTTTCGAAAAAAATACCAAAAATTTCATTTTACAATATGAGTATCATATAATCGGGATTTTCTATACATTTCAAAAATATTAAATATTTTTTTTAAATACTTAAGATTTTCATAAAATCACGAAAATTTGATTTTTTGTACAATATGGTGTCAAACGATCGGACATTTTTCATATATATCGAAAGTGGTAAATTAAATTCATGAAATTATTCAAGTCTTCCCCAAAACTACGTTAGTTTTGTTTTAGGAAAAAAAAATACTCAAAATTTTAGTTTTGAACTAGACTGACTGAAATTTTGAGTTTTTTTTCACGTGGTTTTGCTAAAATTTGAGTATTTTCAAAAAAAATTGTTTTAAGTATCGAAATGTTTGAAAAAATCCCGATCATTTAATACCCTTATAGTAAAGTACAGAATTTTTTTTGAAAATACGTAGTTTTGTGAAATTTTTGAGTATTTTCAAATAAAAAGTGTGTTATTATTTTTGAAATGTATGAAAAAATCCTTATTATTTAATATTCATACTGTGGAAACTGATTTTTTTTCTCGAAAATACGTGGTTTTGTGAAAATTTTGAATGAAAAAAACATGAGATTGACTGTTTTATGGGAAGAAATGCATTGTTTTCTTAATAATTATAACTCCTCTCAGTTTGTTAGTTAATGGCAGCAGCTTCATGCAAATATTTTCCCTCAGAACC
The DNA here is from genome assembly GCF_015732765.1 of Culex quinquefasciatus. NCBI lineage: Eukaryota > Metazoa > Arthropoda > Insecta > Diptera > Culicidae > Culex > Culex quinquefasciatus. The sequence continues at coordinate 25,597,549 of NC_051863.1, forward strand.
CCACATAACCAAAGATTCCCCAATTTCCCCTACGACACAAACCAAATGTGAAATGATTGAGAGCTGCCGTGTGAACAATTTCACACAAACACACCCAAGTCCCCAAATCGCACGAGAAGGTGGAGAGGGAGGGGTATGTCGTGTTTGCTTTTTCAAATGAATGCTTTTTATTTTGATACCTTTTAGATGTGATTTCCATCTGAATTAATTCACCGTGGAATCGTTGCTTGAGTTGTTTCTGGGAAAATACACATTCGATTGGTAGAGCGATTAATATTCATTCATCAGAATTGTAATTAAAATCATGTTTTAATTTTAAAATTTGATTCTCAAATTATTATTTTTTGTATCAGCAAGTTCTTCGACCCCTGCTTAGATGACAGTCACTTTTAAGACCAAATTTCAATGACCCACTCAACAACCTTGATCTCAAAGCAATTTAAACCAAGCTGTCATCAAGTTTGGAATTCGGGTTGACTTCCCGTTCTATTCGACTCCAGAGAGACCTCCACCAAACCTTGTTTTCGATTAGCACACACCTCGTTCTCTCTCTATCGCTGGTCTAATGGATCTGGTTCCATTTGTCAAATTCCAGTTCAATCCTCTAACGTCGGCATTTCCAATCAAAAAGGCCAAATCACTCCCGTCTATTGGGTCCTATCCCTAGCCTAGAACCCGCGTCGCGTGTCTCCGAAAGTTCACTCCGCCAAGGTCGACACACCCTCAATTACCGTGGAGGGATGGGGAGGGGGTCTAGTTTTGATCAGTGACCCCCTCAGCAACAGCAAGAACTTGGCGAGCGTTTCCTAATCCAGCGAACCAGCTAGTCGTCGGTAGCGGCAAAAGGCTGAACGTTTCGACACTCGATGATCTCCTTCGGAGCGCGGGTTGTCTCGCAGGTATCAATTGAGCGCGGAACGATCGATTGTCTGGCAAAAAGGTGGTCATAGGGTTGGGAGGAGTATTGCGGTACCGGTCGCTGAAATGAGTGTCAGTTGAGGGCAGTATCGCGCGAATTTAAAAACTTGATCTGTTTTCAAAAATTTGGGAGAACTAAATTCTTGCAGATATTTTTTCCAAAATTGGCCCCACCCATGACTCAAACTACACCCATGGCGTTCTAATATCATCACTCTTTCGAAGTTAATAGCACCAGCTTAGTCTCGACCACACCCCCATCGATTGGAGATGCTGGATCGATGATCAGTTCAGTTCAGTAGCCGCCCTCAGCGATTGACGGAGGAGTCGCAGAGCCACCGAGTAGAACCGATGCCACTGCAAGATGGATGGCATAGAGATATTGCTAGAGTCTTGGAGTTGCACAATTTGGTGTAACTGGCGGTAGAGATTGCGGGTCTTTCCAAAGTTAGACTTCTTCGAGATGTATCTTTGACATGACATTTTTTCAGCATACTTTTTTTAAGGAGAAGCCGTTGATCATTTTTGAAGAAAATTTATCATCACTATAAAATATTCTGTATTAAATTCAATTTATCGAATTTCTGCACCAAAATGAAGCAGCATTAGGCAGTCCCAAAAAAATGAAAAGTTGTCAAATCTTCGGTGCTCACCCCTAGAATGATAGATTAGGATGTCAGGAACAATGTTTTCATACAACAACAAAAATCCCAAAAATGGTTTACAACTCGCGCGTGGAGCTTGAATGAAAAATGTTCATTTTTTGAGTATTTTTCAGAAATGCGCATAACATCCATACTAAAGCCCGTGGGTGTCGCTCAACCAGCATTCCTGTCACACATGAGGTCTGCACAGCTGATTCCACGAAGATTTTTCCCGCCAGTAATGACAGGAAACGCTGACAAACGGAATATGTGCCAAAATCATAAGTGGTTTTTAACATATGAAGGGAAATCATCGTGAACTGGAACTGCCGGTCGTTAGCCCGGGTAAAGTGGAAACGTTGAGATGATTGTTGTCCTCTGCTCTCATCTCGCAAAAAGCCATACAGAGAACCACTTCCCAATCAACCGGCTCTGTGGCTTAATGGTTACGGCTTCTGTCTCCCAAGCAGAAGGTTCAGGGATCAAATCCCGGTCGGTACCTTTGAAATTTGGAATCAGGAATTTGAATATGAATAAAAACTAAAATGAATCAGGTGGGATTCGAATTCACACCTTTGGATTGATAGTCTGGGACGCTAAGCAGTCGGCTATCAGAAGGTATACACTCTAGCAGTGAATTGATCCGTAGTGTTAAAACATGTTATCTCTTCTTCTCATATTATTAAATACGCGCTGATCCCTGATTTGCCTGAGGGGATTGGAAGTCTAAATATAGATCGAGTTTCCTTCAGATGCTTGCTTCTATGTTTAGGCGGGGCCGAACAATGCCCAGCGACCTCGGAATTGGACCGCAAGGAGCTCTGTCATTCTGAAATGGGTCGTTGGAAGCAGCGCGAGGGCTATCACCACCTAATACCCGGGTCTGAGATAAGCTGTATCAGCATTCGGCATGTACACAGTCTGATACAAATTATACTTTCCCATAATTTCGCTACCGGTTAGCGGGTATTGGATTGGACCACACACACACACACATGCGCATAACATCCATACTAAAGTCATTCAAATTTGGTTACATTGGGCTTCAAGTTATAGTTTAATGTCCCCTGAACAAATTTCTGTACAGACATAGGGGAGCTGGGGGTAAGACGGCCAGGCGGGGTAAGACGGCCACCCCACTGTTTTAATAAGTATACTAATGAATATTACTAAAATGTTCAGCAATACTGTTCCTCATGCTAAATAATGCATGTGGAGTCACCTTTGCCAGAAATATTGTTTAAAATAGTATAAAAATAGCTCAAAATAAAAAAATAATTTTTGAACTTGAAACTGGATGTAATTTTCATGAATTACAACTTAGGCATTTTTGTTAAATAACAATATGTTTTTCTGTTTTCAAATATTTTTTCACGTTAAATTAAAGTTTTCCCTAGATTATGTCCCCCGAAAAAGTTCAAAAAATGCGATGAACTGTTTACAAAAAAATGTTTAAAAAAATAATTTATTTGGGGGCAAGACGGCCACCTCCTTCGGGGGTAAGACGGCCACCCGAAATTTGTAGATTTTATTTGATATAGGTTTTATTTTTGACGGTTTTTGACTATTAAGACATATTTGTAGATAAAGGAAAAGCATTTTCAATAAAACTATCAATTTTTAATCAAAATGCTGTTAACTACCGTTTTGACAACATTCTTTACTGTGATATAGCAAAACTCATTGAATAGTATGAAATCCTATCAAACTTTTCATCAAAATCGCTAATTTAATATTGTTTATATAATTTTGATTTACTTATTCTAATCGAAATACACAAACTATTTTTTTTTGTATCAAATTGTGTTTGTTTTGTAGTAAAAATTCATAGTTTTTCATAAAATGTGGTCGCAATAATATGAAATTCATTGAGCCAAAATATGAAATTTTTTAAACAGCCTTTTTCTTCACATTTGAAACCTGGTTTTTTCAACCAAAATAGTTACGATGTTCAGAGAAGTCTGTTGAACCAACCATGTAGGTGTTTGGGTGGATTTAGTAAAGTTATTAAGTTAATTTATAGCATTGGCCGTCTTACCCCACATGAGTGGCCGTCTTACCCCGCGTATTTCATATATATACGATTTCAATTATTTTTTTAAAATTGCTGAAAAGTATTGAAAATTGGTTTTTAGACCAACTAATTTATGTCATTTCTATAATGGACTAGTAGTAGAACAATATGTACGTAATTTGAGATCAAAATAATCTGTTGTGTAAATTTTATGAGACTTCTCCCTTAGGGTGGCCGTCTTACCCCCATCTCCCCTAGTCCTTAAAAGCTTGTGTTTGGGCATGGCAGGGCGTTTTAGGAAGAAAAATTTGTATTTTTTAGCCAAAAAATTTCAAAAAATCACTCCATAAAACGAACCAAAAAATTTTGCAGCCAAAACTAATGCATTAAGCTTAAAGTAAATTTAACGGGTATCATTTTGCTTTTATCAACATTCAAATTTCGAATATTTCGTGTTTCGAGTAACATTCATAACATATAACAAATTATCGTTTTTGCGCGAGCAAAATAAAAATATCCAAAATATATGCCTTCCCGTTTGTAATCATAGTAGCCAATGTTTTATGCTAAAAACGCTTATATACCAAGAATTTTGAAAATTTGTCACTTTTTGTTCACTCAAATTCAAATATCTCGGTTTTGCGTGGACATAAATTGAATGTTAATAAAAGAAAAATTATTTCCGTAAAATTTCATATAAGCTTAATGCATTAGTTTTGGCTACAAAATTTTTTGGCTCGTTTTGGGGAGTGATTTTTGATTTTTTTTTTTGGCTAAAAAATACAAATTTTTCTCCCTAAAACGCCCCGCCATGCCCAAACACAAGCTTTCATGGACTTTTCATTCAAGCTCCGCGCGCGAGTGGTAAACCATTTTTGGGATTTTTTTGTTGTATGAAAACATTGTTCCTGACATCCTAATCTATTATTTTAGGGGTGAGCACCGAAAATTTGACAACTTTTAATTTTTTTGGGACGGCCTAATCAGCATGTGCCGGTTGTTGCCTTCTTGAAGCCACTGAAGGAATTTTTGATCTAAAGCAAGTGTGTTTCAAAATTTATATAATTTTGTGGTAAAATCCTTGACGTCCTAGTTGGCAAGCATTGATTAATGACAATTTCCATAACATTACAAGGAATGGGATAATCGTTACCAAAAGGAATCAAAATATTGAAAGCGACGCAAAATTTATATCTTCGAACGAAAAATCATGACAATGATGGAAGTCTTCACGTTAAACACTTTACGAGGTTTATTAAGACTAGAAATAAACCTCTTAAAGTATTTAACGTGAAGACTTCCATCATTGTCATGATTTTTCGTTCGAAGATATAAATTTTGCGTCGCTTTCAATATTTTGTTTATTTTTTTTATCATATCACATTTAGAGAATTTTTTTCAGTAGGACGTTTATGTATAAGTGAACCTTTGAAAAGTAGTCCAGAACATAAATTTTTGTCAACTTTGTCAGTAATTTGACAAAATTATGATTTTTATACATGTTTTAAACCCGAGCCATAAAGCTAAGAAAAGAAATAATGTGAGTATACAATACTGGTAAAGGTATGTGAGAATTCGATAATGAATATTTGAGTATTTGAGAATGAATATTCTGATCTCGACTTCAATTCGTGTTATCACTAATTTAAATATGAGCATCATATTTAGTTAGCTATTTGCAAATTCAAATTTAACTGATTATAATTCATTAGGACATTTCAGAAGAAATGAAGTGCAGTGCTTCTGGGAACGCGCAGTCCTGTTTTTTTGCGATAATTTTCGTCGTAAATGATCGTAAAAAATTATTCCAACTGGCAGTTTTAGTATTAACTCATCAAACTATCGATTAAATGAAGAGTAAAGTGTCATTTATTTACTTTTTTTTAAATTTGCTCGCGTTATCTAAATTGTAAAAACAGTAAAAATATACTGATAAGTCCAGCCCATAGCACTACTGCTCGGCTGGCACGCGTTCGATAAAAAACTTTTTAAATAATCAATTATTTATCTTTCCGCAGCCGGCTGCCTAAGATTTAAAAATTTTCAACCGATAAACAAAATGCTCATGGTCGCATCACTGCCACTCGTGAATCCTGACCTCATACCCTTCTACTAACCCCCTCAAAACTCATGTGATACTTTGTCGGAGATGCAGTCGATTGGGCGGTCTCTATCACTCAAGTATCGGACTAACATTCCCATCCACTTCCCCGTGACCCTACCACTGGTCGTGGCCGGCGCCGGTATTGATCAGCATGATAGGGGCCTTTGAGAAGTTGCGAAGCGAGGAAAGATAGCTCCCACTCATCTTCCACGGCTCGTGGATTTAACTTCTCTGCCGTTTTACGGCGATATGATGTATACGCCATTTTGGACATTTTCAATTTTATTGTTCAGTCTGATAAAGAATCTTAAAAGCTACCTCCTGACGAAAGAATTTTTAAAAAAACTGCTCTGGGGCCCATTTTATTAAGCAAACAAACAATGATGTATACGCCAATTTTACTCATCATGATGTATGTATACAATGAGAATTGATAGAAGTCAAATTCAATACTGTTTGAATCTTGATTTGAGGTGTCCAAATCAAGACTGGGCAATATTTTATTACATTATTTCGATTTAATTCTTAAGGGGATGTCCATTAGGCATCATCCATAAAGTACGTCACGTTCTGAGGGAAGAGGGGGGTTTTGAGCGTGACGTTGCGTGTTAAAAGCATAGGGAAATCGTGACAGGGGGGTGGAGTAAATTTTGGCTGATTTTAATGTGACGTACTTAATGGATGACACCTTATCCACATCCACGTAGACACTTTTTTGAAAGTTCTAGACCCACCCACCTCCCTTGCTGACAATTGTTCATGGAAAAAATGTGTTTATGGAGCATAGACAATCGCTAAGGGAGCGTTCTTTTATTACGTAACGCAAAAAATCGGATTTTTAACCCCCCCCCCCCCTCTTAACAAAATTTTCATACAAATTTTAAAAAAATTGTATGGAGCGTAAAACGGCCTCCGACCCCCCTCCCCCCAACTGCGTTACGTAATCAAAGAACGCTCCCTAATACCTCCCCACACCCTTAAAGTGTCCACGTGGACAATGCATTACGGGATCCACTCAGCTATCAAAATAGCTGGCACAAAAAATAAAGCCAGCTTTGATCGAGCAATGTATACATACATCATTGGGCAGGAAAAGTAGTGATTTTTTATTGCTATTTTTTCGACCAAATGATGTTTGTGGTTTAAAATCGTAGAGAATAGGAAAAAACAAGAAATTTTGTAGGGGCCACATTTTTATTGTACTTTTTAACAGTTTCTACAGAGCAGACCTCAAATTAGTCATTTTAAATTGGAAAAATGAACAAAAACAGAATATCGTGTCTACAGCAAAATCACCTCAATGGCGTATACATCATATCGCCGTAAAACGGCAGATTCTGGAGGTCCTGGTCAATAACGGAGTAGCAACTGCGGGTGGGCACCTATGCTTATGCTTATGCTTATAATTCATCAGGACATTTCAGAAGAAAAGTACACGGTTAACATCCCGATTTTCAATTCAAACATTTAATACATCACCTCAAATTATACATTCCCAAACAAAACATTTTTGAATGAACAAGTTTTTATTATTTATTATTTTTTAACAAGACTGAAAAAGGCTTCTTATGTGCTAAAATTTAAAAAAATTGAAATTATATGATCTTTGAAAAAAAAAATTCAAAAATCATTTGAAGTTTTAACTTTGTTTTTAGAAAAAAAAAACAAATTTGCAATCGAAATAGAGCAATTCCAGCTCAAATCAGGATTTTTTCTGGTACTTTTGTACCCGACCCTCTCGATTTCGATGAAACTTTGTAGACATGTTATCCTAGACCTATAAAAGCCATTTTTGTGTATATGGAACCAATAGTACTCAAAAATAACATTTGAGAAGGGCGGAAGGTATTTAAATATTTTTGTATTTTGGAATTTAAAAATTACTGTAACACGAAGCCGTTGCGTCGTATCACAAAGTGGTTTTCAAGTCTAAAACTTAAATTTAAAGGTGATGTCACGATTTTCAATATGGAGACTTTTATGTAAAATTGTCTGGGGAATCGATTCCCACTATCAGTTTTTGAACATTTCGACGTTTAGACCACTTTTCAAAAAAACAGTTTTAGTAGATGATTTTTGTATTTTTTAGGAGAGATATACCATCCTGCATTTTCCGTTAGTCTTTTGGTAACATCTTAGCCTATTTGCTCAAAAATTTTGAACGAAAAAAAAATCGTTACATCACCTTTAACTATAAGTTTTAGACTTAAAAATAATAAAAAAACTCAAATAAGTGGCGTGTATTTTTGTTTCAGTGTATTTTTTTCAGAAAGCTCGTCCAATTTCCTACAAGTTTGTCTTTGACCACTTTGTGATACGACGCAACGGCTTCGAGATACAGTAATTTTTAAATTGCAAAATACAAAAATATTTAAATACCTAACGCTCTTCTCAAATGTTATTTTCGAGTACTATTGGCTCCATATACACAAAAATGGCTTATAGGTCTAGGATAACATGTGTACAAAGTTTCATTGAAATCGGAGAGGGTCGTTTGCTCAATAACTTTTTTTTACTAATGCGACATTTTGAAGATCAAGAAATTTAAAAAAGCTAATTTTGTGCAATTTAATTTGGAGGTGGTTCAAAAATATATTTTTTACGTAACGTTACTTGGAGACTTGTGGTTAATTCTCAGTGTTATAAAATGAATTATTTGTAGAATTTTCTCGGTTTTTTAGAATTAAAAAAAATGTTTGAAGTCCTTTTATAATCCTAGGCTAGATCCAAAAATTCCAAAATTGTTGTAATTTATAAAAAGTAAGGAGTAGGTTTCTTTTTTTAAATTGAAAATCGAACTAACAGTTTCAGAGATATTGCGAGTTGGAAACTGAAGGCAAGTTAAGTGACACTGAGATATTTTTTTTACAAAATGTAATTTGTAAAAAGCCGTATCTCAATAAACAGCAGTCCGATCAACAAAAACACAAAAAAGCTGAAAAATTCTTAGCTTAAAAAATTACTTTAACTAAACGTTTTTTTTTTAATGCAAAAATTTTACATTTCAATGCCTTTGAAACGATGCAGTTTTAAAAAAATCAATAATTTTTGACTTCACATTAAAAATTTTATCTGAAAATGTCACATGAAATTTTATTTGATATGATTTTATTTTGTTTTTCAAACAAAACCTTTTTCAAAAAGTTCATAGTGGTGGCAGATTCATTCTAATCTCTAGTGTATAGGATGCCTTTTTATCCCCTAAAATATATCCTAAATTCTATTTGGACAAGTCTTATAAAAATAGGAAATGCCATGTAGCATTTAGTACCAATTTAAAAAAATGTTGATAATTAAAAAAAAAACAAAAATTTATAAAAAGTGTATATCATAACCTCAAATTTTGCCGAGATATGGATTCTAAAATTATCATCAAAATTTGAAAACCTTGATGCCAAATCACTTGAACAAATCCGTTGAAGGACCATCCGTTGCTGCTGTCATCATGGATGCTGCTGCCGGACACATCTCGGGCGCACACATTAACTCCTAGAACCCCAAATGATGGCCATCACCGCATTACCCCGAGAACCGACGACGACGACGAATTTGAATGACGTTGCTACTTTTTATGCTTTATGCTTCTTTGATTGTATTTTTTCTCTCATTTTTCGGGGGGTTCGATTTCGATCACTTCTGGTTTTTTTTTTCTTTTTCATTCGTGCGTTTCGTTTGCTGCCTCTGATAGATTTGTACAAATTTGGATGCCGAAAAAAAAATACGAAACGATCTTAGTAAAGTGTCTTTGACGTGTTTTTGGGACGCGCAAAGAGTTCGAGATTTGGATGATGATGATGAGCAGGAATTGAAAGGAAGAAGACGTGGCGGTTCGAAACTTAGAAGACGAACGAAAAAAAAAAATCTCCATTGTCATCGTAGTTAATCTATATTCATCGAACTTGGAGAGACTAAAGGATGTTCTGGCCGGGGCTTGTTCAACGGCGATTTTTTCCTCCTCTATTCTTGAACGTTTTTGGCCTATTCATTGCCCGATTGTCCCCTACTCGAGGAATAAGAAGATTTTTTTTTTAGAGGCTGACGGAAGCCACTGTCATTGAGTCGAAATTGAGGGACATTAACATTCAATTGATGAGTAAGTGCTTTTTGATGAGACGGGACTTGAGTGACGGGTTCATATTTTGTCAGTGTGACTCATTACGATAATATTTTCAAAACTTTTTTTGCTTTATTCAAATTTATAACTTCTAGCAGTCATTTCCTCCCTCGATCACAACCTCTATGTGGTAACAATTTTCCACCCA